>NC_068331.1:21302322-21608971 GCF_000147395.1 Oryza glaberrima | reverse complement strand
CGCGGCCTGCCGCCACTCCGCCCGCCCCTCCGCCCCGCCGCCGCTCCGTCCGCCGGCATGCTCCTACCGCCGCTCCCAGCGAGGACATGGGACAGCGAAGAGGAAGAGGAAGGAGAGCCGAGAGGGACTTGTGGCTGACATGCAGGGCCCACATGGGCCCCACCATCCTTTTATGGGGCAATTGCAAATTTACCACTACTTTGAATCGTTATTGCAAGATTGCCACTAGAAAATTACAAAAATGCCACTAGAACTGTCATTCGAGTGACATCCTTGCAATATTGAGAAAACCGGTGGCAAATTTGCAAATGCCCCTTCTTTTATTGATTTATGTGTGAGACTGACATGTGGGTCCCACGAAGTTTATTATTTTTCCAGATCAAATTGCCACGTATGTGCCATGTCAATGCCACATCAGATGAAGACCAAGTCAAATTTGCCACGCAGGCGCCACGTCAGCCAAAACCACCGTCGAAAACACCGAGGGACCTCATCTGCACTGGTTTTGATAGTTGAGGGACCCGTTGTATCTGGTTTTCCGGTTGAAGTTCGAAAATCGGATTCGTTGACAAGTTAAGGGACCTAAAATGAACTTATTCCTCACAACGCTCGATAGGCCCGTGCCCAACGCGGGCGGGTGATCGGTGGCCCACGATCGGCCCGCACCCAATGCGCACACAACTCTGTCCTAGTCCCTTCCAGATCGAGGGTGGCGATAAAAAAAAATTTTAGACTAATTCAAAAAGAAGTTTTAAAACAACCAAAAAAATAAAAAAATCAAATGTGCTAAAAATATACATAGGTATAGACTTTATACATAGAAATATATGCATTATAAACTTTGCAGGTACAAATACTTTATAATATATTTAATTATGAATTTGAATTGGACATACAAAGTTTCGACTATATACTTTAAATGTATAAATTTTAGATATGTAAATTTTTGGGTATATAAATTTTATGTGTATAAACTTACATAAAACAGAAAAATATGCGGTGCATAAAAAAGGAAAAGAAAAAAAATAAAGGGAAAAAAGCAATTGTGGGGAACGATCTTAAGCTAATTAGCAAATTCGCCCGATGCTCGAATCAAAGGGGAAACGCCTCATATGCTACACTCAAACCACCACATACATGCGCGTTCGGGCTCTACGCATGCTCAAAATATCGTTGAATACGTCAAACACCAGCGTGCGTGGGCAAATGTAAATAGTACTACTCAGTACAGAAACTCCAAACATTATACTCTCTCCATCCCAAAGAAAAGGCGGTCCCTAGCTGTCCAAGGTAGTTTCAGCAACCATTGCTAAAGACCAAAATACCTTCATACACGTACATCATTCATTCCATCTTTTAAATAAAAAAGAATTCTTCCATGCACAAGTACTCTATTCTCGTCCTCCTTTCTTTTAACGGTACAGAGGCACTGTTTAATTCACACCAAACTTCTCCCAACTCTCAACTTTCTAACACATCACATCACATCTAAAACTTTTCTACACATATAAACTTCTAACTTTTTTTTAAACTATCAACTTTTTCTAAACTTCTCTCTAATTTCAGAAACTAAACGCAGCCAGAGTGCAATGTGAGTAGTTTGTGTGAACGAGAGAGAGAAGGTTTGCATGAAGAAATGGATGGGCCAGTTATCCAAGAAAAAGTGGATAGGCTGACTGTTGTCCTAGTTCCTGCGTTATGACTGCTCTGTGAACTCATTCCATGCAGCCCAAATCGATTTTTTCTGGGACAAACGCTCTTCTCCAAAAATCGATTCTTTGTAGAACGGAGTGAGCACATAGTAAGGGCCTGTTACTAGAAACCTACCTTTTGCCCACGTCTAAATACCTTCAGCCATTAACTAAAACGCTCGGTAACTCAAGTGGCCGACGGACGTTTGAAAATTGGCAAAATTTGCTACATGACACCCGAAAATCGTGGAATTAACTGTGAGACACCGCGAAATCTTGGCTTTGCCCACGGACACTACGAAAGTTGTGAAATTGGCTACGAGACACTGGAGGCAATATTTTATAATTTCCGAGACAAAAGGGATCAGATTATTTTTTTAAAAGACCAACCTACCCCTGCGCCCAGCTATCCATCTCCCTCCCCAACCCGATTTCCAGTCCTAAACCCTAACCCTAGGCGACGGCGGGGCCGGCGGCGGCGCCGACGGTGGCGGAGCCGGCGGAGGCAGTTTCAGCGCCGGCGATGGTGTTGAGGACGGCGACGACGGTGGCCGTTGGAGCTGCGATGATGACGCAATAAATCAATCCCTGTTGCAAACCCGACGAGTCCTTGCGGCAAGTGCGCGGTGCGGCGGTTTCAAGCCAATAGCGGCGGACTGCGGAGCTCAGTTGCCAAATAGAGGACACGTTCTCTGCACGGCCGTCAGTTAATCAACTAATTAGCATCTAAGTGGATTATAACAGCAGGTGCATCATCGCCGTACAGGATCGAGGAGTAAGAAGCAGCCAAAGGCAGTAATGGCGCAGCGGAGAAGACGAGCGAGAGATTTTCTCTGTATGCGGAACCTTCTGCTCGCTTGATCCCGTCAGGAACGCGCCAGGCACGGCCCTATTCGCGTTTGTGCGGGGCACACGCTATGCCTGCATGCCGTGGCATGCCAATTGCGCAGGGTAAATTGGTCTTTTAGAAAATTATCTGACCTCTTTTTCCTTGAAAATTATAAAATATTGTCTCCGGTGTCTCACAGCCAATTTCACAACTTTCGTAGTGTCCGTGGGCAAAGCCAAGATTTTGCGGTGTCTCACGGCCGATTACACGATTTTCGGGTGTCCTGTAGCAAATTTTGCCTTGAAAATTAGTTCGCGAAATTAAAATTTTTGGATGTCACATCGGACGTTTGACTGGATGTTGGAAGGGGTTTTCGAACACGAATGAAAAAACTAATTTCATAACTCACCTGGAAACTGCGAGACGAATCTTTTAAGTCTAATTAATCTGCCATTAGCACATGTGGATTAATATAGCACTTATGGCTAATCATGGACTAATTAGGCTCAAAAGATTTATCTCGTGATTTTCTCCTAACTGTGCAATTAGTTTTTTTCTTTTAATCTATATTTAATACTTTATGCATATGTCTAAAGATTTAATGTGATATTTTTGAAAAAACTTTTTAGGAACTAAACGGGCCTAAGCTTTTGAGCAGCTGTGTGTGCCCGTTACCCCGTGTCGAGTTATGAGGTGTGGAGATCCAAGCTAGGCTCCAGGCTAGCTAGCCCGTTACCCCGTGTCGAGTTATTAGATGGTTCTCCCTCCATAGGGGTGTCGAGTTATTAGATGGTTCTCCCTCCATATATTTATTCATATTTCATCTTGGCAAACAGATCAATGATAAGTAATGCTACTTATCATATATTTAAATATGCTGTTAGTTATTCTTCGTAAATAAACGATTTATTAATATCTATATTTCTCGATGTCTATATTATCAATCTTGTGTGAATAAATCTGAGAAAGTCATTAAAATAATAGGTTATTGGATTGAAATATACCAAAAATGAAATTTTCAGATTTGAAAATATTACTATTAAAAATAGATGGATGGAGTAATAGTTATTAGATAGTACTCCCTCGTCCCATAAAAACCAATCTAATACTTAGATGTGATATATTCCAGTACAACGAATCTGATATGTGTCATATTTAATTTTAAAATCGTTTTTTTTTTCCGGAGGGAGTAGCTCTTGCGCGCCCCATGGATGTGCACTTGTGCAGCAGGACGCCTCAGGAGACAAGATCGAGTTTGACCCAAAGCCCACGCAAAAAAGTGAAAAACACGGTAGCCAAGCCAGACAAATGCATTTCGTTTGATTGGTCAAAAATGTCCATATCACGCGAAGTTTCCGCGAAACTACCGAGAAGTTTGGTCCTGGTTTACCAAACTGCGGTTCGCTGCTGGAGACACTGGAGGTCCTGGACAGCTGGCTTTTTCCTGCCAGCAACACAAACGTTGGCCATTTCTCCGCTTATACGAGTGCGATCGATGGTGGTGAATGGTGATGGTTGTGTGCAATGTGGTCTGTGCTAAGACGAGTATAGAAGAGAAATGTGTGTTCAAGCTGCGATCAGCGAGGTGTTCACTCGAACAGTGATAGAATTGAAGTGTACGCAAAACTTCCAAACTCAAATCCTAAAGGCTAAAGATGAGATATTTTGATGCCACAAAACCTATTATTCCCTCAGGTTCATCATGGATACGGTAGAGATGATGATCCAAGAAAACATAGTTAAAGGTACGAGCCACCAAGGAGAAACTTGGTATCAAGATTTAATTAAGAATAAGAATAGAATAAATGAGTTGAAGTTGACTCAAATCTATCATATACTAAAAGTCCATTAAATTTCCTACAAACACTCTCAAGCTGCTATGTGGCATCCTACAAACGCTTCTAAGTCATCACGTGGCGCTCTAATAGTTATAAGATTTTCATTTAAAACGGTGCACCTAGTGATTTTAACCATAATATCAAAATAAAATCCCTCCTCACCCTTCTCTCGTGGCCCCACACGTGCACTTCCCAACATCTGTACTTACGCCTATCCTCCCCTCATTTTCTCTTTCTTTTTTCTTTTTTCTAATTAAGGTAGTTATTATAAGATACACACCATAACGTATTATTGTAAATGGTTATATCTTTTCTTGCATGGAGCAACGAGCTGGCTGTGCAACGTGCAAGTAGTAATATTTTTTTATGGACGATCTATACATTGATTTTATGATATGCTTGAACGGTTGTATTTTTTAATTAAATTAATCAATGAGCTAAGTCATATATTCACTATATTTACTATGTTTTCAATACAGAAATAGGCATCTGATGGGTCATCTGCAATGATCTCATATCTAATGGGTCGAAGAAAATAAGTTGTTTGAGATATAACTATGGGATGTGAGTTCCTCTGTTACATGTATAGTTGGTGGCTGATCGTCACATAGTCTAAATGATTATATATAAACAATAGTTTGATCCATGTAGGTCTTTCTTGATATCTAATAAATATATTATTAAGCATAAATCCATATCCTTTCCGTGATAACCAAAGATCAATGAAATGTTACATAAAAATTGATAACCTATATCATATCATCATCTATAAGATGTCCATTACAACATCTCTATGTCTACACATTTCACATCTAATAAATTATAAAATAATCTTAAAATCTTTTAGAAAAAAAAAGCATATGACCATCGTTTTTTTTAAATCGATGGACCCTTTCCTCTCCGAAAAGCTTAGGGCTCTCCTCTCCTCTTCCCCTTCCTATTAGTATTTAGCTAAAGTACATTAAACTTCCTACAAATGCTTTTAAGCTGCCACATGACACTCTAATTAATTACAGAAATCGATAAAATTACAAGAAAAAAAAAGCAAAACATCTAGCCCTCAATTTTCACTTAATACGGTGGACCCAATATTTTAAACTATAAAAAAAATCCCAAAACCCATCTCCACCGCCCCCTTCCTCCTGGGCCTCCTCTACTCACGGTACATATGTCCCTCCCTCTTTCCTTTCTTCCTTCGATTAATTTTCTAGCTAACAAATTAATAAAAATCATAAAAAGATCCAAAAAAAATGCTTAGCCATTTTTATTTTTAAAAAAATTGATAGACACACTAATTTTAACCATTCGATCTTCATCTAAAACGAAAATCTGGTACCTGCACCCTCAACGCCACCTCCATACGTCTGCATATAACCCTCCTAACTCTCCCCTCCTTTCCTATTTCTTAAGCTAACTTCTATTTTTTAGCTAACACTCAATATATCAAAAATTAATAATCAGAATTTGAAATGATCTTAAATCTTAAGTTATTTTTTTCTCAATTTTTTGATTTATTATGCAATTTATAATTAAATACATAATTCGAGATCCATATAAATAGCTCAAACTTCCAATATAAATGTTTAAGAGCAAATTTTAAAGCAGCATATTAAACAAATATTAAATTTAGATCCTATAAATGCTCCTAAATCGTCATGTGGCAATCATAGCAACGCTCCTAAACGACATGTGACCCTCTAATAAACTATAAAAAATCACAGGAATTATATTAAACAATATAACCATTGATTTTTCAATATTTTCAATCATTAGATCTAATCTTAATCTTAACATACAAAAGTTCACAATGATTCCATCCTCCATTGCTTGATGATGCCATCCATGAGTTGGCTGCATGTACTCCGCGTATATGTTCCGTTCACGAGAGAGAGTGCGCGATTCTAACTCAAATTGAAAAAAGAAAGAACCAAATCATTGGACTCGGCTCACTGAAATAAAAAAGTGAATGAAAGGAACATCTTACTTCTAATTTGAAATTAATATGTCAGACATGTTTTTAACATATGCCTGCGCATCGCGCAGGCTACCTTCCTAGTTTTGGTTTAATTTAGAATATGAATAGACTCAAATATTTAAAGTACAATAATAATGTACATATACGTAAAGCACGAGTTGACGACTAGTGAACGTAATAGGACACAGTTTTAAGTAGAGGCTTATGCTCCCTACATTAAGTGCAGCCATAAGTTTTCGTGCCTAACATTTGACCGTCCATCTTATTTAAAAAAATTATGAAAAAATTTTAAAAGTTAAGTAACGCATAAAGTACTATTTATATTTTATTATCTAATAACAATAAAAATACTAATCATAAAAATATTTTAAATAAAACGGATGGTTAAAGTTGGGCATTGAAACTCGTAACTGCGCATATTATGAGACGGAGGGAGTACATTTCAACATAATGTGTGGTTATACAACCAGTATATTTACCAAGCAATCACACATCTACATACCCTTCCTCTTAGTTGAGAGGAAACTCAAGTTGTTGTAGCCAGCTGGGGTCAACGCCATTCCTCCTATTTGGTCAAAACACCAGAGTAAGGGAGGTCTTGAATGATTCTAAGCGTTGAACGTGGCAAATACTGTTCGAGTGGAGAAGTACCCTCGAATAGATTTTGTAGCTAACTTGTCCCATTTTGGAGAATTCTAACTCATGGCAGGTAAGCTTCGAGAGTCAAGCTGGCGATGAGGAGTGTTCGAGTCCTCGTATGGAAAAGGCGTTCGACCCAAGGACTCGAAGGAAAACACTTTTCGAGCAAGGGAGATGCCAAGAGAAGATTTCAAGGGGACCACCTCTCAACCACTTCTACTAGCTAGTACCAAAAGACTACAATGACCTTCTAAATGTACCAAAATATCCTTAGGGTTGCTGATATGATGAGGTTTTTCTTAGGAAACTCACTAGAGTCTATAGGGGCAAACATGTAATATCATATGTACGACCATGGGATATAAAAGCCAGTCAAATCCTTGTAGTAGGAAAATACATAATTAAATTTAGAAAAAGTAATCACCAAAGTTGTGCATTTTGTGTTTAAGCTCATTTCTAAGGATAGGCGGGAAAGTTCGTTTTCCCCGCGTATCCCTGAACTTGTCCGTGACCTAAGGTCATGACGCAAGTAAAACCAAATCCTCTTTGTAAAGATAAACTTAGGGCTTGTTTAGTTGGCAAAAAAATTTGCCACTGCATGTCACATCGGATATTCGGACACACATTTAAAGTATTAAACGTAGTCTAATAACAAAAATATTTTACAGATTCCGTCAGGAAACTGCGAGACGAATTTATTAAGCCTAATTAAATTGTCATTAGCAAATGTTTACTGTAGCACCACATTGCCAAATCATGGAGCAATTAGGCTTAAAAGATTCGTCTCGCAATTTCCTAGCGAACTGTGTAATTGGTTTTTTTGTCTATATTTAATACTTCATGCATGTGTCCAAACATTCGATGTGGCAGCGTGAAAAATTTTATTTGGGAACTAAACATACCCTCAATAATCTAAAATTTGGGACAAAAAACTACCAAATACAGGGTCATATCGTCACTTTTTAGGACCTTTCTTCGGGCTTCGATTTATTTATTGACTTAGACTTCTAACTTCACATATTCTTATAGGTTTATAAGGTGGTGACTTTTAAGCCTTAAATTACCTTCTTAAAAAAATGTCTATTTGTTCGTTTAGACTTATAAGCAGCCCGAACAGAAAAGGCCTAGTAGATGGAAGTTGTTTTAAAAAAAATCAAATAAATCTATTTTTCAAGTTTATAATTATTAATAGTTAATTAATCACGTGCTAATAAGTTTTCTCGTTTCGCGTGCACTAAAATACTTTATCCAACTTAAGGGAAAGAAGGCAACCTTAGTGATCCTACGCTGACTAGAGAGGTTAATATGCAATAACCATCTTTGATAGGTGCAGGAATGTTATCTGTGATGGTGAGAAAATGTCAATATTTGTCTAAAGATGGAGGTAAAGAGAGAAACATGTATACCATAATTTTTTTATCCTTGATCTATTGTGTTAAGAGAATATTAAAAGAAACCATCATGTTTACTTTATGTAGAAATTACCGTGTTAACTGAAATATCAGTCATATATCTTGTTTTACATGATCAAGTTGGACAAATTAAAGATCAACGTTTATATTGCCATGTTCAATATTTTTGTTTCACAATACAATATGAAATTATATATACTATTTTTATGAACACTAAAAATATATCTAGTTTTACATTAAGTAAGATAGTATCTTCTAGTACCATTACAGATGTTTTTAGCGATAGTACTAGAAGTAAAATCGCTAAAAATTCTAGCAGGGCCTGCTTTAAAAATGCAAGCATTATTGCCCCTTTCTACAGTGGTCCAAAGGGTGGAAATTGATACAAGAGTTTAAAAGGGGGAGGCAGGTGAGGTCAACTGGTGGCACCTTCTTGCTTCATTTTCAGCTGCTACATTTTCCCTTCCTGTAAATAGTTACCAACTCATCAGCTGACTAATTAAAAGAACTTGTACGATTCGACAAAATAGTGATTAATTTCCAAATCTATTATATTTTTTTTACCAGGTCCAAATCTATTATATTATTAAAACACCTTCGAAAGGAGGCACAACGTTCGCTGTGGAGGTTAGAAATTTCCACATTAATTAGAGAAAAGGAAAAAAAAGGAGAGTCCAAGTAGAAGTACAATTTAAAAATAGCTGAAATTCGAAATTAAAAATAAGCAATATTAAAAGAAATTTCCATATAAGAACCCAATACGAGATTAATCAAAATTCAAAATAAAAGTAAAATAAAATCCAAAATTAGAAAAGGAAATGAGAGTCCAACTAAAAATACAATTTAAAAATAGCTGAAATTCGAAATTAAAAAAAACAATATTGAAAGAAGTTTCCATATAAGAACCCAATACGAGATTAATCAAAATTCGAAATAAAAATAAAATAAAATCCAAAATTAGAAAAGGAAATGAGAGTCCAAGTAGGAATATAATTTTAAAATAGCTGAAATTCGAAATTAAAAATAAGGAATATTAAAAGAAGAGTCCATATAAGAACCCAATACGAGATTAATTAAAATTTGAAATAAAAATAAATAAATCCAAAATTAGCAAAAAAAAATAAAAGAAGAGTTCAAGTAGGAATACAATTTAAAATTAGCTGATATTCAGAATTAACAATTAGCAATATTGAAAGAAGAATCTATATAATAACCCAATGCGAGATTAATTAAAATTTAGAATAAAAAATAAAATAATATCCAAAATTACAAAAATTAAAAGAGAGTTCAAGTAGGAATACAATTTTGAAACAACTGAAATTGAAAATAGAAAATAAAAACATTAAAAGAACACAATACGTTATTAACTAAAATTTGTTAAAAAATTCTAAAATTAGAAAAAGAAAAATAAGATTTGAATTAGGAATACAATTTATAAATAACTAAAATTTTTGATAAAAATAAAGATTATTGAAAGAAAAGACCATCTAAAACACATGACGAGAAAAATTATAGTAACAGGCCTATAAAGGAGTAGAGTAGTGTCGGTTGAAACGACATATAAAAATTGTTAATAAAACACTAAATATAATCCTAATGATGATTAAAAGGAGGGACGTCAGGCAGGCCGTGAAACAAATGAGTAAGACAGTTGCCGGGACTTCTAGAAAGTAAAAAAAAACAAACCCCATTGATAATCATATTCGATTTTTAAAATCTTATTGACAATAAAAAGGAGAAGCAGCGGGCGGGGTGTATAATAGTATAGTTGCAGAGCCACGGGACTTCTAGAAAATAAAAAATGAATTCCAACGATAGTTATGTTTGATTTTTAGAATCACAATGACAATAAAGAGTAGGTGGCGGACGGGCTGTAGAGAGACATAGTGGCATCGTTTGATGGGGCTTCTAAAAATTATAAAAAAATGAAACTACAAGTCTAATTTTTAAAGGTTCGGAACTTTTAAAAAATAAAAAAACAATGATAATCATATTAGATTTTAAAATCTCAATGACAACGAAGAAGGGAGGCAGCGGGCTAGCTGTAGAGGAGTACAATGGCAAAGCCGTTGACGGTTTGGCGGGACTTTTAGAAAGTAAAAATGAACCCAAACGATAATTATGTTCGATTTTTAAAAGCTCAATGACAATAAAGAGAAGAGACAGTGTACGGGCCGTAGAGGAATATAATGGCAACGTTTGATAGAACATCTAGAAATTATAAAAATGAAACCCAACGTGACAATAAACTCTAAAACTATAAAATCCAATTTTTAATGGTTCCAAGAAGAATGAATATAAATAGTGGTAGATCGAGCAAGCAAATAAAGAAGCAGATAACATAAGGGGTAATAACTGGTGTGACTTTTAAAAACTATATAATTAGAAACACGAGAATGGTAAGATTTGGTCTTTGAAAGTCTTAAGACAATGAGATAGAAATTTAATAAATTTTAAGTAAAATCATAAAAAAATATATGATTTTAAGTAAAAAGAAACTTAAAATCATGCACGCATGCTATGACTTCATAACCTCCACGCCATAGATAGCAAGCGCGGCTGCAGAAAGCAACACCATGACAGACCAAGCCAGTATGGTCATGGCCGCTTTGGAGCTACCTCCTCTGGCTGACTCTCCCGGTCGCATGGTCAGGTACATGAGCCCAAGGCCCGACGTGAACGCCGAGGTCGATAAGAACATGCAGACCTTAAGTACCACCATCTTGTCCTTGCTTTTATCATCGTCTCCAAGAAAGCCTCCAAAGATCGCCATGACTATCCCCAGAGACCACGGTGTCGTCTTGCTCGCCATGTCCGCCATCCACTTGAGCTGCGTCTCGTTGTGGCTAGCTCGCACGGCATTCTGCTCTCTGGTACAGTGCTGGATGACGAATTGGACGGTGGCAGCCAAGGCGAGAGTCAGGAACGCGGCTACCATGTACCACCTGAGGATCCCAAACGACGCGGAGAAGGCGGCAATCGCGAGCAAGGCTAGAAGGGCCGCATTGGCACGCGGGATAGTAGCTCTGACGAAGAACTCCCGGAGCTTCGGTTTCTTGCTCTCCAGGACCTTCATCCACAGCATCATCAGGAGCATGCTTAACATCGAGGTGATGAACATGCACATGATGACGACGTGGACAGAGCCGGAGATGTCACCGCCGGCGCCTCCACTGCTGCTGCCCCCCTTGTAGACGCCGAAGAGCACGCCGACGAGGCCCGCCAACGACATGGGGACGATGGCCGAGGTGATCTTATAGCTGGACTCCATCGCCTTCTGCTCATCGTCGTCCTCAGGCGCCGTGCCGTTGGTTTTCTGGGTCTTGCGGCTCATTGCATTCTGCTCAACATCCTCAGGTGCCGTGTCGTTGGTTTCCAGCTGGGTCTTGCGGCTCACGTACCAGTGCATGAGGGCCACCGGCACCACGGCCGCCGCGAGGACGCCGAGTCCTACGTAGATGTAAGGCTTGCGCGGCATAACCAGCAGCAGACAAAGTATTGTCAGCACCGGTAGAACGCAGCAAAGATAGAAGAGGCACTTGGAGATGGCGTGGTGGAAGCCAGAGATGTGCTCCTCCCTGGCGCTGAGCCGCTGCATGCTCAGCAACATGAACGTACAGCCACAGACGAAAGATGAGAAGGCGAGGAACATCGAGATGTCGATGTATATGGCTTGCCGCCCCGTCGCTTGCGGGCTGAGGAAGAAGCCGGTCATCGCCACGGAGAAGGAGAAGCCGGCAACAAGTGCCCCTAACTCGATATCCTTCTGGACCTTGCGGAGTTCTACTTGTTCCTCCTTCTCGTTACTCCTCCCCGCTGCAGAAGCGGCCTCCGCACCCTGCAATGTATCGAAAACACTTCGTTTAGTCGAGAGCACTCCTTTAAACCTGTGCAAATGATGCACCCGTTAGAGCACTGTACACCAAGAAAGAGAAGAAACCACTTCAAATCATATATCCGTTGAAATCCAGGCGTTGGAGTTATGCCAAACATGTTTTTTTATCACTTTGTTGTAGAAATCAAACTTCAAGTATGAAATACTCCAACTCTCATAACCAAGATTTATTTTTTTGAAATTTTTTAATTTTTAATTTTAAAAACAAGCTCTTTCAAAACTTATTTTTAAGATCTGAACTTTTGGCCCGCCAGTCGGACTGGCCGCCGGTCTAACTGGCGTGATATATAGCGTAGCCACGCCACGGAGACAAAACTGTCACGTCCATTGTGTGTGACATGTCAGTTTTATTTTGCCGCGCCAGACGGACTGTAGTGGCTAAAAGGTTTATGATGTAGAAATAAGTTTTGGAAGGGTCTATTTTTAAAATTAAAAATTTAAAAAGTAAAAAAAAATCCATATCTGAACACACCCCAACTGTCTAAACCGTTTAATACCCTCTAAACAACATAACCCAATATTAATGGTGTTTCTTTATAACACTAGTTTAAATAATATGTTTTTCTTACTCCCTCCATTCCATAATATAAGACACAACTACTTTTTAAAGTTGTTTCATAATATAAGACGTGCATGCGGTATTCATGTTATTAACCTGCGCCTCTTTTCCACTAAAATAATATTATTTAAATCCTTCACCATTAAGATCTCTAATTTTATTGGGTGCATGCATTCTATTTATTAGGGTAATTCAAACTATAAAGTGATAATATTTATTTTTTAGTCTTTGGATTAAAGATGGTTGTGCCTTATATTTTGGAAACGGAGGGAGTACATGATAACTATATTTTGCATCCCTCACTAACCAGAAGCAGCATGCTATCTCAGCAAAAAGCTAGATGATTCAGATGCCAAACTTTGCCAAAAAAATAAAAACAGCGAAGGACCAAGACGATTGCCTTTAATTAAAAGGGCCCTTTCTACTGGTTTTAACATATTACGGAAGTAGATCTCAAATTTCATAATTATTATTATGGATTAATTTTTAAACTGGGGTAATAGTTAATCGGACAAACTGGACAGGCCTACTCTCAAAACTCTCGGCCATCTCTCGTCAAGGACAAGGTCAACAGAGCTCTTGACTTAGTTGGGCCAATTTGTCGTGTTCTATTCAAACTTTTTGGGTCAGCATGGCTGTGTTTAGATCCAAAGTATGGATCCAAACTTCAGTCTTTTTCTATCACATCAACTTGTCATACATACGCAACTTTTCAGTCACATCATCTCTAATTTCAACCAAAATCTAAACTTTGCACTGAACTAAACACTGCCCATATGTATGCGTTGAATTTACAAAACCCTAGGCCAAATTGTTAACTACTCCTAAATGAGACGGTTGTGCCGAGTGTGAGTATGCGGCCTTGTGACCTTGTGTCTACTGGACTACTCACTCTATCCTAGATTGATCATCATCTAAGGTTTTGACATCTTCCCAAAATGAACCATCCTCTAACAAGTGTTTATTTATTTATTTGCACAAAGAGTAAATGAATATCATTGAACGCTGCATGCACCCAACCAAGATTAATTACTATTCGTACAACTACATGCAATATTTAAAACTTGATGTAATCTATGGAATACATAGCAATGTGACACCTTAATTAGAAAATGATGAATGTTTAGTTGTCCTTCGTCTATGCACTCTTTGCTTAAATGATGATCAAAATGCATGTGATGAAGAGAGTATAGTTGAGTTGAGGCTATGAAAAGTAGGGTCGTTTTCTTTAGAAAAAATTGTGCACGCTTTTGTATTACCTCATGTGGTGATTACTAGTGTAATTGCCACTGTCCACAGATAATTGAATGTTCAGTTCTAACGTTAACGCGTGATCTCCGTATGTTGACCATGTGGGGGTGATTTATTAAGCTATACAGTCAACTACGAATGCCGAGGTGCACATGAGGCCATTTCCAACCCAAGACAATAGACATATTTTTCATAAACTCCACATCATCGAGAAACTAGTACTAGACACTACTCTTCCAATGCAAATACCACTATTCCATACTTAAATTTAATACTACTTATCTCATATAATGTCTTAGATGCAAGATATGGTTTCCTTCTCTTTTCTCATTTATTCACTTGTCACATTACTTTTTATTTTAGGTGACAGCTTATTTAATACTATGAACATCGTTATAATCATTGGGTTGGAAATGACACGATGAAGCCATGTCTCCCTCACTTCAGTGTCAACTTTTTGTCCAGATATGTCATCTGGTCAGCTGAATTCCGACATAACTAAAAATTAACCGTCCATTAACCACATGATGATTGATGACAGCTGGTCGTCATATTCGCTTGCTGACCATTCCACTCAGCCCTAGATTCCACACCAACCAGCACCAACGTAAGATGAACCAAATCCACATTCAATCTACTTCCTCCATTTCACAATGTAAATCATTCTAACATTTTCCACATTCATATTGATATTAATAAATCTAAATAGATATATATGTCTAGATTGATTAAGATTAATATAAATGTGGGAAATGCTAGAATGACTTATGTTGTGAAACGGAGGGAGTAGGTATTATATCCAACCACTAGATTCTACGACACTCTATCCAAATGCACTCTCTGTCCAAAAAGAAAAAAAGAAAAATCAAACTACCAAAAGTAATTTTTTTCAAAGGGCTGAGGTATGTAAGTACTAGCTAATTATCAACGGTAAGTTCCACGGCGAAATCATCATATATATATCATACTTTCACTGGAATATGTCTACTAATCTTTCATACGTACTTTGCTTAATCATCTGTCATACAATCCTACCTCTCGATCGACTGCGATGAGTTCGTTCCGTTTGGAAAGTCAACAAAACGAAGACAACGCGGTCGTACACGTAAAACTGCAAGAATTCCGCGGGAAAAAGAACAAAAAACTAGACGAAAAATATCCGGCTTACTTGGGCCAGGTCATGAAGGGATGCGGGCGCCGGCGGGATCGCGACGGCGGCCGGTGCCGCCTCCGCGTCGCCGGGGTTCGGGTGCGGCGGCGAAACCGCGGAGCTTGATGCTGCAAGGAAGCGATCGGGAGTTCGACTAGTATCATATCTTGACCAAGTCGAACACGTCGTAAATCAGGTGAAGAGGAATCGGAAATTCGGAGTCATTGGGCGCCTTGCGGGAGAGGGCTCACCTTCTTGTAGTTCTAGTTCACTAGCAACATCGGTGCGCTGCCGGGAGGACGATGCGCGTCTCTCTCGGCCGCCTCCACTCCGACCTTTGCTTGCCTCGCCGGTCATGGCCGCCGCCGTAATCCAACAACTGCGTGCTGCTGCAGATTCTCGCCTTTGCTCTCTGCAATTACTGAATAAACAACATATCATCTTATATATTAACCGGGAGAGAGAGAGAGTGGAGGGGCTCAAGAACCAACAGCAAATTATCTTGTTGTCAGAAAAGAGAACTCGTAATCCAAATTAAAGAACAAATGGGGAATTTGTCAAAAGTATATGTTGGATCCTGTCGGGACCAAAAAGCTCCGCAGCTCCAAGCTTCCCACCTCTAGAATCAACACATCAGAATCGAGAAGATCAAACCGAACGGTTGCTTACACAGACATGCTGAAGATTCAGATTAATTCTAACCAAATCCACCTGATCATGAAAAGATGATATTAGGATCCTTTCTATGCTAAAAAGAAAAGCAGTTACTAGTTTTCAAGGTACTGCATCCAATGGGTAGATCATAAACGAGTTCTAACTTTGGAAAGGAAAACAACATGTAATCAACCAATCCATGAACAAACACATCAGCCACCCCTAGACTGAATTCTAATTAGCTAGCTCAAAGGTCGCTCAGCATTCAGCCAGTGATGCACAAAACATGAGTGGAGTACAAGAACTAGTGAAAGATCCGTTACCCTAATTAAGAGTTGTAGGAAACATAAGGGAACATGTGTCCCCTAATTAAGAGTCGTTGAGGGTATATATAGGGTCAAGCTAGCTAGATCGGTCTTCTTCAACGTTGACCTTTATTTTTCAACAGGTTTCTGAGGGCAAGTAGCAAGCCCCTACATGTTAAACCTAAATTTATCCTATGTCACATAGGATTAGATGATGAGGTGTTGAAGAGAAGATAGGAGAGAGAGAATGAGCCACCCATTAGAGCAAGGATAATAGTATAACTCACTTCCTACTATTAGTTCATCTTAAAGCCAACATATATAATAGGTTATATAAGGTTGGCTACAATTTTATTCTCCTCTCTCTATCTCACACTTATATATTTAATGTATTTGTCTTGGAGCTTGTGTTAAGTTAGCTCTTACATGAGAGCCAACCTCCTTGAATTTTCGGTACCTCTCTCCTCCACATAAGTTTATAGTAGGCTTATAGCTCACTATTATACTTGCTCTTATGCAAGGAGCAACATCTACACAATCTTCGAGAAAAGTGTAAGGTGATGTGAGAATAAATTAATATTGGGGTTTTGTGTATTACATGTGATATGTTATATTTGTTACATCTTAATTAATTAGAAGATGACATGGTTTAAATTAGATGTGACATTCACCTCCACTATAGAACTTGCCCTGAGCGCATTTTTCTTATCTAAAGACATTAGAAAAAAAATCATTAAGGCTATCTTTCATATGATGCCACAATATTTGTAGCATTCTATTGCTAGTTCCTCTAAAAAATTGTTTAATTATGGCAGTGATTAGTTTAACAAAACGGACCCTAGTATATACTCCCTTATATTAAGGGAGTATGTTTTGTTCAAGTATTTAATTTCATGCATGAATATATTTAGTATTTTTTTTTGTTTGTTCCATGCGCATTGACGTGATGGTGTTGCATCCACTTAACAAATTTGGATTTGTAATGTTGTGAGAATCACAACAATTCTTTTGTTACTCGACCAATTATCTTTTTATGGCAACCTGACAAGTTCCATATCAACAACTTGTTCCAATGGTGCAAATAATGCTCCTCTTTTAATAGAAGGAAAGAGCGTAAATGTGATGACGATTTATATAGGGAGTTCACACTTCCGGGCAACCTAGCTTTTTCATCTCATTTTGTGTATCCTCATCTTGGTATCGTATATTGTGGAAAATCATATCGTATATTTATAAATTTAGATACTTTTCACCTGTATAAGAGGGCATGTGAATAAACCTAGCTTTAGGTCAATCTCTACTATTACAAAAATTAAAGATATTTTTACCGGTATTTTAGTAAGTCATCCGTATTTGAGTCGGTTTTAAGTTCATTCGTTTTTTGAAATACAGATCCATATTTGAGTCGGATTTTAATATTCGTTTTTTTTTAAATAGAAAAGGAGTTGTATAAGAAGTTTTTTTTAAAAATGCTCGCATGCTAACTTGAGATGAAAGTCGGACTCCAAATTGCAGCTCATGATTTTCTTAAAAAATATATTCAAATGAATTCCCATAGGGTGTGTTTGGTTGCTCGTATCTCTTCAGCCCAGTCCATCTCTCTAATCCAGGCTGAGTCTAGCCTGGTTAAGGAGATACATATGCTGTCGTTTGGTTGTCCGCATGAGATGGTCTTGGATATGGTTAGATGTTGTTTGGTTGGTTGCATTGAATATGCTGGATGCAACAGATTTTGTTTGGTTAGTTGTATAAACTCTAGGTGTAGTTACCTCTTTATTTGATATGGTGAGCTTACCTCTACAATATCCCATGAAAAAAATTATGAGCATCTAATATAACCAAGTAGATATACTTTTATGACATGGAAATGATAGTATTAATGTGTAATACAACACATCTCACACACCAACCTGTACAGTATTTCATAGACCATCATCATGAACCAGTAAAAAAATAGAAAGTGGTGTACACCTAGCGCTTAAAAAAACTCCAATACTACAATTTAAATGAGAGATTAATCACCGACTGAAAAATCTCTAATTACGTGTAGCACGATTACCGCCTATTAACCAGTGAGAAAACAGAGAAGAAACAAGAAAAAAAAAGAAAAAAAAAAGACTCGAAGCCTCGTCCCCATCGCCGCTCAACGCGCGCCTCGGCGCCTCGCGGACCCTCACCGAGTTCGTGGCCTCCGGATCCGGTGGCCACGAGTTGAAGGCCACTGGATCTTGCGTTTTGAAGCCGTGGCTGCCGGATCCAAGCGACGAATCGCAGCTCGTGAAGGAGGAGGGCGGCGGCGGTCGGCGAGGAGGACGGCGCCGTCGAGAGCGAGGAGAAGAGGAAGATGATGGCGGTGGCGACACCTCAGACATCCGGATCCTGGTATCCTCCTCAGGCCCTCCTTTCTCCCATTGGCTTCTTCCTCCCTAATATGTTCGAGCTCGAGCGTGAGGTCGTCCTCTCTGTCATATCTAGGGGGTGGCGAGGTCTTGGCCACTGGATTCGAGCAAGATTGAGACATGGCTTGCGGCAGTCGGTGAAGACAAGGGCGAGGAGCTCAGGCGATGTCGCGGCGACGGATATGGCGGCGAGTGGGGGGCAGCGGCCGAGCTAGCAAATGAGGGAGAGGGAGGTGACGGGAGCGCAACCCCCTCTTGCCTCCTGCATCCGCTCATCCCGCGTCTGCACCCGTGCGTCCCCACGCCTGCACGAGCGCAGCCCGGATGAGCAGCGAAGCTCGATTCCTGCGTTTCTAGTGGGCCTGTCTCCGAAGGCCGTTTAGCACGCGTGGAAGCAGGCACCGACCCTCGTCCAGGCAACCAAACGGCGCTCCCCTGCACCCGCGCATGCGAGCCGAGCACTATGCAGGCAACCAAACATGCCCATAGTGAATTTCATCATAGCTAAACCGTATAACAATAATAATAAAATTAAGATAGCACTCATCCGTTGTAACACATGGGTATTTTTTCTAGTCAAGGTGGTTTTCGTTTACCAGCACGTAGGTGGTCTAAGTTCCTATGACCGAGATAATACTAAAGTAATAGAAAATGAAGCATCTACGTTTGCTCTCACAGCCTAGAAATTCTCATATTTATCGGAGAAAAAGATAAATAAGAGTCCATGTAGAAATACAGTTTAAAAATTGCTAAAATTTGGAATTTTAAAAAAGGATATTGAAAGACGAGAATAGAGTTCATACAAGAATACATACAAGAATATAATTTAGAACTAACTAAAATTCAGAATTATTTCATTCTTTTTAAAAAAATTCGGAATTAAAAAATGAAAAATTGAAACCAGAGGTTAGAGTCCATATAGAAATACAATTTAGAAATTACTAAAATTCAAAATAAAAAATATTGGAATAAAAGTTTAGAGTTCTTTAGGAGTAAAATTTAGAAATTATTGAAATTATAAATTCAAAAATAAGAAATATTAAAATATGAGTTAGAGTCCATATAGAAATACAATTAAAATTAACAGAAATTCGGAATTAAAAATAAGGAATATTGAAAGAGGATAATAGAGTCCATACATGAAAACAATTTAGAACTAATTAAAATTCAAAACTAAAAAAGAGGTTAGAGTCCATATAAAAATACAGTTCAGAAATAACTACAAATTGAAATAGAAAAAAGAATATTGGAAGAAGAGTATAGAGTCCATATAGGATTAGGAGTACAATTTAGAAATAACAAAAATTCGAAATTAAAAAATATATATTAAAAGATGGGTTTAGAGTTCATATAAAAATACGTTAAGAAATAACATAAATTCAAAATTAAAAATAAAAAATATTGAAAGAACAGACTAGAGTCCATACAGATATACTCCCTCCGGGCTAATAATACTTGTTGTTTTACATAAGGGTGAGGTCAAACTTTAGAATCTTTAATTCTGAATCATTTTTAAAATATTTATCTTTCAAATATGGTGATTAAATGTATATATTAGTCTTAAAAGTACTTTAATAAAACATATATTTGTTAACACTTTTATACATATTATAATAGAAAAAAATACTTAAAGTTGTTTTTTGGAGACCATGCTTTTGTCCAAAGCGATAAGTATTATCAACCCGGAGCGAGTACAATTCTTAAAGTCTAGTCTAAGTTCATATAGGAATACAGTTTAAAAATAAATAAAATTCAAATCAAAGGAGACGGTATACTCTAAAGTCCGTAGAAGAGTATAATTTAGAAATAACAAAAATTCGAAATTACAAAAATAAAGGATATTGGAAGATGAGTCTAGAGTCTATATAGTAAATTTTTTAGAACTAATTGAAAATCCGAATTTAAAAGACATGAAATATAATTAAAAATAAAGTTTAGTGTCCATACAGACATATAATTTCTAAATAACCAAAATTAGAAATTCAATAAAGTGAGGACGATTGGTAGCAGAGTACAGTGTCCATATAAAAATACAATTTTGAAATAACTAAAATAGAAAATTAAAAATAAGGAATATTGGTAGAAAGAGTTTAAAGTCCACATAGAAATACAATTTACAAATCACAAAATTTTGAAATAAAATAAGAAATGTTGAAAGACATGTTTAGAGTATATATAGGAATACAATTTAGAAATAACTAAAATTCAAATTTGAAAGTAAAAATTGAAAGAAGGTTTTAGACTCCATATAGGGATAAATTCATAAATAACGAAACCTCATAAATAAAAAATAAGAAATATTAAAAAAGAGTTTGGAGTCTATATATAAGAATACAAACTTACAAATAACTAAAAGTCAGATTAAAAAATAATTAATAACTATCACCTATATACAATATGATATGAATATTATATATTTGTTAGTTTGATCTATAGAATTTAAAATTATGTCACTGTTTTAATATATTTTAATAATATAATTTGAAATATATATGTTATTATGTGAAAAAAAAATATAACGATGCTAGTCGCTCAATCTACGCAGGACAACATGCTAGTTATTTTGATGTACGCTGAATTATAATGCTTTAGAATAAAAAGTAATTTTCTACATCAATTATAATAAAGCACTCCTTCGTTCTAAAATATAATGACTTTTAACCTTTTTTTATGAAGGGAGTAATTATCAGCAATATTAAACTAATAGAAACCAATACTTTTAAGATTAATATGTTTTAGATAATGGGATGTTTTACATCCAAACTCTCCACTAACCAAAGATTATAACGTATCAAAAGGAAAAAAAACGAAAGAAAAAAAACTAAAACAATGTAAAGTTGTAAACTATCATGCATGTTGGGTGCGTTGCGACAACTTATAATATATTTAAAAAAAACACAAACAACAACACAATATCTATGATGTAAACAACACCATAATATCTACAATGTACTCTCCAGAACATCGTCTTAAAAAATGATTAAGTCAATCAAATGTTTGAGATCAATATGTACTTAATTTTCAAAATTATTAAGTCATTTATAAGCTAAAGTTGAGCTTGTAATGGATTTTATTATATAATTGAAGATGATTAGTACATCTCCATGTTCCTACGCATAGTGCACCAAGCCAAGAAACTTCAATGCATGGATGGATTGCACTTCCTTTGTGTCTATGTATCCTAGATTGTTAGAACCGAAAGCTCATCATTTTTTGACGTAAAACAGCAGGAGAGGCTCTTACTGCCGAAAGCTCATCATGGATGCATCAAGATATATCATATAGAAAATAATAGCCTTGATGCCTCTCATGATTTGATCATAACAACCTATATATCACTTTCATTTACAACTCACTTCGTGTAGTTATTGCTACAAAGCTTAACATGCATGCATTGAGCCCATATCACTTCAAAAAAATAATAGTCATTATCCCTATCTCATACTCTACTCGATGAAAACCATCCATGTGTTATATACGCAAAGTTGTAGTTCCACGTCAACTGTTAGGACTCAGAATAGGCATTATGAGTTCATGATTTAATTTCGACATGTTTCTATCGAACTTCATTTAGAAATATTTTTAAATTTCTTGCTGCAACGAGTGGGGGTATTCCCTCGTTGATTCCAAACCAATAACCCTGGCAAAGGAAGACGACGACTTAATTTTACCAAAGCAAATGGTGCGCTGTGGTAGAGCCTCGAGCTTTTCACCGTGTTTAGTTGCAAAATTTTTCTTCAAACTTTCGACTTTTTCATCACATCAAAACTTTTCTACACACACAAACTTTCAACTTTTCCGTCACATCATTCTAATTTCAACCAAACTTACAATTTTGGTGCGAATTAAACACACCCTTTGTAGTCATTCTTCCGCGCGCCCACCCTCTGGCAGCACTCGATTTCCTCTGCCTGCATCCGATCCGTAACGCGTTGATTGTGTTTGGCGACGGCGACATGGCTGGCTGCTTGCCTGCCTCTTCCTGCATTTGCCGTGTCCCTTCCAGCCAGCTTCCGCGTGATGCGCGGTGGCCGCCATCTCTGCTCCATCGCGCGCGCGCGGGAGCAGACGGGAGACGCAGGGGCCTTCTTAATCTGCTGGCCGAGTCAACACAAGAATTAAACGGGACGCGTAAACCACACGTACGGGACCCCACCAACACAAGAAATCACCAGATAGAGAAAGCAACGCATACTTATCCACAGATTGCAGAGGTCAAATTGTCAATGGTTGGTTTTGGTTGGTAATTTTGGGTTATCTAATTAGCTCAGGGGATAACCTGCAAGAAATTAAATAAAATGGTCGTTTAATTTTCACATGCAATCCCTCCTCCTCCTACCGCGCCTACGCGCGCTATCATCCGTCGGGGAGGGGGTGTGTAAGTGTTTCACCTAATTTCATTTGCATTATTTCAAGGGCTCAAGGCAAACATGCAAGTTCTACAAAGTACAAACTAGGAGTATAATTTTTCCTGCCCTTCACTAGCTAAAAAAAAAGTGTAATTCGCACCTTCTACGAAACTGTGAGGAAAATAATTGATTTGGAATAATACTGGCCAACTTGACCGGTTTGTACTAGTCAGCCCACGGAAATTTCACAGCTGTGACTGGAGGCTGCAAGGAAATTTCAATCGTATGCTAATGTCTCTAGCTAGCGGACAGAGAGATTAGAACACGACTGAACAGTGACTTACAGTTACAGCCCACGGAGTATATCCCAACTCATTGAGTGTGGTTCGAGCGCAATCGAACAATTTTTTAACAAGTCTAGCAAAGCGAGAGTCAAGTTGCATGTCTTCATTGTAAAGGAAAATATAAGCCAATGGGCACAATCAAGACTTCTAATTTGGAGGTCTCCTAGGGGTGTCCTAAAATCTTTTTTAATAATACTCTAAATCAGGGACACCTCAGTTTTTTTCTATTTTCTTTAGGCCCTTTCTGATCTGTATTTAACTTTTACTCCTCCTAATATATCCGGTAAACCTTTTGTTGCCTTTTTAGAAAGAAAAGAACTTATCTATATATGCAAGGGGCGGAAAATAATTAAACTGATTTTGTTCTAAAGTCAAGTGGTTGCGCGGAAAATAATTAGCTAGCTTGGTGGTGAAGGAACAAGCCCAGCACACCACACAGTAATTTGCAATACAACGCGTAAAACAATCTACAGCTAGCGTGAAATTAATGACGGAGATGGTGGACGGAAATTGCCGGCCACCGAAAAGGAGAGAGAAGATAAAGCTTCCCTTGTCCGCGAGCTCCCGATAGTTATAATTTCTCATAGAATTAGAAAAACTGTGGTTAAAGAATACACAAAATAAACTGAGACTAGTTTTTCTTAGCTTCTCTAACTTCTCACAGGCTAGATTTACAGCTAGCTGTTTTTTAAAATCTAAAGTTCAACCAAATGAGCCATTTTTTTTAACGACTCGCACAAGACGGTGCGAAGTGCTATTGATATAACAGGAAAAAAATTGCAAGATTACAACCCTGAAAGGTCGTAACCAGGAAAAGGAAAAAGTATACCACCACCCACACATCGACAGCGCCAACACAAATCCAGGAGAAGACTAGCACCGGACCGGCCGCCGCTAAGCGTGACCGACAGCCGCTAGGCCAACAACGGAACACAGCCGAGATCGGCCAAAACCCGACCCTTACAATCAATACAAAACTCCACTCTATCCAAGTCTTCAGGAGTTAGGGAGAGAGGGTGAGAGAAAAGAGTGGAACTCCTCTCCCTAATAACACACAAGATGCATGTAATTTTTTGGAGTGTTTTTATGGTCCATTAAATGGTACCTCTAAATACTGGTGCTGCAAGGTACCAAACAAAATCTAACCGTTGAATAAGCAAGGGCACAATAGGAAAAAGAAGAAAACAAGGCCCTCGTGACCTCCTAGTCTCCTACTATCCTTCACGGGCGATGGTTTGTATTTAAGGTTGAAGGCTACCGATGGCGCCACGACCTGACTGCAGCTGCAGCATAGCAGAACCCTGATCACCACCTCCAGGATTAGCTTCTTATGATTCTGGATGAGAGGAAGATCCAAGTTAGGAATCACATCACCAGAGAGAGAGGGAGAGAGAGAGAGAGCTCAAGCTCCTGTCCTTCTCTCGCTCTCGACGATGATGATTGGAGCATAGGAGGCGAAAAAAAATTGTGGCGAGGCGGCGAAAAAAAATGTGGCAAAGAAACAAATAGTGGTATGCGAAAATCGAACTCACAACTAAATTTGGCTTTAAAACAAGTAGGATGAGCTAACCCAAACCACTACACTACGTATTAATCT
The DNA here is from genome assembly GCF_000147395.1 of Oryza glaberrima. Taxonomy (NCBI): domain Eukaryota; kingdom Viridiplantae; phylum Streptophyta; class Magnoliopsida; order Poales; family Poaceae; genus Oryza; species Oryza glaberrima. The sequence continues at coordinate 21,584,084 of NC_068331.1, read as the reverse complement.
GTGTAAGAGAGATCGTCAAGTAGAAACTTCTACCATAGCAAGATGAAGCTGGACTTGTAGCTGCTCTTGACCACACCTTCATTCCTGATGGTGGGTTGAGATGAAGCTGGACTTGCAACTGCTGCTAATCTCAGTTCGTTTGAGATTTGATCAGGGAGGAGGGAGGAATCAGCAGTGTCGTTGGGAGGGTACTGGGGAGGGCGGTCAGGAGGTTCCCCCAAAGTCGTCGCGTCGCCCAACAATTGCCTCAGATGTACTAGCACCAGGGAGGAGGGAGGAGGCTGGGAAGTAGTCGAGCCGGCGACCCAACATCAGCCATGTTCCCCGAGGTTACTGCCGCGGCGATGAGCACATCGTCGTGGCCATCTTTTCGTCGTCGTGTTGAGGTTGTCGTCGTGGCTGCAGTTTGCAGCGAGGGAGTCGAAGGTGTCTCGGTAGCTTCGATTCGGCCAGCAAGGTTGACTGCACCGCCGCCATGGAAGACAAATATAGATGAGGCGCCTCAAGGGAAGGGGATCAGGAGTAGCGGCTTACCGGCGATGGGGAAGAGCTTGAGGTGCGGAATCAGCAAAAAAAAAAATTATGTGAAACCCAGTTTTGCTCTTCTGCTTGTTCAACAAAGGGGTACCGCCGAGAGGATTCTTGTACCTGACAGTACCGAAGATTGACAACAATTGGATATTACACTCGATGGATGGCTCTGATTGCAGGTACCTGGAGGTACCAAAAGTCCCAATGCACAGTAAAAATACTCAAATTTTTTTTTTATCAAATGCATGCAGTTAACCACACATACGCAAGACCACGAGACCCACATGCAAGGAATATGGTAACTATGAATTATGCAACCGAGAGACTATCTATTGTATCTTGGCAGGGTCACAGTCAGCCACGGTCAAAATTTAGTTTTTTAAAACTTAGTTATAGGGTTAATTTAGGGTTCATTTATTTAGTATATTTTTTTAGCATCGGTCTTTTAAATTGATTAATAACATAGATATATAGTTGTACGTACATATAATTTTGTTTTGCTTGTTCGATTTACTTTTCGATTTTACCCTTATTAGCCATAGGCCATATATATAGCTCGAACGAAAGTACTCCCTCCGTCTCAAAAAAATCCTAATCTAGTATTGAATTAGACGTTTCATAGTACAACAAATCTAGATATATTCCTGTCCAGATTCACTGTATTAGAAAACGTCCCATCTAATATTACATTGGATTTTTTGGGACAGAGGGAGTATGTTTGGACAGTCTCATATATTCACGTTACGCATGCTACACTCACACCACCACGTACATACATGCGCGTCCGGCCTCCACACATGCTCAAAATATTGTTGAATACATCAAACACCCACGGAGTGTGTGGGCAAACGTTACTCGATCGGTACAGAAACTCCAAACAAGCTAGTAGTCATAGGCTTTTGCACATATGCAGCACATATACCGCAGGAGAAGGAAGAGAGAAAAGGCCGTGATGGCGCTACGAGCATATGGAGATCCAAGGCTCCATGCTACGGAGTATTGAAGCTATCCGTCGCTATTATTAGCTTAGCTCTTGCGCGCCTCGTGGATGCGCCGCCTACGCGCGGTGCAGCTCCAAGAGGCCATCGAAGGTGGTTCTTATAATTATATGCATGCGCAGCCGCATACGGAGTACTTTGACCCAAATCCAACGTAAAAAACACGGTAGCCAAGCCAGACAAACGCATTTGGTTTGGTTGGTCAAAAATGTCCATATCACCGAAACTTCCGTGAAACTACCGCGAGAGGTTGTTTGCTGGCTTTTTCCTGCCAGGAACACAAATGGTTGCGCTTTCTCCGCTTGTACGGGTGCGATGGTGGTGATGTTTGTGTGCAATGTGGTCCGTGCTAGAAGAGTAGTATAGGAACGCTCTTCTTCAGAAGAGAAATGTGTTCAGTTTGAAACAAGAATGTTCAATTTGGAAGGAATATTGGTAATTAAAGCACTGAGAGATGTACTCTCTCGAATCGTGATAGGATTGAAGTGTATAACGCAGAACTTTCAAAATCAATTTCCTAGAGATGAGATATTTTGATGCCACAAAACTTATTTTTTTTTCCCAGGTTAACCATCAGGGATGCGGTAGAGATGACCTAAGAAAACATAGTTAAAGATACGATCGAGCTACCAAAGAGAAACTTGGTATCAAGATTTAATTAAGAATAAGAATAGACTAAATACGAGGTGAAGTTGACTCAAATTTTGGTTTAATTTAGAATAAGAATAGACTCAAATATCTATCTATCTATTATATTATTAAAACAGCCTTGAAATGAGGCACCACGTTCGCTGTGGGGGCTAAAAATTCCCACATTAATCAGAGAAAAAGAAAAAAAAAGTCCAAGTTGAAATACAATTTAAAAAGAGCTGAAATTCAGAATTAAAAATAAGCAATATTGAATGAAGAGTTCATATAAGGACTTAATACAAGATTAATCAAAATTCAAAATAAAAATAAAATAAAATCTGAAATTATAAAAGAAAAGGAGAGTCAAGTAGGAATACAATTTAAAAATAACAAAAATTAAAAATTAAAATAAGGAATATTGAAAGAAGATTCCAGAAACCAATACGAGATTAATTAATATCCGAAATAAAAATAAAAATAAAATCCAAAATTAGCAAAAAAGAAAAGAAGAGAAGAGTTCAAGTCGGAATACAATTTAAAATTAACTAAAATTCGGAATTAAAAATAAGCAATATTGAAAGAAGAGTCCATATAAGAATCTAATATAAGATTAATTAAAATTCAGAATAAAAAATAAAATAATATCCAAAATTAGAAAAATTAAAAGAGAGTTCAAGTAGGAATACAATTTTGAAACAACTAGAATTGAAAATAAAAAATAAAAATATTAAAAGAAACACAGTACGGTATTAATTAAAATTTGAAACAATAAAATAAATTCTGAAATTAGAAAAAGAAAAAAGATTTCAATTAGGAATACAATTTATATATAACTAAAATTGGTGATAAAAATAAAGAATATTGAAAGAAAAGACCATCGAAAACACGTGATGAGATAAAATTAAGTAACAGGCCTATAAAAGAGTAGAGTGGTGATGGTTGATACGACATATTAAAACTGTTAATAAAACACCAAATATAATCCTAATAACGATAAAAAGGAGGGATGACAGACAGGCCGTGAAGCAAACGGGCAAAAGACGGTTGCCGGGACTTCTAGAAAGTAAAAGAATAAACCCCATTGATAATCATATTCGATTTTTAAAATCTCAATGACAATAAAAAGGAAAAGCAGCGGGCAGGGTGTATAGGAGTAAAGTTGCAGAGCTGCCGACGGTTGGCGGGACTTTTAGAAAATAAAATATGAATTTCAACGATAGTGTCAGGGTTATAGATACCACATACCTAATAGTAGTTGACTAAATCTCGGCAGGACCCACCACATACCATGTCTTATACAGAAACAACCTTCGGATATCGGAGGAGTTCCGCATAAGGAAGGATGAATAGAGTTCTACATGGAAACGACAATGATTACTCGGATTGTATCCATATTGGTTTTCATAGTTCTACTTGGATAAGGGGACACCTATGGGTATAAATACAAGGTCTCCTAGGAGGAGAGGGGACACAATCAACATACACGGAACAACAGAAGCCACAACATACAAGCCAACATACGCCAAGACAAGACGCCGGATATCGACTTCAGAGATAGGCATGGCTAGTCCCCTACGATGCCTATGGATACCGTCAGGAGAGATATAGCGATGTCTCTGATCTCGCCGAATGCGGATTCGAGGAGGAAGGCTACCATGTTGTCGACTATGAGTCAGACCTTCAGACCGTCATGTCAACAACAGTTAGATAGGCTATCCCAAATATTGTACTGGTGTGATTATGATGAATAAGAGCAATGACCGGCTTCGGCCAACAGGATGTAGGGTTATTACCTGACAATTCAGGGGCCCGAACCTATATAAAAATCCGCGTCTCCATCTCTTTTAGTACAATCTCGCATATATCTTAGGACCAATGATACCCATACTATGCAAATACCGGAATCGCGACATCAAACGTTGACAGATTGTTATGTTCGATTTTTAGAATCCCAATGATAATAAAGAGTAGGCGGCAGACGGACTGTAGAGGAGTATAGTGGCATCGTTTGACGGGCCTTCTAAAAATTATAAAAAAATAAAACCCAATAAGACAATAAACTATAAAAAATACAAGTCCAATTTTTAAAGGTTCAAAACTTCTAAAAAGTAAAAAAAACAATGATAATCATATTCGATTTTAAAATCTCAATGACAATAAGAAGGGAGGCAATAAGCGAGCCGTAGAGGAGTACAACGCCAAAGCCGTTGACGGTTTGGTGACTTCTTGAAAGTAAAAAATGAACCCAAACAATAATTATGTTCAATTTTTAAAATCCCAGGCAGTGGATGGGTCGTATAGGAGTATAACGGCAGCGTTTGATGGGGCTTCTAGAAATTATAAAAACAAAACCCGACGAGATAATAAATTCTAAAAACTACAAGATCCAATTTTAAAAGGTTCCAATGAGAATGAATAGAAATAGTGGTATATCGAGCAAGCAAATAAGAAAGGAAATAACAGAAGTAAGGGGGTAGCAACTGGTGTGACTTTTAAAAACTATACAATTAGAAACACGGGGATGAAAATGTTTGGTCTTTCAAAATCTTAAGACAACGAGATAGCTATTTAATAAATTTTAAGTAAAATCATACTTAAAAAAATATATAATTTTGTTTGGGTGCTAGCCGCGCAATTGTGCGGGCCACCCAGCTAGTTTACAATTAATATAACAATAATGTACATACGCAAAGCACGGTTGACGACTAGTGAATATAACATGACACAGTTCTAAGTAGAGGCACACGTTTAGACATTTCAACATATGTGTGGTTATACAACCAGTACATTTACCAAGCAATCACCCATAAAGCTATGTAGATCTTCGCCAACCCTTCTTAGCTGAGAGGAAACTCAAGTAAAACCAAATCCTCTTTGTAAAGATAAACTCAATAATCTAAAATTTGGGGGAAAAAACTACCAAATACAGGGCCATCTCGTCACTTTTTAGGACCTTTCATCGGGCTTAGATTTATTGACTTAGAATTTTAACCTCACATATTCTTATAGGTTTATAAGGTGGTGACTTTTAAGCCTTAAATTTAGATGACAGAGTTATACCTTCTTAAGGCAATATGAGGCAAGCTTTATAAAAAAAAGTCTGTTTGTTTGTTTGTTTAGGCTTATAAGTATGCAGCCTAAGTAGGCTATAGGGGTCAACGCTCGGGCATGCACGACCGGCAAAGACTGGTGAGGTCTTGCACGTACGGGAACGCGCAGATGAGCAGACGAAGCAAGGTTTGCGCGGATAGAGCTACGACGAGGCACATGGAGACGACGGCGACGCAGCGGCCGCCGGAGAAGAGGCGCCCGGCGAGGCCGACCAGCATGAGGGCGCTGCCGCAGATGAAGGTCGCGAACGCGAGCAGCAGCGTGGCGGTGAAGACCAGGCCGCCGTTGGACCCTTCCGTCCATGGAGGCCCGTCGACGAGGTAGTCCATTAGAACGGCGGAGCTGAAGATGGTCACCAGGACGCCGCGCTCCAGATCCCGCTGGGCGTCGTTGGGTTTCCGGCATAGCTGCTCTCCCTGCAGGGACAAAAAAAAACAGAAACCCTTTAGGATGGAAGGAATACAAGATGACCAAAATCTTAAGCTAACAAGAAAAGCTGTTGCGTAGAAATGACTTTATGATTTTGTTTTCCTATTCTAATTGCGTCACCTTGGATTTAAAGTCTAGACCCCTGGCAATACACCAAATTCTAAAGCACGAGAGAAGACGGGTAATTTGTATATACTTAGATAATACTTCTTCTATCCTAAAATATAGATACATATATAGCATTCAAATTTTATTATAACTACTTCTCCACCTACGATCTACTATATTAACCAATCACAAATAACCATCTCCTGTTTAATCCCCACCTACTTCCCTACCTGAAGCATGCAATTATCCCATGTTTGATTTTACATGTCTTCTTAATCTCCGTGAAAAAAAGATATCATAAATGTTTATATTTGAGAACAGAGAGATTATCACTTACATGAGAAACCATCACTGAAGTTGCAGCCTGTTGATAAACAATACTTGTGTTTGCCATCGTGAAAAATGAGAGCAAAACTGTGTCACAAAATGCAAAATAAAAGCAGCCACTTTATTTGTTAGACCTGGTTTAGTTCCCAACTTTTTCTTTAAACTTCCAACTTTTTCATCATATCAAAACTTTCCTACACACACAAACTTCTAATTTTTTCGCCGCATCGTTTCAATTTCAATCAAACTTTCAATTTCAATCAGCGTGAACTAAACACACCCTTAGCATGATTTGAAAAAAAATGTGAAAAGAACTGTAAGTTCTTAGGGCACCCACAATGGTTATCTATAGGCTCTCTACAAGAGATCTATGTCAGCATATTTTCCTACATGGAAGATATTAAATGAAGAGAAAGAGCAAAGCTATCTACTAACTTAGAGATAGTCTATAGAGAAAAACGAGGCAATGCATGAGAGAGCTATAGATACACATGTAGACATGCTATTGAGGTGGTTTAATATTAATCTAGTCTATTGCTGAAATGTATATGTTTTATAGAGAGCATTTTACTTTACCATTATGGGTGCTCTTATGAACTGGTGTATGCTACTGGATTCAACAAAATGATATTCTATTAATTCTTTGTGTTTTCCTTACTCCTATACTAGTTTTCGAATCCGGCCGGCCTGCAAGGCTTCAAAGCGGTCCTTAATTAATTAATTAATTAATGGACTCATTTTTTTAGATAATGAATTAATGGATTCATAAAAATTAGTGTAGATATCTTGTGCTTGTTCTTACTAAGGGCTCCGAGAATGCTCAAATTTAACTACATTTTCATGCGAAGATCCTATACAATTTCTTAATTTCTTTGTTCGAAACGAAGAAAATTAATCCAAGGACTAATTTGGAGGAGAGGGGTAAACCTACTTCAAACACCCTCGGTCAATCTTGAAGAACATATATCTCATTTCTAACTACTGAATTTTAGCTTCAGTTTTGAGCCTACTTTTAAAGGTGTGAGGAGAATGGAAATTCGTTTGTCTTGCATGACGAAATTTAGAGTCAACAGTCATGTTGCCTTATCTACTAATAAGATGACTTTGATATTTATCTACCAATAAGATCAACAGGTAAAGTTATGGAGTGTATTCATTATCTAGGAAAAACTATCGAATTTTTAATGTAGTAACTGTAGAAAGTCAATTAACTATCACATCATGCAAATGCTTTACTTGGCGAGTCTAGTCATAATTGTCTCTTATATACCCCCTCCGTCCAAAAAAATCCAATCCTACCTACGAATTTGGACATATGCCTACGAATCTGGACATATGCGTGCTCATAGCTAGGATTTGCTTCTTTTTTTTGACAGAGTAGTATGACCAAATAATTCAACTAGCTAGTGTTCTGAAACTACTAGTAGTATAGTAGTTGGACAATAGCTAGGATTTATTTTTTTTTAAGGACAGAGTAGTATGACCAAATAATTCAACTATCTAACGTTCTAAAACTACTATTAGTATGGTAGTTAGAAAATAGCTAGAGAAGTTTAACCACAGTGCGGGGTGATAAGGGGTGTGCGATTTCAACCCTAAGATGTGATGTTTAATTCTTAATACACTCACAATTTTTAATTATATAATAGCTAAGTTTCTCCTCGATTGTTCTCATTTTTTTAATTTGACCACTGTATGCCATTCTCTTTTTTCACAATAGACCTTATTTTCCTGGGCAAAGTTTAACGAGAAAGTAAAAGTCAGAGGCAATGACGTGTGAGTTCTCCACCACCTCATCCTCAAGCTAGGCTTCATCTTGGAAAAGGGGAGGAAAGAACTCATAGAAAGCTAGAACGGCTCGATCTCCTATGGAGTATTGCATTTACCGATTGACAGATAGAAATTACCTCAGAGAAGTGGAAGAAGAAGCTCTGTAGTACTAGCTAGGAAGAAGGGCTCGGCAGTGTGCAGGGGGTAAAGCCGCAGCAACAAGGAAATTCGCGTGCAGCTTGGTCTATTTGGGCATGTGATAATTGTGCCCGCGAGCTGGTATTTATAGGCAGGCGCACGTTTTGCATGCGCAAAGTGGTGCCGGCTTTTACCCCACGAGAGAAGCATCGGAGAAGGTTCCCGGAAATTCTGGAGTAGTGCAGTGTAGTACACGCCAGATATATGCCATGCATGTGAGCAAAGGTCCGCGCGTGCCGTGATCGTTTTTCTGCGTTTGGAAGAAATTAATATCGGCAACGGCAGTTAATTAATTAATCACTGAACTCACCCAAAATTAAAGTTATACCAAATGTTGGGATATGGATCATGGATATATATGGTCTCTCGTAAGGTTTTAATTTACCTTGACACTTTGTGAGATTGAATAGGCAATAGCAGCAGTTCGCTTTTCACTCATTTTTAAGCATACAATTATAGGCTGTTTGGATTAATTTACTTTGTTTGGTAGCCATTTATTAGGTGTAAAATGGGAAAATATATATATATGAGATCAAAGTAGCATGTCAGATTCCTCGAACCGACAAATCAGTCACTAGTACAAGTTTGTTGAAAAGGTTCGGCGATGAGTTCACTGAAAAAGGTTAAAAGTGAAACACTCTTTACGTGGCGTGGCTACGTGATCGTGCACTCAACGAGTCAAATGCATGCCCGATGGATCTACGGCGCACGCGTTTCTGGTGCGTGGCGACATTAATTTCCAATTATTTTGCTCCACGTACGACGGAATCGCCGGAAAGTGCCTGGAAATTGTCGTTGCCAACGAACTCGGTCCATTAGTGATTGTGAGTTCTATCTATAGTTAAGCCCTCACATGATCGCTACTTGACTTGCCCGCCTCGGACACGTACGTACTTAAGCGCTGACGTCTACTCCTCCGTCCCATAAAAAACTAATTTAGTTCTGAATATGACACATTTTAATACATCAAAACTTATAATAAAAATCACACACCCATTATCACACCTTACTGTGGTCAAACTTCTTTAGCTATTGGTCAAATCTTAAACCTAATACTTAATTACACTAGGTAAAACGGGGTTAAGGGCATGTACAATAATGTCTAATAATAGGCTATCTTCGTTGTCATACAAGTAAATTTGATGACGTGAAAGAAAGAGATGGAAGAAATGAGAAACATCGTTGCTGCGCATGACAACGGCTCAGAGTCGACTCTTTTCTTAGATAATTAGGTACCTTTTATAGGTATTGTAGATTTCAGGTGCCTGAAAATTTACAAATTTTCACTCACCTAAAATTGCACATTTATAAGTCTAAAATTGCACTAGCTAGTATGCAATGTGCAATTTTACTTCTTTTAAACCATAATTTTGTTATGTATAACTATACTTTATTTTTTTTATCTATGTTTGGATATTGTTTTCACGTAATTTTTTAAAATTTCATAAAACTACAGATACTTTGCACAATCTATCATAAAACTACAAATTTTAGAACTAGTTTCACAAAACTACAGACTTAATGTCTTTGTTTATCACAAAACTACAGGTACTTTGAACAATATATCACAAAACTATATATTTAAGAACTTGTTTCACAAAACTACAGGTTTAATATCTTCATTTATCACAAAACTACAGATTTAGTGTCTCCATCTCACAAAACTACACGTTTTAACAATGCTAAAACATGTAGTTTTGTGAGAATGGAGACACTAAATTTGTAGTTTTGTGATAAATGAAGACACTGAATGTGTAGCACTGTGATAAGCGAATACACTAAATCTATATTTTTATGAAACAAGTTCTTAAATCTGTAGTTTTGTGATAGATTATACAAAGTACCTGTAATTTTGTGATAAACGAAGACACTAAATATGTAGTTTTATGAAACAAGCTCTTAAATCTGTGGTTTTGTGATAAATTATGCAAAATACCTGTAGTTTTGTGAAATTTAATCTTTATTTTATGTAGTTTTATATTTTTTATGTTTACTAGAGAAAATGCATGTGCATTGCAATAGGTGAAGGCTATTTTAATATTATTATTGTTATGTGGTTTAGTTAAGGTAAAATTCACTATGGGAATTCGCTTGGATATATACTTTTTTAGAAAATCATGAGCTGCAATTAGGAGTCTGATCGTGTCAAGTTAGCATGCGAGTTTTTTAAAGAGATTTCTTATACAACTCTTTTGTGTTTCCAAAAACAAATAAACTTAAAAACCGACTCAAATACGGATCTATAATTTCAAAAGCGAATGAACTTAAAAATCAACTTATACATGGATGATGTACCAAAGTACCGACAAAAACATCTTCAATTTTTATAATAATAGAGATTAATTTTTTTTAGATAATGGAATATAACATCCCAGCCTTTGCTAAAAAAGAGCTACAGCCAATTATTACAAAGTAGCACTCCAGAAAAGAGTGTAGTTCAGATAAAAAGAACACACCAAACAAAAACAAAGGTAACCAAGCCAAAATAAGGAGAACACATTTATTGAAGTCTATTTGTGAACCTCCATCGACTCCAACCTGCGGCATGCAACCTTTAGGAATTCCCCATCATCCTCACACCTTTGTAGCTGTACCCAAAACTGGAGCCAGTGCGTTGCCCTGAAAATAATAGAGATTAAATATGTTGTTTGATCTTTTATATAAGAAAAATAAAAGAACAAGCAATGAAAATCATTGAATTGCCATCAAAAGGATGAGGAAAATGCTTGAAATTTGTAACTCCCAAATTTTTATAAGCGGTCCGATAAAAGCCAATTTTTATAGGCGGTATTAGATTTACATGACCTCTCGTTATTAATGTAGACGAATTTATTATAGCCCGTAACTAAAAATGAAACCTTGATATTAGGAAAAATCGGTTCTTAAGCAGTAATTTCAAAAGATGGTAACGGATGGCATAGATCAAAGAAGAGATTTTACAAAGACAAATAATAAAACTAGCAACTGTACAGTGATACCTCTAACTTATTTTTTGTTTGTATAATTGGAACGTGTCCTTCTCAAGAGACATAACAAAATGAGTATCACGAAGTGAGCATAGCTCAACTGGTTAGATTCCTTATGGTGGAACCAGCCCACTCGGGTTTAAATTCTAGATTTGACACGGGTGATCGCATTTACGGCTAATTATTCTTTCAGTGACAGGCGACGTACCCTTCGACAGCGAGGCGCCGCCTGTGGTGACTTCGTCAATCTCAAGATATGCTGGAAGGGGTGAGAGTGCGCACGTTGTGAGCTTCTGTGTTTGTGTTTCTCAATAAAAAATGAGTATCGCGCACCGCCCCCACGATCCAAACAACACGGCAACCTTTTTAACATCAAACGGAGAGATAGACGTAGCGAATTCCAACACACCAATGCAATATACTACAAACAGTCGAAGGTCTATACGCGGGTGATCGCATTTACGGCTCAAACAACACGGCAACCTTTTTAACATCAAACGGAGAGATAGACGTAGCGAATTCCAACAAACCAATGCAATATACTACAAACAGTTGAAGGTCTACACGCGGGTGATCGCATTTACGGCTAATTATTCTTTCAGTGGTAGGCGACGTATCCCTCGACAGCGAGGCGCCGCCCATGGTGACTTCGTCAATTTGAAGATATGCCGAAAGGGGTGAGTGTGCGCACGTTGTGAGCCTCTACGTTTGTAGAGTGTTTGTGTTTTAAAAAAAAAAATGAGTATCTCGCACCGCCCCCACGATCCAAACAACACGGCAACCTTTTTAACATCAAACGGAGAGATAGACGTAGCGAATTCCAACACACCAATACAATATACTAAAAAAGTCGAAGGTCTACACGCGGAGAGAGAGTAGAGGCCAAAGCCGAGAAAGTTCTCGGAGCTCTGTTCCATACTCACAGTTGGGAACTGGTTCCCTCCAGCACGGAAAACGGAGCAGCGATTAGCGGATGATTAATTAAGTATTTGTTAATTTTTTTTTAGAAAATGGATTAATATGATTTTTAAACAACTCTCGTATGGAATTTTTTTTATAAAAATACACCGTTTAATAGTTAAAAAAGCGTGCGCGTGAAAAACGCAGGAAGGGAAATTGGGAACAGAGGTAAAGAACGCAGCTTCGTAACGAAGGAGGGGTGGGCCATCCCTCCCTCCATGCCGACGCGCAACTGCGCAAGCAACGCGGTAACTGGAGCGCGTGAACGAACGACGCCGATCTTTACATGGCAGAGCTGAGCAGCGGATGTGCAGGAAGTCGTATTAGTTGTTCTTTTAAATTCTACTAGAGGTATTTATCGCGAAATTGCTCTGAAAGATGGCATGTGTATTATACACTTTCACAACTTATAGTTTCTCCTTTTTCACACGTAGTGTCTTAAACTATTAAACACTGTATTCTTTATCAAGTATTCTATAAGAAAGTTGGTTTAAAAGTTATATTATTCTATTTTTAAGTTTTTAAGCTAATATTTAATTAATTATTTGATAATCCGTTACTCAGTTTTGTGTCTCGTGAGGGAAGGGTTCGCAACGCTCCTAAAGGAAAACAACCTAAACTATCTCTCCGTGTTTTTCTGATATTTGGTTATACTCTATATGTTCCAAAATATAATTACTTTTAGCTCTTAGAATTTATTCTAAAATAAAATAACTTATACACCAATATTCTTTTCCCAATCAATCACAACCCTCCATTTACTTTTCATACCTATCTCTACTACTCATCCAATCACAACCCTTCATCATTTACTTATACCTACTTTCTTAATAACCATGTCCAACTCTAAAACTTCTTATATTCTGGGACAGAGGCAGTACTATGGAACCAAAGAGCATATCTTATGCAGATAATCTTTTCGTGCACACCAACTAGCAAATACCACGGAAAATTTTAGAAAAAAATGAACATAAACTTTCAATAGTATTATAATATATATGAAATCTCATGTTCAAATTCGTTATATTTTAGCTGTAACAAAAAAGACAAAATTCTGACAGTTTTTTACTCTTAATACGGTCATATTTTTCATTTTTTGTTACGGATAAAATACAATGAATTTGAATATAAGACTTTGTAGATATGTGTAATACTATTAAGAGTATATGTAAGATTTTTTCTAGAAATTTTTGTAACATTTGCTACTTGGCGTGCACGGAGTGTGCACGGAAAATTGTGTGGATAGGATATGTTCCCATGGAACCAATGTCAGATAACAAATGGGGGATAGTACTAATAATATAGCACGTTTAATTAAGGGTCTATTCACTTTGATGCCAAAAAAACCTTACCAAAATTTGGCAATTGCCAAAATTTTGGTAGGATTTCTTATATAGTTACCAAAATTTGGCAGCAAACTAAATGTAGCCACTTTTTTGACAACTTTATTAAAATTTAGTAAGATTGAAAATGATATTAAAGTGAACAGCCCTAAATTTTATGACACGGTTATACTACAAAACCCTGGTAGATATTGCTTAAGATACCTAACTATTTCCTATACATCAACGGCAGTTTAATATCTTCGGCATGCCAATATTTTTCTTTGCAATTAATGGGATCTAAAAAAAATTCTAATAAAAGTTGTATGGTTTCAGGTTTTTTTTTATCCTTTGTTCAAGTGAGTCGATTTTTTTTTTCGTTGGAGCTCTGAGTAACCACCATGAATTTTCTAGATATATTTTCTGTTTTTCTATTGAAGATCCTGAGCCAACATTGTCTCTTAGGGTGTGTTTGTTTGTGAATTTGGAGGTTATATTTTCAGCCGCACGTGATCAAACAAGCTCATCTCATAAATAAATAATTAATTAAGTACTCTATTAACTATTGGTATAAACTTAAAATGGATTTATTTGATTTTTTTAGAAAACTTATGTATAGATTTTTTTTTTCACAATACACATAGTTTAACCATTCGGGAAACATGCTAATGAAAAATGAGGAACTTGCGGTTTAAAGTTTTCAGTTAGAACTCAGCCTTATTGATAGAACGTACGAACGACATGATAATTTCGGAGCCCAACGTTCAGGCCTAGCATAAATATTTTATCCTATATTTTAAGCCATCATACTCATAATGTAATAGTAGTCTACAAACAATCAGAAAAAGAGCAGCTATGTTTGTTAAGAAAAGAAACCAAGTTTTTTTGTAGAACATGCATGGCAAATGTCATCTTGGGAGACTTGTACGAAAACATAACCCAAAAAGACAATATGATACCGTGAGGTTAGGACGGCCTTCAATCTTATTTAGATGTGTGTTAATTGAGGTATGTTTGTTGGTACAATTCCAGCTCCAGCTCTAGCTCCAGTTCTCTTGAAGCTGAAGCTTAGCCAAACAGTTTCAGTTTCATATCTCTTGAAGCTGAAGCTTAGTCAAACAGTTTCAGCTCCATCTAAAATAGGAGCAAAGTTAGGTGGAACGTTATCACAAAATAAACTAGAGATAACTAGGCTGCTCCACACAACTTCACTTTATATCACACTTCTTAAGCTAAATTTAAGAGTTGAAATTCTCCCCGATAGATTATTAGTACGTACCCATGTAAGTCTGTATATGATGAGCGTGCATGCAGGATGTGTGTGAGCCTGTGTACGTCCAAATTATACTTAAAAAAATAAAATAAAAAAGTTAAAAAAAAAGGTGCTTAAAGCAATCCACCTACGTTCAGAGTCCACTAGGCATCCATCTCTCGCTCCACCACAGGAGAGAAAGGGACCGGGAGAGAGAGCTCTTCTTGCGGAGTTGCCCGGTAGCATAGCAGCTAGCTGATCGATCCTTTCGTCACACCAACCGCGTACGCGCCTCAGCTCGCACGTACGCGGTAGCGCTCATTGAGGCCATTGCAGGGGGCTCTTATTTGAGGAGGTTCAGTTTGACCGAGACAAAAGCGTTAGGTAGCCAACCCAAACGCATTTGATTTGGATTAATTGTGAATGTGTGAATTCGCCCGCGGCGTACGCGTTTCCGAAAATAATTGTCGATCACTCGCCATTGTTTGAAGCTATAGCCATGGATGGTGAGATTCTGAATTGTTGCTCTTGTCAAGCCATGAATTTCTCTGTTACTTTCGGGAACGGAAGATGCTTCGCTAGGTGGTAACTAACCTGACACCGATCGATCTGATTACCCGGCACTTGTTTACGAGGTTTTCAGTACTGTGCGCGGGGAAAGATCAGAGTTCAGAGCAGAAAGAAATAAGAATTCACGAAGGGTTCCATTGATTTACACAGAAAAATTTGGTCGTGGTATGAGAGCATTGCTTGCTGTTGAGGCATCGCCACATGGACTGTCAACTTTTCAAAACGCGTTTACACTGCTACTTCCGCGAAGTTGTAAAGGGAGCAGAGACAGGCAGAATCCGAACATGTATATTTCATTACAACATCTTTACGTATAGTCCTTCCATTTTATATTATAAGTCTTTTAGCCTTTTTTAATCACTTTCTTTTCAAATTTTACCAAGTTTATAAAAAAATAATACAAAGTAGTATTTTAACCCAAAACAAATATATAATTAAAATATCTTTAATATTAGATTTTAATAAAACTAATTTGATATTTTGTATCTTGGTAACTTTCTATAAACTTAATTAAACATAACTAAGTTTGATTACGAAAAAGTCAAACAACTTATAATATAAAACGGAGGGAATAGCAAACAATTTTATTTAATGTGACTGTTATCCCGTAGGTAGTTTAGTTGTAGTGTCGGAAGGTTTAATTAACGGGTAATTAAGGCATAAGAGGTATTCATATCCTATCTTAATATAAAGCTGATATTCACTAACTCTTAAAGCTTAACATGTAAGTGTGTCACATCGTCACCTACTATTAATTATACTCTTAAACCTTAACATGCAACTGTGTCACATTATCACCTACTATTAATTATTATTCAGAGTATTTTAAATAATATGCAATTATGTCACATCATCATCTACTAGAAATTATTATATAGAATATTTTAAATATCATGCAAACATGACATATTATTTACAATTTTGTTCTATATTTAGAACTCAATATGTAAGCAATGTCAAATCATTATCTCTACATCATTTTTACATTATTTAAACATATACATCTACCATTTTCTATAATGCATAATCTGCATTCATCCACATATCTCGCAGCAAAGCGCGGGGTATCAATTAGTTAGTGTAAAAATTTGTTACATCAGGTTATTAGATATCTCCAGTATCTAGGTATAAACTTTTGATATCTGCAGATACATTTTTAAGGAGCATATTTTTTTTTTCTTAATTAACCGGGGATAGGATGATATCATGTTGGAAACTCCACTAGAGAGTAGTGTGTTTTAGCTGCTATGTTCACGTTTCTAGTAATAGAAGGTGGTGTAGGATCGAAACACAAGAACTCAGCTAACAGAGGGGAGGTGAATGGTTGGTATACCCAAAACCAAAACTTTTTAGCGGAAATAAAAGTTACCCTCAAATTCGACGGATCACGGTCTGACCGAAGATGTTACGCCGGTCTGACCGCCCATATGCCTTTGGTCTGACCGAGGTAGAAACTTCGGTCGAACCGTCTAGATCAGCAGATGCCGTCTGTAGCCGCCGCCGGTCTAACCATACGTATGCCGCCGGTAACTCGTCGGTTAGACCGCCGAATCCGAGCAAACACAAATCGAAGAACTCTCAAAGTAGATAACAACTTTATTACTTCTCTGTGTGTTTACAAAGTGCAACAACAGCACTCCACACGAAAATTTCGACTAACCTCGAAACCCTAACTAAACTGTCAACTCAATGCTCTCAAAAGCGATACCGGGAAGCCTCAAGCTCCCTCTTTATTTATACATGAGGTAGGCAGCCTAAAGACACGAACCAAACTCATACTAGAAGTCCTAATCCATCTAGGAAACCTTCCCGTACAAGAAACAAACTTTACAAACTCCAAACATACCAAATTTGGACTCCTTCCAAATTCGACTCCGCATCACATACGCACACAATATCTCCATCGTATGCCATATGGAATCTTCACCAACCACGTGCATTGAACTCTAGCGTAAGTATCCTGCAAGATATCTGACCATCACGGGCGTCGCCTTATCCCAAAGTCGACTCGCGATCCATCACCAGCAATACTCTCCCGAGGCATCAAGTCACCTACACATGAATCAAACAAAGAAACCATATTCCGAGACCAAGCTATCTCCAACTTGACTCATTATTAGCAAACAACAATATTACGTACGCATAGTATCCATCTAGAAGTCATAAACATGAAACAATCACGGATATCCAAACAAACAACCCGAAACCGAAACCGACACAGAGTCGGCCAGTCAGACCGTAGGCTAAGCCGGTCTGACCGCGCGATACACGCCGGTCTGACCGGCAACCACTACCCCGGTCTGACCGGTCCTGACAAAAATAGTAACCCTGTTCATCACTTGAAAAATCAATCATCTCCAAAACCACTTCGCCAATAATCTTCAAATATCAAAACCAACAATCACAAATGCTAATTGATCATTACAGAATAACAATCAAAAACACTTTGATTGTACAGGTGGGAGCTATTGCTTCTCTTTTTCTAAAAATACAATTTTTTCAATTCATGCAGAAAAAAGAACTATTGTATTCAAAAGGTGCCATTTCTGTGCGTTCCCTTTTTTAATCTTGTCTAAAAATACTTTTTAGAGTTTGATTCTAATTGGCACCCAAATAGAAAACAACGAAGTCCAATTATTGAGGATCACGTTCAACTAGAAATAAGACAAGATGCATTTCGTTCAATTCTAGGGAACCTGCAGACGGCTTCTATCAGCTTACAAATTGTAGAAACTAATAGGAGTACAATTTATTATGTCAATTAGTTCCCGATTGAAATAGCACTAGTATTTTTCTCTTTTCTTGGACATATGGACTCAGCAGCCACCCTCTGTTTGGAATCCTATGTAAGCCTCTCTTGGGCCTTAGTTGGGCCCACCGTTTCTTCCAACAGATGTTAGCCCAAGGCCCAACTACCCAAAGGCCATAGCCCACCAAGATGTTCTGCTTCCGCGCTACGGGGCTCCTCGCCCTCACGCCCCCCGCCCCTGCCAGGCTGCCACCACGTCTCTCCCTGCGCCGCCTCGTGGCCTCGTCGCCGTCGGCACTCGGCCGTCGCCCTCCCGTACGAGGAATACCTTGCTCCCTCTCTCTCTCTGTCCCTGTGTCCTGCACGAGGTCATTTAGGTTTGTGGGGGTAGAAAGTGGATCGTCGAGATGGGGAGTGCGGGCATTCGTCCTGTTAAACTTCCAATCGAAAATTGACGCCAAAATCTGATGCCACGACTAATCCGATCCTGAATGAAGTTGAATCGCAGCAGCAACTGGGTTGGTGCTGTGAATCGCCCCCAACTGCATCTCAAATCTGCAACGGGAATGAGCAATGGAGGAGCACAGCAGGCTAGAAAATATTGGTATGATAAGATTGCATGCAAATATCAGCACAGTAGTTTAATTTCTCCCAATAGGATACAGGAGAGCAATGGAAACTTCCTGATCTGATGCTGGAGCACACTTATCCGGGCTTCAGTCGTAGTTGGCATTATTACAACAAAATAGCACTGTAATTGCAGTATATTATTTCTAAATCAACACATCCCGTAAAGTATATAGTACATAGTAATTAATAAAATGATACATTCACTGGCCTTAAGCAAATCCTCCTAATACGTGAGACCAAGAAAACATTTTTGACGTATTTAGCAGTATATTTGTAGGTGATATCTTGTTACAAAAATTAGAATGTAGTCAAATACAGTCTCTTTACCAGATAGAAGACTCCTAAATTGTTCAACCGGTTTTCATCAACTGAAACAAGCAACTCCACCACACTTTCCATGGTAGGTCTTTTCCCTCTGTCTTCCTCCAGACATGAAACAACAAGCTCCATCATCGCTCTTGCTTGCAAGTTGTTGAATTGGCCATTTAATCTGAAGTCAATGAAGTCAGGAATCCATGATTGTTCATCCCCATCAGACTTCGAATTCTCCGCTAGCATCCTAATGATTCTTCCGAGAACCATTTCCACCTCCTCATCTTTGTTTGTTTCAAGGTCAAAAACACGAGCTCCTTTTAGTAGTTCTAGAAGCACCACTCCAAAGCTGTACACATCAACCTTTGCTGTTATCGGAAGACTAGAAACCCATTCAGACGCTAAATAGCCTCTAGTTCCTTGGATCCTCGACACATTTAAATTAGATCCACCTCTATTTAGCAGCTTTGCAAGGCCAAAGTCAGCAATCTTTGGCTCCAAATTCTCATCCAGCAGTATATTTTCTGGTTTTACATTGCAATGGATGACCCACTCCAAGCACTCATGATGAAGATACGCCAACCCCTTAGCGACCTCTAGAGCAATGTTAAATCTTTGCTTCCATTCAAGTAATGCCTGTGATCCCTGACCACCAAACAATATTTTATCCAACGAGTCATTGTCCACGTATTCTGAAACCAGTATCCTGTGTGGATCATCAGAATAGAATCCCCAAACCCTCACTAGGTTCATGTGGTAGATTCTGCCAATCATACTCAGTTCATGCTTGATTCTTCTTCCCCTTGATGTATGTCTACCAGCATTTTCACAGCAACTTCTCTCCTGTCTGTCAAGATCCCCTTGTACACGATGCCTGATGCCCCCCTTCCAATTTCATCCTGAAACTTTCTAGAAGATGTCACTAGCTCTCTTAGGTATACCTCCGGAAATGGTTGGTTATCATTTCTTAGCCAGATTCAGCTGGCCATACTCCTCTTAATTGTCTGCCCTCCCTTAGCAAAATAAGCCACCCGAACAATATGAATGTTAGCTCTGCAAGAAATATTGCTGATAAGAAACCATAGAAGTACAAATACTTTGATTGACTCTGACTGCCCTTAAGCACATCCAAGAAATCTGCTATGAAATATTCGCTTGTTTTGCTACAGTCAGGAGTGTATTTAGGTCCATAAAATTGTGACTAGGGAATTGGCTCTGCCACTTCTAGGTCCTCAGGTAGCTTTAGATTGATACTACCAGTACCATGTGGTTGGCTTACACCACCAAGAAGAATAGCCTTAGGATAGCAATCCCCAATTCCTTGCCAGTATGCGAATCCATTACACTTGCAGTCACTCAAGCATATGTTCTTGCAGGTGTCAAGAGAAACAAAACGGTGAACACTTATATTGCAAGCCCTAAGAAATTAGTGTTCCGAAGGTGAACAAATTTTACCTTATGCCTATCACATGTTATATTTATCTTTGCAGTACATTCTTTGCTCCGGTCACTTGGGTCGAGAAAATCATATCCAGGGAGACACACACATGCAGGCCGGCTTAGGAGTATACACACATATTCCATTCCTGCCACACAAACTATGCACATTGCAGAGCTGAGGAAATGCCATCCATGTCACTGACCATGTTCCATCATTCATTAGACTATACAGCCTGAGGTTACCATCAAAATCAAGTGTTAGTCTTCTCTTAATCCCAGACCCTAAGTCAGATGACATGATAGTTGAATTATCACTTCCACGGAAGAACCCCATGCTATCAAGAACACCACTTGTGGGGATAGTAAATGGTATCCTTAATTAGCTTTTGCCAAATAGTCATTGTTGGATCAGGCCAATAAATAAAAGAGAGGTCCTTTTGATGATCAATCAGTGAAAGCAGGTATTGATCATCAAATTCGAAGCTGTAGTGGCTAGGAACATGCAATCTATTTGTAGACATGAGCTTCACAGCAGCAGTAATACTTTGATTAAGTAGCAAGGTATCAGTAGGGAAATCAAAGCTTTGCCATTGAATTGTACCTCCTTTGCCCTTCACGATGAGGTTCCCGGTGTCCAATACCTGAGCTTGTCCGGCGTCGGAGGAGCTCACATTATTGGCCCACACGATCTGTCCATTGTAATCATGTGAGATCATGTTCCCATCCATATTCAATTTTGACTCTAGATCCCCATGTGTACAGAGGGTGCAAATTATTTGCACTCCAGACGACGGTTCTATCGGATGACTTAGAGAACCAGATGGAGAAGGTGGAGGCATTGGGGGAGATGTTGTAGAAGCCACAAGTGAAAGTACGATATGGTGAGTAGAGCACATCCACGCTGTGCTCGATGCAACCTTCCTAACTAGGAAATACAGGGTGCCTTGATGACTGTATTATCGACTGATGCAGAGGACCAACTTGTACCTTTAGCTTTTGGTGGAGAAAGAGAATTCACGAGACTGGTGCTGGTTTATCGATCTTGTCCGACAGGGTTGTGGTTGGGCTGCACAGGGAAGTTTGTATTATCTCAGATCGACATGCTGGTATAATGAATGCCATAAGGACTGCTGTTCCAGGATTGCCACTGGTTCACCACCGATGGTGCATGAGGCACTTTAGTGCTAATTTCCACAAGGTCGGTGTGGACAAGCATCAGACATAAGAGCTACTAAGGATATGTCAGATTAACGAGAAGTGAATATTTGAGAGGGATGTGGAGGCACTAAGACAGTTGGTAGCCGAAGGTCCTCGTAAATGGCTTGAAGATGAGTTGTTGGACAAAGATAAGTGGTCTCGTGCATACGATAGAAATGGCCGCCGGTGTGGTTACATGACAACCAACATGGCCGAACAGTTCAACAGTGTGCTAGTAGGTGTTCGCAAGCTACCAGTGACGGCCATAGTATCGCTTACCTTCATGAAGTGCAACGAGTTCTTCGTGATCAGACATGATGAAGCAGCGAAACGTGTCCAGTCAGAGAAACATTGGTCTGCGAAGGCCGCTAGTAAGATGAAGAAGCAAAAAACCAAGGCGAGCAAACACACTTCAAGTGTTTCGATAAGCAGAGTAATACATATGAGGTCATAGAGAGGGTGGTATAACGCGTGGTGGTGTTTGATTCGGCGCAAGATCGTTCAAAGTTTAAGGTGAGAGGTACTCATGCTCATGCTCTTGCCAAAAGCGCTTTACCATATGCCTTGCTCACATCTCATCAATATTTATCTGATTCATGCAATTGACGAGGAATCTACCAACCGTATGCCGTATGAGTTCTCCTCAAAAGCCGTTATGAACACATGGGCAAGTCGCTTTGAGCCATGCCTCGAACCCACACAGTGGCCACCGTACGATGGTGAAGAATTTATTGCTGACTCGGATTTGAAGATTAAAACAAGGGGAAGAGGATATCGAAGCGCTTCAAGAATGAAATGGACTCTGGCCTTGGTGGTTCTAGAAGGAAATCACCTTCAGGTGTTCAACTTGATGCCACACCGATGCAAAATAGGTGTTCATTATATCAACAGGAACATGAGGATTACAATAAACCTAAGTGCCCTAACCATCCTAAAAAGAAGAAGTCTGTTGGTATTTCTTAACATCATAGATAGAATCCGCAAGCGCACGGAAGATATCGATGTAGCAGGAAGTATTCCAAGGTATCGATTTCCACAGGGAACTTGTGTGTCAAACTCTTTTCCACGTTCATCCATGGACACGAAGCTAAGATAGGCTAAGGGTAGAGAAGATTTACTAGTGAGAGACAGTGTCTACATAAAGCTCTATTTAGTCCTAATGCGGTACTTCGGGCAATGGCCAATCCGCTGCTCCCAGATATGGCTCTACAACGTATCTGGACATGGAGGACTTTAGGGTATTTTGAGGGCTGTCACCACCTTTACACCCACCTCAAACCTAGGATGGATACGAAGCAAACACCGGAAATTAACTACCCAGACACCATGTCTACGCAGTTAATAACTATTTTAGTGTATTTTAATGGACTATAGTGAACAATGATCCCGTACGTTGATTAGGAACTAACTAAGAGATAACTCTCACAGAATAAATCTTAATTACTCAGAATGATATTCGATTAAAACAAAGTAATTAATATAGTAAAAGAAATAAGAAGAGGATTGTCGACAACTCCGGAATTCCTCTGACTTCCTCAACTCTACTCTTTCCCTAATATAGTATACAATAATGATGCTTTGGTGTGTGTGTGAATGATGGAGGAGAGGGGTATTTATAGTGTGAAGGTGACTTAAGAGAGTGGAGATGTTAAGGAATATTCTTCATATAATCCAAAGAGCATCTTCATCCTTCTCTTGCCAAGTGTCCTCTCTATGAGGGTTTCTACCGATAGAAACACTCATAACATAGGATTAGGATTACAAATGTCATGCCGAAGTTGGGCTAGATTGGGCTAGCTGGGGGTTCGGCCGAACCGTGAGTGGCTCTCCTGGCCCACATCCTTCTTCAAGATGCTGACATGTGGGCCCCACTTTATGGTACACTATGTTTTGGCTCAAAATGATTGCACATTTTATATGTTGAAGCTCAAAACCATGTGGGTCCGTTAGTACTAATGTCTGTTGATTTGTTTCTAGGCAGTTGAGTACCACCTCCCGCACCGTGTCATGCGACAGTTCAGGAAGAGACAAGAATTCCCGGTTGAGAACATCTCAATTAGAGTGGACCTAGACAAGTAATATTTTTGATCTTTGCTTGATTTGATTCTCTATTTTGAATTTTGTACCATTTGACCTTATTTGACACATCATCACCTTCCACTTGTCAAGGTACGATAGGGTTAAAACAAAGAAGGTCAAGGATTGGGGGTTAGAGCATAGTCGATACATCGATGATTGGAGGATAGCGGGAAGGAACGATAGGTACACCGAGGCAACACGCCAAAACCATCTTTTTTTCTGAGTATCTACATTGGCTACCTAGGACCTATAGACTATCCCTACGTCCAACTTGCATGGAAGCTGACATAGAGGAAGACCGTGATTCTGATGAGGGGCAGAATCCCTACGACGTTCGGACTAGGGTTGGTTATCAAATGGAGCACACGCCACCTAGAGACAGAGTCGCAAGTTCTCTTGCATTTGTCAATTTGATTTTAATTTGCATGCAACAATTAAGATACATCTTCTCATGCTTTCAGTCGAAATAGCTCCTTAGGAGCATGAATGAGATAGGTATGCCCTCTGATCTTCGAGGGGTGGTGAGGATATAGAGAACACACTTTGCAATGAGTTAGAGATAAAAATGATTTAAAACTACGTGCAATATAATCAATAGATGACTTATGCCTAACAAAATCCTTTTTGTAATGCAGAAAGTTCGTCAAAGGTGCCGCAAACTTGCTACAAGACTAGGTTACAAGTTAGTTGGATTGGACAAGGTGTACCAACCGCGCAGAGTACAACCACCACTACCTCAATCCGCGCGTCCAACCATCAGGATATAAGAGCGCGAAGAAGTTGGCGATTCGTCGTCATCACGCATTCCATAGGGGAGGGGAAAGGGAAAGGTACATGCTACACCTAGCGACGACGATGATGACGACGATGAGGACTGCATCGCACTAGACGCAAAGGAGATAGGCATGTTGCAGCTGCCGATGCACCTGAAACCGCAGCCCACCAGCTACAACTTACGATCCACTCGGCCAGGGAAAAAAAGGTACACTAGGCTTACCATTCTTATATGTTATTTTATTTCCCTCGCTTCATTATGTGGATGTTTTAAACATTGGTTTTTCAAATATAGGTACACTCCGGGCTCGCAGGCTCTTCGGCGTCAATGCAAGAAGTGATTTATACGAAGTTTAACTATTTCTCATATGTGTTAACTTGTTTAATGGACCTGTGGACTTGTGAACTTATGGACTATATGATGGACTTGTGAACTTATGGACTATGTGACGGATTTGTGGATAGTTAACTTGTGGACTACGTGATGTTTGATGTACAACTTGTTTTGTTTTGTATGTTTACTGTGAATTTTTGCAAATATGTGGAAGTAGAGCAACCCTATTTACTCTGTATTGTCAGCGCGACCACCCTGGCACCGTGCTGGAAGGGGCAACGCCAGCCAGAAGGGGGAGGCAGAAGGACTAGGAGGTCGGGGAGAGGAGGGGGGCGCCAGCCACCCTGGTGCGGTGGTTGGGGGGCGGCGCCAGCCGACGGCCGGAGGCAGAAGGTCCTAGGGGGCGGGGGTAGAGCCAACCACCATGGCGCCATGCTTGGGGGGGAGGGCTGTCACGCCCTGAATTTCCCTTCCCTTGCTTTATATTCAATTAATAAATCGTCCAAAGAAATGGTTTAATTTAACCTAGAGATGAATCCCTAATTAATAATTGGAATTGGTGCGGTGGAATTTTTCTTAAGTTACCCATGCCCTAATGCATTAACAGGATTTTTAGTGGAATTTTCAGAGCCCTATAAATAATTTTAACCAATTAAAATCAATTAACCGCAATATATAAATCACAGGAAAAGTCCTTTGTTCTTTTTCCATTTCTTTTCCTCATTTTTTTTCTTCTTGGGCCGTCGGCCCATTCTCCCTCCCGCGCCCAATCGTTTCCTGCGCCGGCCCATTTACCTTCCCTCCTCTCTCTGGGACACCGACAGGTGGGTCCCACCTATCGGGGTCGTCCCCTTCCTCCGACCAGCATGCCCTAGTGGCAATCGCCGCTGCCGCCAACCTTTCCCGGTCGATCCCGCGCCCCACTCCTCTCCCGCTCCGCGCCCCACGTCGCCGCCCACGCCCCGCCTTCCCACCCCCGCGTGCGTGCACAAAATGAGCGGGATTCATTTTGAATCCCATCCCCCTCTCTCTCCCTCCACTTCCCCCACGTCGCCGGCCAAATTAGCCCCCTTCCCGGCCGTGTTCGCCCCTCCCGCGCCCACGAAATCCCTCCCCGAGCCCTCCCTCTCGTTTCCCTCACTCGTCGCCTTCTCCCGGGTCCTCCGCCGCTCTCCCCACGCCAAACCAAGCTCTGCCGGACGCCGCCGATCTCCGTCCGCACGCCGCCATTGCTAGGGCCGCCACCACGCCGTGAAACCGCCGCCGTCGCGCTCGCCGGTGCCACCCGCACCTCGGCCACCGCTTGGTTGCCGCCTAGCGCTGCCGCACCGCTCTTCGCACGCGCCGCCGCCTCCATCCGCCGCTAGCCACCGCTAGTTCCACCGCCGCGCCGCTCCGTCGCCGCCGTTGGCCTCGCGGGGTCGAGGGCCTCCACATCCACCCACCCACCTCGTCGTCCGCCGCTCGCCGCCGTCGTTCGCCGTCATCTTTCCCCGCGCCGGCCGACCCCACGGTGAGAAACCCCCTCTCCTCCCTCCTGCCCTCCCTCCCGTATCTGCTGCCGCTCTCCGTGCGCTCGCCATCGTCTTCGGCCGCCGCCGCCGTCCTGTGCACCGTCCGCCGCCGCTTGCCGTCGCCGGCGGTCGCGCGTCGCCGCCCTCGCGACAGCCAGCCGGCTGGCTTGAAGCCGAGCCGAGCCTGGCAGCTATCGCCCGCGCCATCCGATCAGCCTCGGGGCCGATTCGAACTATTGGTCCCAGTTGACCGGCGGTGGACCACCCGCGTGGTCCCGATCCACGGTGGACCGGCGCCCTTTGGGCCACTGCCCGGTGGGGCCCGCTAGCCAGCGCCACCTCCCTCCCCCTTGTGCCGCTCACCTATGGGGCCCACATGTCGGCGCAACCCCCCTCCTTTGATGACGTCAGCCCTGGGATATTGCGCAATAAATAATTAAGGCCTTTTCTTTTTATAGTAAAAACTTATATTATCTTCTAAAAATCATAACTAATTCATCCAAGCTCCGTTTAAGTCCATTCAAGTCTTAGTAAGTTCATAAAAACCCCTAGAATCCATTAAAAATAGTTTTGTTTCCTATTTCTGTAGGCTTATATCATGTTTTGCTTGTGTGCTTTGTTTGTCGCATAGATTTCGGCCGTTTCGTCGATCCGCGGTCCCTCGAAGACGTTGCTGAGGTCTCATCAGTGCGAGAGAAAGGCAAGTCATGCATTACAATTGATCAAATTGTACCCAATTTACAAATATCCCACTTTCTATTAAGTGTTGCATTATTTTACAATATCATGTGGGATGGGTCCTATTACTCAGCCTTATATTTTTATCTCATGCCATTGATAACTTGGGTATTAATCGGACTAGATGTTGGTTTAGGAAATGCTAGTCATGCTTAGATCCACTAGTTTACCTAATGGGATAATCACATTATTAGACATTTAGCTTCATGACGAGCTGCGTGCTCGAGACATCCGGCCATGTTTCATTAGTCGTAAGTATCCAATTAAAACGCGACTGAATGGTGGGCTTTGGGTACATGGTTTTGCTGGTCGTACCCATGACAGTTAATGACCGGTTCACGGGAAACCTTGGGAGACTTACCGTGCTTACCACAAGCGGGAGTGGGCAATTGCTTGACTTGTAGTATAGCTCGACCCTTTCCTAGGCACCGGTGGCGAGGGTGGGCATGATGGAGTTGGGTCGGTTGGGGGGTTGTCCAGCTGCCGGATTCACCGCGGCGCACGAGGGGCTGCCCACTGCCTGTTGAGGGGTGGGGTTGAAACCTTAGCGTGGTGTGGATGGTTAGGGGCGAGTTATGCGAATGGTCTTGTCACGATTTCCCCCTTTGCAGTGCCATGGTGGTACTTCGAGGCATGGCGACATGTGTGAAATCGTGTCTTGTGGGTACAGTTGTACACCTCTGGCTAGAGTAAAACTATTCGAATAGCTGTGCCCGCGGTTATGGGCGATCTACCAGATTCACCGTGCTTAGTCCCATCCTTAAAAATTGGCTTAATAAACTGGTGTAGTTCAGGTGGTTGGTTGGGCCTATTGCAACGTGGTATAGCGTTGGACAGTGATGATTAATATTTCTTAATTTACTACAACTGTTTTACTGCTTTCAACTACTGTTTTAAATGTCTGCTTTATGCAAATGAACCCTTAGCCTCCTTTGGATATATCTTGCATCATACCTTCTCTCCCGGTATGACTTACTGAGTAGAGTGGATAGTATTCAGTCTTGCTCTCTCTCTTTCCCGCACCAGAGTTGAAGATCTTCCCAGTTGGATTTGTCTCAGAGATGTTGGTTTCGTCGCTGCCGTCAAGGATGCCTGTGGAGTGGAGTTGCCTCGCTGCAGGAGTAAAGCTTTCTAGTTTAGCATGCTTTTATCTTTTCCTGTGCATTTGTAATACTTTATACTTTTGTAAGACGTGGATCTGTATGTCAACAATTATTGTTTGTGTACCCTGGCTGGTCCTGGACAAGGGTTTTAATGCACATTTAGCTTAGAAATTCTTGTTCGTGAATTTTTATTCGTGAATTTCTGGGCATGATAGCGGCGCTAGCCGGTAGCCCGAGGGAGAAGGTCCTGGGGGGCTGCGCCAGCCACCCTGGTGCCGTGGTATGTGGGACGGCGCCAGTGTGGCTAGCGCCCCCCTTTGCCACGTCAGCCCAGCCATGTCTCTCTGCTTGCCACAGTGGCACGGTGACGGCATCAGAGTGGCTGGCGCCGCTATGTTGGAGGACGGCGCCAACCTCTCTGGCGCGAAAAAAAAGGACCATTCCTGGATTAAGTTTTTTTATGGGTCTATTTATAAAATAATTTTTCAAAAGGATTAAAATGTAAAAAAAATCAGTGTTAATAACCATCGACCAGTGCTCAACCGAAACTTTTGTATCGATCTGAAATTCGTAATTACATAGTTAGATAGCTACAGGAAGTGTCCGGCATGGTAGGATGCTCCGTCCTTGGGATGCTTAATCTCGCCGTCGCAGCTGAAGCAGAAGTTCATCCGGGACGGCGAGGTGATCTCCGTGATTTTCACCGGCGGGTCGGCGGCGGCGGCGAGGCCGCCAACTCGGTCGGCCTCGTCGTCCAGGACCGGAGGCACGTCGATATCCAACCTTCACCGTCGTTATGCACCGGCGAAGAAGAGCTGCTCCTGCCGCAAGGTGCCGCCACTGGCGGCCCTGGCTATGAGACTTTTTATTATTATTTGATCATTTTGTCATAAAATAGCAGTTTGGATGTCACTTCCAGAAGATTGCTTAAAGATAAATGTGGACACAGCAATATCAAGATCAAGAGCCGTTGATATTGCTGTGTTGTGCTCTGATGAATTTGTGGTGGCCAGTACTTTGGTTTAGAAAGTGCTCTCTGACTCAGGTACAATAGAATCACTCGGGTATCTAGGCACGAAGGCAACATTTTACAAAAGTAGAATTTCTTTATGATGAAAATCGGGCTTGTAACTTTGATGCTCACAAGGTAGTTTGCTTGTACCTTAGAGGGAGGGGCGTCATGCTTGGTTTTCAAATCATCCTTATAATTTGAGTAGGAATGTAACTAAACTTGGTTCTTAATGAATAAAATGCCAAATTTTTTTTCTAAAAAAAATATAATTTAAATTAATATTATTTTAGATGTATATTAGATAATTAAATAGCCCATTATCACCGGACCAGCCTTTCAGATTGGGTCGTTACCATTGCCTGGCCCATCATGAAACAGAATGGCCATGGTCCGATCGCAATAGGCCGAGGCAAGCAGGATCGGCCGCGCTTGTGGACCAAAGGCATGACGCGCTGACGCTTTTGAAATCACGGGCCTGAACTGTCATGAGGGCAATCTTGGGCCAGGCCCATGAGACAAGACGAAATCGGTCGGACAATGCAACGAGGCAATAAACAGAGCTTAATTAGCTTGCTATAAAGTATAAACTCGATCTTACATGCATTGACGACGAACAAAGTTATCACTTACATCCCTTATTATTCTCAATCTTTATAGTAGTATTAGCCGAGCTAATACTATCTCCGTTAAAGAAAGAAAATAGACTTTTAAATACGAATCTGAACAAACGCCCTCATCAATCTTGCCTGCTGATAAGGCAACTGCCACTACCAAGCGATCGATCGATGGACATATTATTATTATTACTCAACAAAGTAGAGGGATTAATCCGCTTGCAGACTAATCAGGCGACAGCACGTGGCTGGCATTGCTTCAAATTGTTCGCTTTCACCATGCCCTGCACCATGCATCATTAGATTTTTTTTTACCGTACTCATCATAGTAATTACTGAAAATTTACTTTTGAGGAAATCGTGTGTTAACCTGGTAGATTTTGATCATGAATTGGTTGATGTCGTCGAGCGATACGACGCCCTCGTACGCGGCGTTGAGACGGTAGCTGCTGCCATCGTGTCCAGACGCCTCCAGCAGCGGCGGCGCAGGCGGCAGCTGCTCCTCGCAGGTGTACTCGCACTCGTGGCACTCACCCTCGTCGCCGCCGCTCTCCGGCAGCGTGATCGCCACCTGCAGCGTCAGGTGCACCTCCAGCGTCACGAACACGCCCACCACGTTCGCCGGCGACCCCATCGCCGTCGGCCGCTGCATCTTGTAGCTCGACATCCATGAGAATATGTACGCCGTGCCAACGATGTACTGCTTGCTCAGGCTGTTCGCCACCGCGGTGATCTCGCCGTCGAGGGATCCCAGATCGAGGCCGACCCAGAACTGGTGCTCGAGCACGAGCTCCTCCCACCTCGCCAGCAGCTTCCTCCCCAGGTCGTCGACGTCGACGTCGTTCCTCCCGGTCACCGGAGTGCGGTGGAGGATCTCTTTGTCGATGAAGGTGTCGAACATCTTCAGCACACTGAACTGGAAGATTTGGTTGACGACAATGGCGGAGGGAACAAGCACGGCGGCGTTAGGCCTCTCCACGACGAGATCAACAGGTGCTGCTGCGTCGTCGACGTCCACGCCGCCACTAGTGTACAGCTGGCCATCGAGGCTGGCGACGAGCAGCTGCTGCTGGTCGCAGCAGACGCCCTCCACCGTCCGCAATGCCGGCGGC
Organism: Oryza glaberrima; assembly: GCF_000147395.1. Lineage (NCBI taxonomy): Eukaryota > Viridiplantae > Streptophyta > Magnoliopsida > Poales > Poaceae > Oryza > Oryza glaberrima. The sequence continues at coordinate 21,553,304 of NC_068331.1, read as the reverse complement.
GCGGCGGGCACGTAGAGGTGGACGACGAAGCTCTTGACCTCGCCGGCGTAGAGGGCGCCGATGACGATCTCGCCGGAGGCGCCCCCGTCGACCTGGGAGACTGAACTCGCGTAGTCCCCGGAGCTGATCCTGTCGATCCTCACGCCGCTGCCGCTCGCCGCCTTGAGGACGACGCGCGCGCCGACGGCGGCGACGGACTTGAGACCGCCGAGGCACAGGGCGAGCGCGCTTGCGACCTTGTCGACGTTGCCGTCGTCGAGGAAGGAGTAGGTGCCATGCGATCGCTGGGCGATGAGGCGCAGCGCCGCGGCGTCGTGCGAGGCGCCCAGGCCGAAGGCGTGCACGGGGTACTTGGCCAGGGCGGCGGTGAACCACTCCGGCATGCCGGAGTTGAAGCGGGTGATGTCCTCTCCGTCGGTCACCAACACGATGAACTTCGCGCGGCCGTCGGAAGAGCTCGCCGGCTGCTCCTCCAGCATCTGCACGCAAATCAGAATAATATGAATGACTTTTTCTTTTATAGAAAAAAAACACTTTGGTATTGATCCTTGCCAATATGAAAAAGAAAACAATATCTATATAAGCAAGAAAATACATCTAGAGTTATTCGAGAAATTGAAAAGAAAAGTAGAGTTACATTTAATTATTTATTCTGAAGTTACATTTTTATGGAGCTAGTTTTTCACTAATTAAGGGGATATCTCCCTTTGTTTTCTCCTATCTCCGAAATGGCAACCAATTAAGGCTGTGTTCTTCTCCCCATTTTCCCAACCCACCTCTCTCATTTTCCGTGCGCACACTTTTCAAACTGCAAAACGGTGTGATTTATAAAAACTTTCTATATGAAAGCTGTTTTAAAAAATCACATTAATCTATTTTTTAAAAAAAATAGTTAATATTTAATTAATCATGTAAAAAATGAACTTTGTTTTGCGTGCCAGGGAGGAGTGGTTCCCAACCCCCTCCTCCGAACACAGCCTAAGTAGTTATCAAAAGATCTTAACAAAATTGATAATATTGATATGTCGACAAAATTTTAACTCATTTAGATTAAATTTAAAGTTGCATGATTGTAAAATAATATAGCACACAATTATTTATATTGTCAGATAGTCTAATAAATTTTCATAACTAGTTAGATGACATGCAAATGATGTATAGGATATCCATTTCAGTGGTAAAAATACTTTCTATATTCCTATGTTAATTACTTGTGCACTTTTAGGACATACATTAAACAAATAAGACAATATTATACAATTGATAAATAACAAAGCTGATCAAATATCATTGTTGTGGTTTTCTTATAGTATGCAAGTGGACCAAGGACTAAAAATATATAAGGAAAAATGTATCAATATCTCAATGTAGAAATACACAAACCAAAGAAAGCACATACCTTGAGGGCCTCAACCAAGCTTGACCTTGCTGGACCGGCAATGCGACGGCCCTCCAACTCATCTACCTTCTTCTTAGCAACCCTTTGGCTACCATGAATACTCATAAACTTAGGGATGACCTCTCGGCTCATGGATGGCCCAAAGATGGCGATAGAGTCTTTATCACTGAGTTGTTGGATGGCGAATTTCATGGCTTTTTTCACCGGTTACAGACTCACTGATTCGACGTCAACGTCGAGCACCATGACAAGATCAATGGGGACACGGCCCTTGAGATCCACTAGTGGTGGCGCCTCAATGCGTAGTAGCACCTGAAAATCCTTGGTCGTCTGAGCTCGTGGGATCTTGGAGAAGATGGGTGTGGTGCTCACTTTCACTGCTGCCATCCCTGCAGCAGCACTCATCACCTGCATACAAGAATGTGTATGTGACAGCAACAGATTAAGATAAGTTTTTCACCTTATTTTTTTTCTTGTGTATCAGTTATACCCAATTTTTGAAAGACTTCAAATGGTACAAACCAACTGTAAAAGAGCTAAACATTAATCTAGGAGTGTTCTCAAGCAAGAACAAATCCGTTGTTACATATTGGCAAGTAACTAAATATTAATGCCATAGTAGAGATATTGTATACAAGTATATATAGTTTTAAATAAGTAGAGTTATTTGTATATATATATATTTTGAGGGGGGTGGAGTTATTTGTATATTGATCGGCCGGTCAAATGACAACAAATATATGGTCCCAATAATAAATTGTGCATGGAATCCCTACACGATGTTGATGTCCTTTACGTGCACCATCCTATCGATACCCATATGTGAAAATTTTAAGATATAAAAGTTAAAAGAAAGTTCTCCTTAAAAAGAAGGTTAAAAGAAAGGAGTTAAACCTGTGCGAGCAATAGCGTGGAGAAGAAGCACACTAACAGAAGCAACAAATTATGGAGTCTACCCATCGATCTTTAATGCAATGTGATCGTACGTACGTCTAACCGAGTGTTGTGTGTGATTCTTGCGTTCGGTTGATGCTCTTTCAAATAATGAATCTCCAAGAGCAAGGTTAAGTGCCAATATATAGGCACAAATAGCCCACCCTAGCTTGATCCTTTGATAGCTGTAAGCTACCCCAGGTAGTTCTAACTAATAGTTAACTTAACTAGGTCAACTAGTAGATCAACACTTACGATCAAAGCTAATAAAAACATACATTTAAATAAGCTGTTTTGATCTCTAGCGTTCTACACGTTCTCATTTAGCTTCTCATTGACAATTTAACGGTCTAGAAACGACTTCACATGTACTCTGCTCTCCCCTCTGCCCCCAAAAATAAATGAATTCCTAACTATCCTCAGTATCCAAGACAAAAATAATATTAAGGGGAAAAAACAAAAATACCCATCATTAATAGAAAGGTGTAGAATTGGTTGGTGGCTATGAAAGGAGCATTGCATTGAAGGGAGAAAATTTCTTGATTTGTGAACCAGGAAAAGTAAGAAAAAGTAAGAAAAATGTGTTGGCTGCTTATATTTTAAAACATCGTTTATTTTGTGACAAGAGTGAATATACGTAAAATTGTTACCTATTCGATGATTGGTGATTTGGTCTAATTAGAGACAGGGATTGTATTAATTTTTATAATGAGTAAATGTTAAAAAAACTACATGTTTTATGATCTGAATGATTTATAAAGTCCTACCTTTTTCTCAAATTTCCATTAATTTCAGCATATCCAAAAACAATATTTTTCAAAGTAGTGAGTTAAAAAATCAATAGTAATGAACTCAATAGTTAAACATTTCATATACACTCAAAAATTTAAGTAAATCCATGGTCATATAGGGTGGGGTGTTGTAAAACTTTACAACCATAATACCTAGAGCTAGTAATGTGCCACTAGTCATAATATTTTGGGTTTCATGCAACTTTGATCATAAAGCATATTGTTTTCTAAAGTTTAGCTAACATGAGTTTCTAGAGTGGGAATGTTAAACATGCTTCCTCAGTTTTAAAATGTAGCTACATACTCTCTCCGTTCTAAAATATAATTATTTCCTAAACTTTTTTCACGATAAAGATAAAAAGACTAGATTTTCCCCTTCCATAATTGTTCCGGTCTGTTGGAGGTATTTTAATCATTTCATCGTACAAACACTCCTCGATACTATAGAAGTAGCTATACATTTTGACATAAAATTTGAATGCTTAAAAAACTTAATTTAAAAAATATAATCCCTTAAAGGTGTTGATGGTTTCGCACATGCTGGCTCCCCTATCTATGCTTCCTATAAAGTTAAAGCCCACTAAATCTAAAGCTCAACATGCAATTATGCCACATCATCACCCACTAACAATAAGTACATATTTAATCTCGTGCAAGCATACAACATCATCACCCACTAACAATAATTATATATTTTAACAAATCTATCTATCACTTTTATGGACGATTCATTTGGGGTGTAGAGAATTTACTAGCCTCCGTAAAAAAAACCCTAGTTTTTATAATTGTGTACTATATTAATTTTTTGTTGAATTGGTATATGTCGTGATTTGGAGAATATAGTTGGCTGTCATCTGGGAGTATATAGGTGGTAATGTTTATTGTTAGATATGGCTGTTGGTTTTGTGGTAATGGTTTAGGGTTTATTGTAGGGGTAATTTTTTTTTTAATTTCAGGATGTTTAGGAAGGATGACGTCGGCTATGCCCCTGAGCAGCTGCCTCCACCGGGTGTGAAGCGCCTAATGTATTGGTGTGGGGATGAGTGCTGTTTTCAGATCAGTCATGGGATAGTTATCATTTTAGCTTTCTCTTGAATCAAATATTTCTAACTTTAACCATTAATTTATCTAAATTTATGTAGTTCAACAACACATGAAATTACTTCTCAGCATGAATCTAAAAACATAAGAGATAATCTTATGATATTAAACTTTATAATTTTTTAGAGAGTGATAGTAAAATTAAATTAGGAATGATTGACTTAATTAGAACAAAGCTAAAATGATTAACAATTTAAATCCCAGGAAAAATTACAATGGACAAGCAGGTGCTGGCAGGATAATCGATCACGAGATAATATTTATTGAGAATGAAAATGGATATATACAATGGGAAATGAGCAGATCCAGCTTGCTCTTGCGGCCAACAACTGGTGCTTGGGTACAAGAACAGCCCATATTATTACACACGACTGCCATATATATTATTACTGGCTAACTAGCTCCAGTAATCGCGTGGTACATACACACAGATCGATTGATATCTACGAGCTAGCAACATAGGCAAAGCTCATACACTTGTTTAATGCATGCAAATCAAGGCAATAGAGATGCATATAGCAAAATACTTATAAGATTAATTATAGCTTAAAAGCATTATGCTTGAAGCTGCTTCATCGGCCTCCACTACTTAATCGCCGTGGCCAGCAATCTAGCATCGCCTCTGGTTGGTCACGTGCACCACGGCCTGCATCCATCAGATCGATGTGATAATTATTCTTGCTTTTGCTTACTACTCTGATCCCTCCGTCAAAAAATACAAAATTTCTAAGATGTTTATAGTAAATAGTAAGGTTAGCTCAAAAGATTCCTATAGGACATAACTTTTAGGCATAAAAATTGACATTTCCAAATTTGTTATAACACATAAAGTTTCATAATATTACACTTATATACATACAAACTACTTTTGTATTTGTATGAAATAAAATTAAGTTGTCAAACTTATACCTGATTAATTTTGAAAAGTCCAAAAGAGGAAATAGAAATACTCCATCCGTTTTAAAATATTTGACACCGTTGACTTTTTAGTACGTGTTTGACCATTCGTCTTATTCCAAAAATTTAAGTATTTATTTATTCTTTTCATATCATTTGATTCATTGTTAAATATATTTTCATGTACACATATAGTTATACATATTTCATAATTTTTTTTTTGAATAAAACGAACGGTCGAACATGTACTTAAAAGTCAACGGTGTCAAACATTTTAAAACAGAGGGAGTAGTAGATAAACTTCTGTCTAAATTCGTGGTATTATTACGACGAAAAGGATAATAAGGTGTAAAAGTAGGTACCAGATAGATGTCGTGGTGCATTGCTCGGTCGATGGCCTCCAGCGACGCCTCCCGGAACAAGGCGGTCAGCTGGACGTCTTCCTGCTCCGACGACGGCTGGTACATGAGCGGCACCTCGCGTCTCACCTTCGACCACAGCTCCAGCCGCTGCCGGATCACGTAATGGAGATCGCCGCCGCCCTCGCAGCCGGGCCGCCTCTCTCTCGCCGCCTCAGCCGCAGCTGGCAGCGGCGGGGGTAGCTTACGTGCCTCCTCCAGCATGATCACCATCGCCGGCGTCATGAACTCGGCGATCACCTTCTCCGGCGAGCCCATGGCGGTGGCGCGCTGCATCTGGTGGCTCGACACCCACGAGCTGACGTAGGCTAGCCCGCTCCTGAGGCTGGCCACCATGGCGTCCACCTCCTCCTCGAGGCCGTCCAGCTCGACGCCGCCCCAGAACTGCCGGGCTCGCCGGAACTCCTCCCACTTGCCCTGCAGCACGTCGCCGGCGCGCGCGCCGCCGCCGCGCAGCTGCATCGTCCCCTTCTTCGACAGCATCTCGGTTTCCGCGAAGCCGGCGACGAGCTCCAGCAGCTCGAACCGGACCATGTGCTGCATCACGACGGGGGATGGGAGGAGGGTTTGCCGTTGTCGGCCGCCGTCGACGGAGAAGACGGCCACCTCGGGCCTCTCGACGAACACGCCGTGCCCTTCGATGGACACCGCTTCGCCGCCCGGAGCGTGGCTGTACGAGTAGCCGATGGCGAGCAGCTGCTGCTGGTGATGACGGTGATGGCAATGGTGGTGGTGGTGATGGTCGCAGACCGTGGCGGCGGCGTCGCAGTAACCGCACTCCACCGACGAGAAGGTCGTCGTCGACGAAGCAGCAGGCACATGGAGGTGGACGACGAAGCTCTTCACCTCGCCGGCGTAGAGAACACCGACGACGACCTCACCGGAGGCCCCGCCGCAAGCAACGCTGCTCTCGTAGCCGCCAGAGTCGACGCGCACTATCCGCGCGCCGCCTAGCTCGGCGGCCTTGAGGCTGACGCGCGTGTCGACGGCGGCGACGGTCTTGAGCCCGCCGAGGCACACGGCGAGGGCGCCGGCGATCTTGTCCAGGTTGCCGTCGTCGACGAAGGAGTAGGTGCCGCGCGATTCTTGCGCGATGTGGAGCAGCGCCTCCGGGTCGTGCGCCGCGCCCAGGGCGAAGGTGTGGACGGGGTACTTGCCGACGGCGCCATGGATGACGTCGCGGCTCCACCGGAATCCGGTCGTGTCGTCGCCGTCGGTCAGGAGGAGGATGAACCCTACGCTGTTCTGGCTGTTGCCTTGCCGCTCATCCAGGATCTGTGATTACGTCGTCAGATGACCTTAACTTTTACATGTCATTGGTCTGTTGGAGGGTAAATCCTTAATTTTTCATTTAAAGGGAAAATACAATATAATCATAACTCCATTAATGTAGCATATTTTTAAGCCTTAAAAGAAAGAAATTTTAGGTACTTCTTATGTTCAAAACAATATCTTGTCTTTGATATTAACATGTTTATCAAGATATAACGTAACCACTGGTTTCAACTATAATAATACGAGCAATTTTACGATTCTTGAGGAGGTAACATTTTTTCTATTGTAAATTTGGTACCTCTTGGTACCTAGGTACTATGAGGTACCATGAGGTATCAAATTTTACACTAAAATTTTGGTACCTCATGGTACCTCCTCAAGGACCGTAGAATTGCTCTAATAATACAATTACGCGTGGATCTATTTGGTGTTCCTAAAAAATGATTACTACTCCCTCTATCACATAATATAATCAAGCGTATTATATAATATTTGAAAAGAAAACTATTATGGTGACAATTTTATAGACAAGTCTACACAATATACTACTCCCTCCGTCCCAAAATAAGTGCAGTTTTACACTATTCACCTCTAACGTTTGACCATTCGTTTTATTTGAAAATTTTTTATGATTACTATTTTTATTGTTATTAGATGATAAAACATGAATAGCACTTTATGTGTGACTACTTTTAAAAAAAATTTCATAAATTTTTTAAATAAAACGGACGGTCATACGTTAGACACGGATTTTCACGGCTGCACTTGTTTTGGGATGGAGGTAGTAGCTAGTTATAATGCCTCCAACCAAAATATTAAGAAGGTATCGATTTTCAAATTTTGGAAGTTTGACCTGAAATATGTGCAAACAACATGTGTTTTAATAGCTGGAGAAGGTAACATTTTGCCAAACTTGCAAATAATTGTACTACATTATTGCAAATACCTTGACGGCCTCCTGCAACTCGGGCATAAGCGCAGAGCCACTGCCACCACGGGCCTGAAGTCGGTCGATCTTTTTTCCGGCGATGCTCCGGCCATCGCCAGAAACATCCAACAAGCCGGAGCTATATTCCTTGACGGATCCATCGTTAAAAGCCACGATGGAGAGGCGATCTCCGTCGTCAAGCTTCCTGATGATAAACTTCATGGACGCCTTGAGCACATCCAACCTCGTCGCCTGCAGATTGCTCTCCAGCGACGCCGCCACCGGATCATTCATGCTGCCGCTGACATCGAGCACTGCGACGACGTCTATGGGGACATGGCCGTTGAGATCGGCCGTCGGTGGCGCCTCGACGCGCAGTAACACCTGGAAGTCCTTGTTCGTCTGAGCTCTTGGGATTGTGGGGAAGATGGGTGTGGTGCTCACTTTCACAGGTGCTACGACACTCATCGCCTGCATTCAGAATTTCAGATGCATATGTGTGAAATATTGTTGGTTAAAATTATTATATTGCTGGTGAAATTATTCATGATGTTAAATTGTTCTTTGCAGACGGTTCTTCTCAAACTAGCTAAGACATGGTTATCATTTTGGGGTTGCTTCATTTCCAAAAAAGTATAAGAGAGGTCAGTGGTAGTACTCTGGCTGGTTTTTCTCAAACATTTACAAATAAATCAGATAAATATACAATTAATCCTCTGTTTTTCCAAAGGTCATTTCTCTTACTCCCACCATTGTATCGGTTAAGTGATTTAAATCATTGTACAAATTGACAAAATAGTTCTCTTACTACTGTAAAAGTGAATCCTTCCTGCTCCTCCCTCACTATCCAGGAAAAAACGGAGTATATATGTATATATAGCACTAGTTAAATTAAGAAACAGACTTAAAACAGAGGAGTTAGCAGTTAAACCTCTATGTGCAGTAGCGTGGAGAAGATCAGGCACGGCAGCAGAAGCATCAAATTATGTAGTTGCCCCATGCTACTACTTCAATGTAAACCGTCTAACCGAGTCTTGTATTCTTGCCTTCGGCTGATGCAAATGAATCTCCAAGACAAAGCTTTTGATGGAGTGCCAAGCCAATATATAGGCTCAAATAGACCACGACTTAGCTATTAAGTCAATGCAACCTAGTAGCTAGCAAGAACAACATATGAAAAGCTAGGAGAGAAACGATTACTTAAATTTTGATCTCTTGCAGGTACGTACTACGTACACCATATGTGTTCTTGATAATAATGACAACGTACTAGACGACTTCACGCATGCGAATTGAAGATCTGATGATCAAGGGTAAAGTGCAGTGAGGTCCTGTCCATCACGATTGTCGATCGTTTAGGATCTCCCCCTGTTGGCATGCTCAAGGTTATTGGCTTGTACAAGAGTATCCCGAAGCTGATCAAAGATCATTTCGATGTTCTTTCTTCCCTAGACATCAGGCTGTACAACAAGCTAGAGGAGGAAGACCACGAGAGTTTTAATATGCCTAACCTCCAGATGCTTGTGCTGATCGAAGTTCAAGGCCCCACAAAGAGAGCCCATCATCATTAACCGCACAGGCTTCCAGATGCTGGAGAGATTCCTTGTGGAGAGCCGGGTGCCACAATAACCTTCTAGGAAAGGAATTTGTTTTTAAAATAATTTTACTTTAATAAAAAATAGTAAAATAGCTGGCGTCCGGATATAATTGCAAAAATAGTAGCATATCGAACTGGAGAAATTCGACAGTAACATATCAAACGGCGGAGCAACGACAGGCGAGGCAACCGAACGGTGAGGGTTCGACTAGAACATGTCGAACTACAGCAGTTCGACTGGACCCACATCTGACAGGAGCCATGCCCAAGCTCAAGCATCTCGAGTTCAAGTTCTACGCTGGCCGCCCAGCAATGATCCAGCTGTGGGCATCACTAGGGCTGTCAATGATCCGAGCTCGAGCGAGCTTGTCTGCCTAGGCTCGAGCTCGATAGAACCTCGAGCCGAGCTCGAGCCGAGCCTATAAAATGTTTGAGCTTTTCGACAGGCTCGGTTCGAGCTCGATCAAGCTCGAGCTCGATTACCGAGCTTAATTTTTTAAGTAAAACAATATATATTTCAAAGATATTCTTTAAAAAAATAATTAATTTCTAGTTCATCATATTAATAGAAGAGGAAAAAGAATAAAATAAATATATGATGTCAATATCAGACATACAAATAACATATTTGATCTCCTAATTTATTAAATAACAACAAAAATCATATATTACTAGGCTCGTTGGAATCTCGTGCTCGGCTCGACAAAGCTCGCGAGCTTAGGGAGCTCGAGCAGCTTGCGAGCCACGAGCTTTTTTGACAGCTCTAGGCATCACTCACCTGCTCAGCCTCCAAAAGGTAGTCTTCCGCTGCTCCAAATGGTACTACTTCCGCCCCAAAATACTTGTCTTTTAGGAATTAGAATTTGTCCCAAAATACTTGTCATTATGAAGTACTAGTTGTCCCATCAATTACTTTCTATTCAAAAGTTTTCCCCTTATACCCTTAATAACCACTCCACTTTCTATCATACATTATTTAATAAGGGGTATTATAGTCTTTTATATTAAACCTTAATCTATTCTAAACAACCTAGAATGACAACTATTGTGGGACGGAGGGTGTACAAGCTAGAGCGACAGTTCTGAACAAAGCAGCAAGAGGCAGCATCCCAACCGGCCGATCAGCCTTCTCATGACTGATGGCGATAAGGAGGTTCCAATTGAGGCACATAGGAGAGCAGTGAAAGTACATTGCATGCCGTCGTCACTGGCAGCAGTGGGTTGTCGTCCACACTGCTCCTGACTACGCTATCAGTTGCTCTATCTGCAGCCGAACCAGCGCTAGTACTATCCAAGAGGAAACAGCCCAAGATCGAATACCAGCTACGGATTTGTTCTGGCCGGAGTTTAACAGCTACGAAAAAGCAAAAAAGAAACTAGCTAGTGCTATTGTATTCTAATTTTACCTGTACTGTATAGAAAAATCTCTTTCATTCATGTACTCAAGGCCTCCTCTAATCATATCGATCGTCTTGTTCATCTGTTTCAAACAGGCCATAAATCATATCCAGAACACTGTCTTCCACCACACCAAATGGTACAATCTTACCAATATATTAACACCAGAATTTTGTATGGCTTTTAGTGGATTTGGTTAAGAAAAGAAATCGATTGGCAGATAAAAGTTTATATAGGTAAGGCCAAGTTTAAGGAGGAATTGTCAAAACCATGGCAGATAAATTCATGTTTTTCAAAAAATAAAAGTAATAACCATCGACAAACCTATATATGCAGGTACATTTTACTCTTTTGTGTCAGATTTAATTCGATCTATTAATTGAAGTAATTCTAAATTGATGGCAACCCTCCCCCCCCCCCCCCCCCCTCCAATAAATGACATCACCCGGATGAGTTTATATTCCTTTTAGCATCACTAATGAGGTAGTTCGTCGATGAATTTGTTAAGTTAATACATCTGGCATGTAGAGTTGGAAATCAATGAACTGCATCAGTAATCTAACTGTACATGCTAGATGCATGTACAATCTCCACAAATTCAAGGCATCTAAAACAAAATTGGGGCGCGAAAAATTTCATGTTCCATCCCAAGCATGGGTGCTATTCTAGCTACTACTCCCTCCGTCCCATAATATAAGGGATTTTGAGTTTTTGCTTGTAACGTTTGATCACTCGTCTTATTCAAAATTTTTGAAAATTATTACTCCCTCCATTCCATAATATAAGGCACAACCACTTTTTTTAGATGTTCCATAATATAAGGCATACATGCAAGCATGCAATTAACTTTGACATCTTCTCCATTAAATTATTACTTTTTTAAATCCTCAACTTTTATGTTATCTAATCCTATTGGATGCATGTATTAGTATTTATTAGGATGATCCAAACTACAAGATGATAATAATTATTTCTTGGTCTTTGGATTAAAGGTGGTTGTGCCTTATATTTTAGAATGGAGGGAGTATTTATTTTATTTGTGACTTACTTTATTATCTACAATACTTTAAGCATAACTTTTCGTTTTTTATATTTGTAAAAAAAATTGAATAAAACGAGTGGTCAAACGTTACAAACAAAAACTCAAAATCCCTTATATTATGGGACGGAGGGAGTACCACCATATACGAGGTCCATCAAACACCAAGATCAATGTATACATAGAAAAAGACGTATTCATAGGACAAGATTAATTTACTAGTCACTACCCATTTAAATATCCATCTAGTCAGATGTTCTTACAGTTACCAAGTACTGCATTTTTATATTGAATTCTAGAAGAAGAAAGAAAAATAGAAGTACTGATCTCTAGCTCTCTGCACGTGACATGCATCATACATGTTGGTATTAGTACTAGCTAGTTCGAGCAGTCCGATGAATCGTAGTGTACAGTACATATTTTAAGTACTACACTCTGTACTATATATATATTCAATTAACTATATATCCATAGGAAGGTTTGGTTAACAGGCATATTAGGCTGCTGCATTCCCAACACCTGTCTCTCGTATTTCACACGCACGCTTTTTAAACGGTTAAATGACACGTTTTCTTAACAGTTTCAATACGAAAGTTATTTAAAAAAATTATATTGATCTTTTTTTAAAAAAAGTTTGCTAATACTTAATTAATCACGTACTAATGGACCGTTCTATTTTCCGTGCACAGGAAATTTGTTCCCATCTCTTAACCAACTCAGCCTAAAATACACCATCCAACTAGCTAGTGCAGTACAAGTATGTGCATCATGTCAGAATTGTTAGATCACCTTGAAGGACGGACAGTATCTCGGCTTATAATTAGTTCAACGAAGCGCCCGAACTAAATTAAGCTAGCATAAAAAGAGTAAACAAGATTGTTTACAAAGACTCTGCAAGTAATATATATATATATATGCGCTCTTAAGATTCTAAGTTCACATGCTCAATATACTATTTCTACAAATTTAATGAACCGTCTCTCGTGGCTAATGCCATCGTCCATATAAAAATAATATACACGCATCAGTAGTGAGATAGAAATATTGCATCTAACACGTGAAGTTGGAAATCCAATGAACTACCAATATAATCCAATATCATATATATGTTAGATATACTATTTCTACAAGACTACAAATTTAATGGACTGCCTCATTACTGATGCAATATACACGTCAAGGGATGTTCACGTGGGACTATTGCCGATTTAGAATAAGCTACATTAATTGAAGCGGCTGACCTAAACCTAACGTAAAATAAAATAAGACGACAGTCTTGTACAGACTGTGTGAGTGGTTATTATTTCTTTTTTTTTCATAAAGAGTTGTTCAACGTTATATATAATATAATACTACATCACAAGTGAAACATATATAGGTGGGACTTAAGATGTGGTCTTAAGATTCCAACTACACATATAAGGTATTCGGGTGTACTATTTATATATATTCAATGGTATACATCATTACCAACGGTATGAAAAAGATATACATGCATATTCACCGGAATACGTTGTTACCAGCGGAGTAAAAGGTTGTGATTAATTTAGAATTAGTTCTAGTGAAAGGCTGATATAAAAAGTAGATATAAGGGCACCCGCAATGGTTATCTATAGGCTCTCTATAAGAGATCCATGTCAGCATGTTTTCTTACTTGGAAGAGATTAAATAAAGAGAGAGAGAGCAAAGCTATCTACTAATCTGGAGATAGTCTATAGAGAAAAACGAGGCAATGTATTAGAGAGCTATAGATACCTATGTAGACATACTATTAAGATGGTTTACTATTAATCTAGTTTATTACTGAGATGTACATATTTTATAGATAGCACCTTATTTTACCATTGCGGGTGCTCTAATGCACGCCTACATACCGTGCCAGCTAGCAGCTGGTCAGCTGGATATTCTAATATGCCTGTTGCATAATAAAACCTCCCAATGGATGCACTTAACTGAATATATATCTTAAATATGTATATGATGAGGTACTGCCATTCATCGGATTGCTCGAACTAATCTTCCTTCATAGTACCCAGATGTATGTCACGTGTAGAGATCAGCACTTTCTAGTATAGTATTTTTCTTCTGTTTCTAGAATTCGATATAAAAAATACAGTACTCGGTAACTGTAAAAGCAACATCTGACTATCACATATACATAGGTAAGTAAATTAATTTGATCATATGACTACACACCTCTCTTTTTCTTTTTACATACATCGATCTTGGTGCTTGATGAGCCTCATATATGGTAGTAGTTTTTGCTAGATTATATTAGCATCCATTTGGAATGGATCTTGAGCCCGACATATGTTTCACTACAAATATATATAACCTTTAGTTAATCTTTTTCACAAAGAAGAAGTAATAACCACTTATGGAACATCCATAATAACACTTCTTCATCCGTTTTTATTTCTCTTCTTTTGGAGGGAGGTTTTATTAATAACTAATATGATTGCTTCATGTAACCTATTCATCCACGGATGATATATCCTTATCCACTAGATAATATTACACTAATGCGTATATATTTTTCTCATACCATCGATAACAAGGCGGTCAATTTAATATGTACAAATAGTACATTTGATAATCAAGGTAGCCCATTGAATACATGTAACTATTATAATACTAGTACATATGATCCATGGAGTTGGAATCTCAAGACCACATCTTGAACTCCACGTGTACGTTTCACTTGTGATGTACTCCCTCCATACTCGTAAAGAAAGTCGTTTAGGACAGTGACACGGTCTCCAAAACACAACTTTGACTTCTTATTTCTATAAAAATATTTATTGAAAAGTGATATATGTATACTTTTATGAAAGTATTTTTCAAGACAAATCTATACATATAATTTTTTACATTTTCAAACTCAACAATTTAAGAGTTATTAATGATTTATATTCCCAAGGTTTGACTTAAACATTGTCCTAAACGACTTCCTTTATGAGTATGAAGTAGTACAACATTTGGCAACTCTTTTTTTTAAAAAAAAAAGGTAATAACACTAATAGAGTCACTATAATAGTTCATCTGCTTTAACGTAACTGATTCATTTATATCGAGAACAACCCGGTGGACAACATCACACTAATGTGCATTTTTTTCCTATTGCATCAGTAATGAGGCAGCTCATTGAATTCATACTATCAGTAATCTACTGTAACTGCATTGGGTTTCCAACTTCACATGTCAAATGTGCTATTTCTACAAATTCAATAGATATTCTCATCAACAATGTGCATATATTTATGTTCCAGAGCATCGATCATGAGGCAGTTCATTAATCTTTCAGAAATAGTATACCTACATTTGCGGTTGGATTACCAATACTATTCACTGAACTCCCAACTCCATGTGTCAGATATAATAGTATTTCCATCTCATTACCTCCTCAGAGCAAGTCTAATAGTACAACCCACTACTAGCTCCAATTCATCTATAGCTAATTCATAAAATAGTTGCTTACTATACTATTAATATATGGTCCCACCATAGTGTGTTTTGGAGTCCGTGCTGCAGCTGGCTACAGATCTGTAGCCCGCTGCTTTTCTCTCTCATCATTTATCTTATTAAAATATGTTTATAGCTGGCTAATAGCCTGCTATTGTACCTGCTCTCAGTGATGTGTGTGTTCATATTATTAGCGATGAGATGGTCCATCAAATATATGTAGAAATAGTACATCGAACATGTGGGAGTTGAAACCTTATAAGACAATGGCTTAAGCCCCATTTATATTTTACTTGGCAAAGTCTCCATGAGAATGCTTCTTTACTCTTTTATGTCAGCTTTAGTTTGGCCATTTTTTCATGGAACTAATTCTAAGTGGATACTCCCTCGTTTAAAAAACAAAATAATAGTAACCTGGTACCGGACGAGACAAGTACCTATGAATCTAGCGAGACTATCCTTGTCTAGATTTGCCATATTATGATGTGTCTTTTGAAAACTTATTGCTGTATTTTGTAACAGGTGAAGTACTTTTTATTCTGCTCATCCTATAAGGTGATCTATGATCTAGCTCTGATATATGATACGTACGTTGTACGCACTTGTACTGTGCCTGCTAGTTGGATATTCTAATAGGTAAAATCTAATCAAGAGAGGTCTCTCTGTTTAGTCTTAACGGAAGACAGTATAGAAAACCTACACAGCAGAGAAAGCCTACACATCTATACGGGAGACAACAGACAAACGCTACACATCTATATAGACATGCCTTTCTTTTTACCCTTCTTATAAAATTTTCTCCAAAATTACTTATCCGATATACAATCCGATTACACCATTGTATTCGTTACAATTAAATCTTTACAACAAGATCTTACATGATTATATTGCGACGAAAAAATATTTATGTTTGTAAATTACTTTTATTATATACGTAAGTTACTTTTATCATATATATAAATTACTTTTAGATTTGACTAAGTTACTTCTTATACATTCATAATACTCTAAATTGATTATTTGTATTATTGTTTTTAGTCAATCCTATAATTTGTGGACTTTAAATTTAATTTTTCGATAGACCATATTTTCTTTCTTACAACGAATTTACTTCTAATTTTGTAACAATTTACTTGCATTTTATGCTAAGTTACTTTTATGATTTATGTAAATTATTATTTCTACTACAGAGAGTTAGAAGTACTTCTATTACATAACTAAGTTACTTCTGTTGCATATTGTTACTTCTACTACAGAAACTTATTTCTATTGCATAGCTAAGTTACTTTTATTGTATAGCTAAGTTACTTCTCTTGTATAGCTAAGTTACTTCTACAATTTAAATATATTACTTTTAAATTAATAAAATATTTGAATATATATCAAATATGGATCTTACATTATCACATATTTTATGTAGCGTATAATGATGCAAATAGATCTTAAAAATAATACGAATATATAAGTTAATATATAAGTTATTAAAGAGCTTAAATCTAAAAGTAATTTATGTATATGACAAAAGTAACTTACATATATAATAAAAGTAAATTACATATATAATAAAAGTAATTTACAACATATATATATATATATATATTTTATCAGAATATAATAATGTAAGATCTTGTAGTAAAGATTTAGTTGCAACGAACACAACGGTATAATCAGATTATAAATCGGATAAGTATTTTAAGAGAAATTTATCTAAAAAGAAAAAAAAATACATAGACATTGAGTGTACTGGTAGCTTTTTTGGAAAGAAGGGTCTCTCTTTAGCACTATCCAGCTAGCACTCTTGGTGTAGTTGTGTCCATTCTAATATCCTTGTTACACAACCAAATCAACCTCCTATATATAGATGCATTAATTGAATATGTAGATCTTAAATACTCCCTCCGTTTCTAAATATTTGACACCGTTAACTTTTTAGCACATGTTTAACCGTTCGTCTTATTAAACTTTTGTGAAATATGTAAAACTATATGTATACATATAAGTATATTTAACATTGAATCAAATGATAAGAAAAGAATTAATAATTACTTAAATTTCAATCAATTTAAACCTGAGCAACCGCGCTTAGTTTCAACCAGGAATAAGTCCACTTTGACTCCCTTAACTAGTGACTAGCTGAATCTGATCCATATCCTAAACCACAAAACCGGATATCTCAACCCCTCAACTATTAAAGGAAAAGGTACAAAAAAAATATGTTATTAGCTTCCACTTAAACTAGAACACCCATTAGCATAACCATTGCATCATTTTTTTAGTTCTTAGATGTTTACATGTAAGTATATTGTAAGTATGCAACAAATAGCGTCAATATGAACCAATTAGAGGTCACTAGCTTATTGTACCCAGTAGAACATGTTTATTAAACAATAATGGTTTTGGAAGATTTTTTTTTTAAAAAAAATAGAGGCCTTAAACAATCAATTATAAAAAGGAAGACACCTTACTTTTAATTTACACTTAATTTGTGAAACATGTTCCCAAAACAAACTAAGCATATATTCTTCTTTCAAAGTTACACTTAATTTGTGAAACATGTTCCCAAAACAAACTAAGCATATCTTCTTCTTTTAATCATGATTAAGCAAATTATAGATGATTGTTTATAAAGGTAAATTAAATATTATATAATACAAATATAACAAAATAGATTAGAAAAACGTTATTTAAGCAATACCCATGAAGAATGATTTGAAAATCATACTTTTGAACTACAACACAAATAATCCAGTTGATAGTATGTTCTTATAAGTTTCTAATGCAATTTAATATGCATGTCGCTGTGAATGCGTGGACTCCCTCCCTAGTTTTCTAAAACATCAATGTGTTAGATATGGCGAATATACAGATAATTTATTTTAAAATAAAATATAGAAAACTACAAAATGGTAAAACAATAAGATTATGTTGATAAAAGAATATTTGACGAGGCAACCTACTTATCCAAAAGTTTTGAAACGAGGAGAAGGCCAGCTAGAAAACAAGTTTGATGGACTTGCAGACCCGCATACTGAACAAGTTAATTTGATGGAGTAGATGATAGTCTTGACTTTGTTCAGGAACATCACACTGACAAATTAAATGCACATCTTAATACCGTGAGATTATAGACATCTAATTAATCAATTAATCTCATGACCTATGTCAAAAAAAAAATGATCTCATGACCACCAGCTGATTGGACCAGATGACTCTATAAGTTAGCGACACGTGGAGCACCGGAGGTAACGTCGCGCGCGCGGCAGTATATGTAAGCTTCTCTTGGGCCTTAGTTGGGTCCACCGTTTCTTCCAACAAAAATAGGCCCATCATTACACCCATGTTAGATCAAGGCCCAACCAACTCATTGGCCCAGCTGGCGGTTCCACCCATAGCCCGCCAAGCTGCTCTGCTTCCGCACGAGGGTTGAATCGCAGCAGCAGCTGTGTTGGCACTGTGAAGAGCTCAAAACGAGTCCCAAATCTGCCAAGGGAACGAGCTATGGAGGAGCGTACCAGGCTAGAACTATTTTGTATGCCAAGATGCTATGCAAATATCAGCACAATAATTTAGCTTTTACCAATAGGAGGACACGGGAGACCAATGGAAACTTCCTCATCTGATCCACTCTTCAGTCATAGTTGGCATTATTGCAACAAAATATAGCACTTTAGTTCCAGTACTATTATTTCTAAAACAACGCATTGTGTATGTATTACATAATAATTAATAACATGATACATTCACTGGCCTGGATACATTTATAGTAGTATAGTAGATGATATCTTGCGAGAAAATTTACCACACAGCCAAACGACAGATCTCTTCACCCAGAAATAGAAGACTCCAACATTGTTCAACCGGCTTCATCAACAGAAACAAGCATCTCCACCACACTTTCCATGGTGGGTCTTCTGGCTCTGTCTTCTTCCAGACATGAAACTGCAAGCTCCATCATCACTCTTGCTTGCAAGTTGTTGAATTGAGTGTTTAATCTGGCGTCAATGAAGTCAGCAATCCATGACTGTTCATCCCCATCAGACTTCAGATTCTCTGCTAGCATTCTAATGATTCTTCCGAGAACCATTTCCACCTCCTCATCTTTGTTTGTTTCAAGGTCCGAAACACGAGCTCCTTTTAGTAGTTCTAGAAGCACCACTCCAAAGCTGTAGACATCAACCTTTGCTGTTATCGGAAGACTAGAAACCCTTTCAGGCGCTAAATAGCCTCTAGTTCCTTGGATCCGCGACACGGTTAAATTGGATCCTCCTCTATGTAGCAACTTTGCAAGGCCAAAGTCAGCTATCTTTGGCTCCAAATTCTCATCAAGCAGTATATTTTCAGGTTTTATGTCACAGTGGATGACCCACTCCAAGCACTCGTGATGAAGATATGCCAATCCCTTAGCCACACCTAGAGCAATCTTAAATCTTTGCTCCCATTCTAGTAAGGCTTGTGATTCCTGACTGTCAAACAATATTTTATCCAATGAACCGTTCTCCACGTATTCTGAAACCAATATCCTGTGTGGATCATCAGAACAAAATCCCCAAACCCTCACTAGATTCATGTGGTAGATCCTGCCAATCACACTCAGTTCATGCTTAAATTCTTCTTCCCCTTGATTAATGTGTAGCAACTTTTTCACAGCTACTACCCTCTTGTCCTTCAAGACCCCCTTGTATACAACGCCTGATGCTCCTTGTCCAATTGCATCCTGAAACCTTCTAGTAGCTGTCACCAACTCTCTGTAGTTGTATCTGCGAAAATGGTTGGTTATCATTTCATAGCCAACCTCAGCTATTTCTCTTAGTTGTTTGTCCTCCCTTTGCAAAATAAGTGATCCAAATATAATGAATAATACCTCTGCAACAAATATTGCTGACAAGAAACCATAGAAGTACAAATACTTCGATTCATTTTGACCGCTCTTAAGCTTATCCAAGAAATCCGGTACAAAATATTTGTCAACTGTAGTACAGTATTTGACATATTTCTGATCAAAAGGCTGTGAACGGGGGACTTGATGATCCGACACTTTTAATTCCTGAGGAAGCTTAATATACATGGTACCAGTACTACCAATTAAGCTTACACCACTAAGAAGAGCAGTCTTCGGATAGCAATCACCTCTTCCTTGCCAGTATGCAAACCCCACACAGTTGCTGTCATTCAAGCATATCTTCTTGCAATCGTGCAAAGAAACATGAGGATAAGCCCTTATATCATTCCCTAAGAAATCAGTGTTTGGGAGCCTAAGGAGCCTTACTTTCTGTTCTCTAGTGATATTGAACTTTGGGCTGCAGCCTTTGCTCCAATCGCTTGGGTCACTGAACTGATAACCAGGGGCACACACACATGTAGGTGCAGGCCTATACACACATATGCCATTTATACCACACACACCACGTACATTGCAGAGCTGAGGAAATGCCATCCATGTGACTGACCATGTTCCGCTTGAATCGTTCAGACTGTACAACCTGAGATTGCCATCATAATCTAGTGTTAATCTCCTCATAATCCTAGGACCCAAATCAGCAGCTGTGAAGTTTGCATCATCACTTCCAAGAAAATGCCCCTGGCTATCAACAGCACCATTTGCAGTGCTATTAAACGGCTTTCTGTGCTTCACCCAGATATTCTGAGCTGGATCTGGCCAGTAGATCGAGAGATCCTTCTCATCATAAAACAGCGAAAGTAGATATTGATCATCAAAGTGGAAACTAAAGTGACCAGGGGCAAGTAATCTATTAGTAGATATGAGCTTAATTCAAGCAGTAATGTTTTGAGTGGGTAGCAAGGTATCAGTAGGAAAAGCAAAGCTTTCCCATAGAATGGTGTCACCTTTGCTCTTCACGATGAGGTTTCCAGTCTTCAAGAGCTTAGCTTGAACTTGCTCCGCATTTGAAGAGCTCACGTTGTTGGTCCACACAACCTGGCCATTATAATCTTTCAACAGCATGCCGCCATCGGATTTCAACTCAAATTTTGATTCCCATGTGTAAACAGGGTGGAGAGGATTTGCGCTCCAGACAACAGTTTTCTCGGAGGAGTTTGAGAACCAGATGGAGAAGGTGGAGGCATTGGGGGAGATATTGTAGAAGCCACAGGTGAAAGTACGATCTGGTGAGTAGAGCAGATCCGAGCTGCGTTCAACAGAGAGAGGGGAGCCTGGCAAGAGGGATTCAAGAGCTGAGGATGAGTACAAAAGCAGATGGATCAATGTGAGGAGAAGCAGAGAGGTGAAGATTGCATCCATGGTGGTTGCCGCATTCAAGCTGATCTTTCAAATGACAAGCAATGCAAGCTGTTATCGGAACTAGCTGCCCAAACTTGCAGAAAGTGAGAGATTCTAACATTCTATATAGTACTACGAAGGTGATAAGACTAAATTCAGTCTGCCAGTTATTTTGTGTCAATGTGCAGTTTTGCTTGGACCAAACTATGCAATGCAAGTACCATGTTGGCAAATGATTCATGTATACATTTCCAACCTGTTGCACAAGTGGCAGTGTGGCATGACGTGTCCTTGTCAGGATCCGTAAATCTGGACAGTAAAATAAGATTTGCAGTATGGTAATGAGTTCAGTGTACTTCACCAGTCCATCCTAAACGGCTGCACATGCTATTCATCCCCCCTTTTGCAAAGAAGCTTGACTTCTAGCATAACGGAGAAGCTCAGGCTTTGAACATTTAAACACAAAAATAATGGCAATTGCCATGCTAATTTTGATTTACATGTGGTAGTTCATGAATTGTGAGTTTGTGATTGGGTTCCCTTTCAGCTTTGAATGCACTCACGTGGAATCTTCGACGAGAGATTTCAGCAATCAATAAACAGTTTGGAGAGTTTAATAATATTATTTTGGTGGCTGAACAAATCTGTAAAGACAACATTTACATCCTTACTTAAAATAAACAAACCTAATACGGGACGTGGATACGGATAGATTCATATATTTGTTTGTTTGTTACCTTTTCAAACTCACATCCCTTGATTTTCACGCGCACATTTTTCAAACTGATAATCGGTGTATTTTTTTAAAAAAAATTGTCTTATGAAAGTTGCTTTAGAAAATCATATTAATACATTTTTTTTTCAGAAAAAAAACTAATACTTAATTAATCATATGCTAATGAGTACTTTTGTAACTGCAACAAACGAACTCAGCCTTAAAGATATAGGCAGCATATCCCATGGGACGGAGTCACGAAGGGGATATCAATTTACACCAAACAATGCTGTAAAAACAGCTTCTCAGACGACACAGCACCACACCATTGTACACGTACGCGCGTGGCGCAAATAATTTCCCTCCACGCACTACTACAAAAGTGATTTTTCTGTACGAGGCCCCTTGATTTTTACAAACGGACCATAACGAGTGGCGTCTGCAAAAATCGATGGTCATTTTTGTATGCGGCTCACTTAAGCGCCCGCATGGAAAAATCGATTTTTCCATACGGGCCACTTAAGGAGGCGTATGCAAAAATAAAAATTGAAAAAATTGAAACTACTGTATCTCACTCATATGAACTCCAAATTAGAAGATTCTTTTTTCTAAATATTTCTAAAATTATTCTCTATCATGTTATTGTATTCTTCCTACTATTATTTGGCCATTTTTTTCTTGTGACTTTGTTTTACCAATTAAAATTTTGAATTTCAAAACTTCAAATAATATTTTGAAGAAGTAATTCATTTCAGCTGAAAAAGTCATCAACAACAAAGTTGTATAACTCATCAAGATATATAACTTCTATTTTAGTCATTTCTCCATCCGACAAAGTTATTTATAAGATTGTTCACAAAATGTACATCTCTCTTATATTTTTATAAACTATATAACACATATATACATTTTGTGAACAATCTTATAAATCATATTGTCGGATGAAGAAATGGCCAAAATAAAGTTATAGATCTTGATAATTTATACAACTTTGTTATTGATGACTTTTTCAGTTGAAATCATTTAGTATTTGAAAATATTGTTTGAAGTTGTCATATTTTGAAATTCAAATTCAAACTGTTCAAACAAAGTCAAATATAAAAATGACAAAAACAAAAGTTGTAGATCTTGATGAGTTATACAACTTTGTTATTGATGACCTTTTCCATTTGAAATCATTTACTACCCGAAAAATTATTTGAATTTTTTATATTTTAAAATTCAAATTTTGTATAGTCCAATCAAATTCGGATGGAGAAATGACCAAAATAAAATTGGTAGATCTCAATGAGTTCTACAACTTTATTTTTGACAACTTTTTGACATGAGTTGATTTAATGTCATAAAAATCAATTTAAAGTTGAAAAAACACACGATTTTTGCATGCGGACGCTTAAGTGGTCCGCATGTAAAAATAAGTGTTCCATTTTTACATGCGGGCCTCCTATTTCCCTCTCAACCATTCAAAAAATTTTCAACTCAGACCAGCCGACAACCTTATCTACTTCTTCTTCTCTCTCTCTCTCTCAGTCATCTCCTTTCTCACAAATCCTCTCCTCTCTCAATCCTCTCTCTCTCTCAGCCGGAGGCTGGCGCGCGCGGAGCTCGAGAGGCGGCGGCGGCGAGCTCGAGAGGCGGCACGCAGGGGGCGGCGGCGCCCTCCCCCGCGGTGACGACGAGCTCGGGGGCGGCGGATCCGGGGTCGGCCTCCCTCCTCCCATGTGGATCCAGCGCCGGCACCCTCCCCCGCGGCGACGCGAGCTCCCCTCGGCGACGACGAGCTCCAGGGCGGCGGATCCGGGGTCGGTCGCCCTCCTCCCACACGGATCCGGCGCCGGCGCCCTCCCCCGCAGCGATGAGAGCTCCCCTCGGCGACGACGAGCTCGGGGGCGGCGGATCTGGGGTCGGCCGCCCTCCTCACACGCGGATCCGGTGCCGGCGCCCTCCCCCGCGGCGACGACAAGGTCGGGGGCGGCGGATCCGGTTTGGGTACGGCGACGACGATGTCCCCGCGGCAACGACGATGGCGGCGGGTGGCGGCGGCGAGCTTGGGCGTGGCGGATCCAGCTCGGGTGCGGCGACGACGACCTCGGCGACGACGACGGCGACGGGTGGCGGCTGCGAGCTCGGGAGCGGCGGATCCGGCGTGGTGGCGAGCTCGGGCGCCTAGGGCTAGAGTTTTTTTTGGGGATTTTTATTTTTTTCTCGCAATTTTTCATTTTCACATGCGGCTGGCTTAAGCGGCCGCATGCGAAAATCCAATTTTCGCATGCGGTTGCGCCGGCCGCATGCCATCTTCTCGCGCATGCGGTCTGGCCAACCGCATGCGAAAATGCAATCCGCCCGTTTGCAAAAACGGTTTTTTAGTAGTGATGGATATGCTAATAACATGCGAAAATACAATCCGCCCGTTTGCAAAAACGGTTTTTTAGTAGTGACGGATATGCTAATAACATCAACTGAAAATTTTGTATCGATCTGAAATTCGTAATTACATCAGTTGTTCAGATAGAAATAGTTCATCAGTTGTTCAGCTAGCTAGATAGCTACGGGAAGTGTCCGGCATGGTAGGATGCTCCGTCCTTGGGATGCTTAATCTCGCCGTTACAGCTGAAGCAGAAGTTCCTCCGGGACGGCGAGGTGATCTCCGGGATTTCCACCGGCGGGTCGTCGGCGGCGGCGAGGCCGCCAACCCGGTCGGCCTCGTCGTCCAGGGACCGGAGGCACGTCGGTATCCAACTTTCACCGTCGTTACGCACCTCGGCGAAGAAGAGCCGCTCCTCCTGCCGCAAGGTGCCGCCGCCACTGGCGGCGGCCCTGGCTATGAAGTTGACGTGGCCGTAGCCGGCTCTGCAGGTGATGATGACGCCGCTGATGATTGCCCTGACGAGCTCGTACTTGACGCCGCCGCCGCGGCCGTCGACGTCGAGGGCGGCGTTGTAGTGCTCCAGCGCCGCCTCCGCGCACATCACGCTCTGCCGCATCCTGTCCGGATCGTCGGGTTCCATGGTCGGAAACACCTCGTAGGCCGGCCAAGGCGGGTTCGGCTCCGGCGGCGGTGGCGGCGGCGTGTAGTGCTGCTTGGGCTTCTTCTTGTTTTTCTTCTTCTTCTTCTTCCTCCTGCTTTCGCCGGGTCGGCGAAACCTGTACCGTGGGCCGTTGTCGATGAGGGCGTTTTGTCGCCGGAGCTCCGCGCGGTATGCGGCGGACAGCTTCTGCTCCGGCAGCGGCAGCGGGGAAGAGACCCGGCTGGGCGACTTGGGTGAGGGTGGCTCCTCGTCCACCTGTTGCTCGTAGTCCTCCAGAACGCCGCAGTATCGCACCGGCGGCGGCGGCAGCGGCGGCGCGTCCTTCTCCATGGATGTCATCATCATCGTGTCGTCTCTCGATCCGATGCGTGCGCTTTAATTTTCTCGTGGCAATGAATGGAAGCGGCTCGTCCCACCCCGCCAATATATAGACGGATGGATTATTCGCCGCGTCGGAGTCCGCATCGCATTAGCGTTGACGAACGCGTTTCTTTCTCTTGTGTCTGGTCTCCCTCCTTTGCCGCGCAGGGTTTGCAGTTACGAAATGCTTCTTCTTTATTTTTTTGCCGCGCGAAAGAACGAAAATTTCGGATTTTTTTCCTACGAAATTTTTTGAATTCAAATTTAAAATTTTTGACCGAAAATTCCGGAATTTCTGAAATTTCGGGGACAAAAACATGGGGCGCTCCGAGCACAATCTTGCAGTCAGATAATTCAGTCACAATCTTGTGTTGACTGAAGAAGAGAAGAGAAGGAGAAGAAAAGAGAAGGAAAAAAAAGTGCAGCTGACATGTGGGCATCACGTAATTTTTTATATTTTTTTCTGACCAGGATGCCATGTCAGCAAAACTACCCATATATACTATCCTGGGACCTTGAGTGCATGGTTTGTGTGAGTTTAGGGGCATACCTTTGGTTAAGGGTCTTAAAAAAAATCTCGCTGTTAAGTTGAGGGACCTACGGTAAACTTATTCCAATGTTTGCATCAGAATTTAACTGGACCTGAGATCCTATATGAGCTTCTCTGGGCCTCGGTTGGGCCCACCGTTTCTTCCAACCAAAATGGGCCCATGTAACCGATGTTAGCTCAAGGCCCAACTAGCCCAGCTGACGGTGTCCTCCTCGCCGATGCCAGCATTTCACTCCGTGCGCCGCCGATCATGGCCTCCGACCCATCGCTGGGCAGCCGGAGACCCGCGCCGGCCGCGGCGCTCCTGTTGCAGCAAACTCCATCTCCGTTTCTCCACTGCAACGGTACGAGCAACAGCTGCTCTCTTTCTCCGTCTTTCTGTGTCTGCACGGGGTCGTTAGGGTTTGGGGTTAGAAAGGGGATCGTCGAGATGCGACATCCCGGCGTTCATCCTGTTAAATTCCAATCAAATTGATGCCGAAAGCCGATGCTGAGGCTCATCTGATCCAACCAAGTTGAATCGCAGCTGCAGCAGCGGCTGTGCTGGTGCTGTGAATTGCCCCAACTGCGTCTCAAAATCTGCCATGGGAACGAGCAATCTAGGAGCGTAGCAGGGTTCGTAATAGTAAGGTGCGATGCAAAT
Source organism: Oryza glaberrima (assembly GCF_000147395.1). Classification (NCBI taxonomy): domain Eukaryota; kingdom Viridiplantae; phylum Streptophyta; class Magnoliopsida; order Poales; family Poaceae; genus Oryza; species Oryza glaberrima. The sequence goes on along the minus strand of NC_068331.1, from coordinate 21,526,530 downwards.
ATCAGCACGATTCATTCTACCATAGGACACTAATGCACACTTTGTCCAGGACTCCAGGTTCTAGCTATAAGTTCGAATCATTGCAACAAAATATATATAGCATAGTAATTGCATTACTACCCCATTATTTCTAAATTGATACATTGCACATTTCAGAAGCATAGTACATAATAAAATCATGCATTCAGTACACAATGGGGCTTAAGCAGTTCCTCTTAATGCATCAGACCAAAAGACATTTTCTTAAGTAGATGATATTTTAGCCAATTATGAAAAACTACAAGATATATTCTGTGGATGTCAAATGGCAAAGCTCTTTACCAGAATTATAACTCCTAAATTGTAGAACTGGCTTCATCAACTGAAACAAGCACCTCCACCACACTTTCCATGGTGGGTCTTCTACCTCTGTCTTCCTCTAGGCATGAAACAGCAAGCTTCATCATTGCTCTTGCTTGCAAGTCATTGAATCGGCCATTTAATCTGGTGTCAATGAACTCAACAATCCATGATTGTCCATCCCCATCTGACTTCAAACTTTCCGCGAGTGTCCTAATTATCCTCCCGAGGACCATTTCCACCTCTTCATCCTCATTTGTTTCAAGATCCGAAACACGAGCTCCCTTGAGTAATTCTAGAAGCACTACTCCGAAGCTGTACACATCAACCTTAGCTGTTATCGGGAGACTTGAAACCCACTCAGGTGCTAAATAGTCTCTAGTTCCTTGGATCCGTGACACATTTAGTTTGGATCCCCCTCTATTTAGCAGCTTCGCAAGGCCAAAATCGGCAATCTTTGGCTCCATATTTTCATCCAGCAGTATATTTTCAGGTTTCACGTCACAGTGGATGACCCACTCCAAGCACTCATGATGAAGATATGCCAATCCCTTAGCGACTCCTAGAGCAATGTTAAATCTTTGCTTCCATCCAAGTAAGGCCTGTGAGCCCTTATCACCAAATAATATTTTATCCAATGATCCATTCTCGACATACTCTGAAATCAACATCCTGTGTGGATCGTCAGAACAGAATCCCCAAACCCTCACTAGATTCATGTGGTAGATCCTGCCAATCACACTCAGTTCATGCTTGAATTCTTCCTCGCCCTGGTTTATGTCTAACAACTTTTTCACGGCTACTGCTCTCATGTCCTTTAAGATCCCCTTGTATACAATGCCTGATGCTCCTCGTCCAATCTCGCCCTGAAACTTTCTGGTGGCTATCATCAGCTCTCTGTAGGCATACCTACGGAAATGGTTTGTTACCATTTCATAGCCAACCTCAGATATTCCTCTTGCTAGTTTGTCCTCCCTTCGCAAAATAAACCATCCGAATACAATAAATGTTACCTCTGCAAGAAATATTGCTGATAAGAAACCATAGAAGTACAAATACTTCGATTCATTTTGACCACTCTTATGCTCATCCAAATTTTTGTTAGCATTGCAGTCAGGGCCGTATTTTGGACCAAAAGGCCGTGACTGGGGGATTGAACGCTCCGACAGTTGCAATTTCTCCAACGCTTCTTCCATAGGGAGCTTGAGATACATGGTGCCAGTACTACCAATGTGAGGTAGGCTTACACCACTAAGAAGAACGGACTTTGGATAACACTTGCCAATTCCTTGCCAATATACAAACCCCATACAATTGCAGTCCTTCAAGCATATGTTCTCGCAAGCTCCAAGAGAAACATAACGAAGAGGACTTAAATCATAATCTAGGAATTGAGTGTTTGGGAGGCTAACAAACATTACCTTCTGTTGTACATCACAGGTGATATTGACTCTTGGGCTGCAGCCTTTGCTCTGATCACTTGGATCAATGAAGTCATAACCTGGAGGACACGCACAGGCAGGCACAGGCGTGTACACACATATGCTATTTATACCACACACACCACGTACATTGCAGAGCTGAGGAAATGCCATCCATGTGACTGACCATGTTCCGCTTGAATTGTTCAGACTGTATAACCTGAGATTGCCGTCATAATCTAGTGTTAATCTCCTCATAATCCCAAGACCCCAATCAGCAGCCATGAAAGTTAAATTTTCACTTTCAAGAAAATGCCCCGAGCTATTAAGAGTACCGGTCGGTATGATATTATACAACATTCTTTCCCTCCCCGAGATAGTCCGAGTCAGATTTGGCCAGTATATAAAAGGGATACCATTCTCTTCATAAAACAGTGAAAGCTGGAATTGATCATTAAAGTGGAAACTATAGCGACCGGGAACAAGTAATCTGTTAGTAGATGTGAGCTTAATTCGAACAGTATTGTTTTGAGTGGGTAACAAGGTATCGGTAGGAGAATCAAAACTTTGCCATAAAATGGTGTCACCTTTGCCCTTCACAATGAGGTTTCCAGTATTCAAGAGCTGAGCTTGAACTTGTTCGCCATTTGAAGAGCTCACGTTGTTGGTCCAAACAATCTGGCCACTATTATCTGTCAAAACCATGCTGCCATCGGATTTCAACTCCATTTTGGATCCCTGAGTGTAGACAGGGTGGAGAGGATTTGCGCTCCAGACAACGGTTTTGTCGGCCGAGTTGGTGAACCAGATAGAGAAGGTGCAGGAATTGGGGGAGATCTTGTAGAGGCCGCAGGCGAAATCGCCATCCGGCGAATAGAGCACATTGTCTTCAGATAGAGATGCGCCTGGCGAGAGGAAATCATGTGCTGATATGCACAAAAGACGATGAATCAGGAGAAGGAGCAAAGAGGCAGAGCTTGCAACCATTTTTGCTTGAGCTGGAGAGCAGGTGTTCATCTTTCAAGCGTTGCTGTTAACTTATAAGAATCCATACTGGTCAGTGGTTTCTGGATCCAGTAAAGAAAAGTGTACTTTGGATAACAGGTTTTTGATGCTTGAACTTCGTGACAGATGCAGCCTCTGAACAACTGTGCACACATGCATTCCTTAAAAATTCAAGGGTGTAGAGCTCTCTACTGTTAAAAAACAAGTGGGGTACAGTGTATTGATTAGCATAAATTTAGGCTCCCCCACCAGTAGGCATTAACCTTATCCGTTGTTCATATGGCGTTGTTCAAACAAGAACCTTCAATTGCCAAAAACACCAGAAAAAGCCGGAGATTCTGACATACTACTCCATATTGCAATAGGAGGTTGATAGCACTGGAGTCATCAGTTCATCACCCAGTCAGCCATTCAGCGAGCCAGTGTGCTCAGTCCAAGTCAGTGTGCAAGCTTCTTTGAAACCAGGAATACGACTTTAGAGCATCACCAACAGATTATCTATAATTTTCTCCTAAAAATTTATTTTTGGGTTTCCTAAATTGAAAATAGGAAGTGAAAAAACTCCTCCCTCCAACAGATAGCCTAAATTCAATCCCCAAAACTTAAAAGTGGGCCCTTCTGTTAAACTACCAAGAGAAAATTCCCTTTTTTTTCTTTCACGTGCAGAAAGATCGCTATCTCCCATGCGCGGGAACGAAGAAGAGAGGCGAGATTGGGTGATTGGGAGCGACTTTCGAGCCCACATATAAACGGAGCGAGGAACCGGGGGAAGGGAACTCCAAAACTCGGGTAGGAGAGTAGGGGATTTGTTGAAGCTGATTTTTGGACTAAAATCTCTCAAAATTAGTTTTGGGAATCATATAGGTAGACTGTTGGTGATGCTAGGAGTATGGAAGATTTCAAGTTGCACAGCAATGCCATGTTGCAAGTAATTTATGCATACATTTCCAACCTGCTTGGCATACACTGTATATGGCAAATGTGGCATGACCTGTCCTTGTCGATCAGGATCCGTTAATTTAGGCAGTAAGGTAACATCTGCAACATGGTGATGAATTCTGTACTACTACCATCATACCATGCTTCGTGGCTGCAAATGCACATATCGATCTCGCTTTTTCAAAGAAACTGACTTGTAAGTAAACAAGATAATTTTGCTTTCTTTTTTAAGGTTTGCTCCCAATGATTGGATTCAGAGGGAGTGCAAATTCAGCAGGTGAGGTCACCACGCCTGGTCACTCGTCAGCAATCTAACACATACTGTCAACGAAATATCGGTGCAGCCGACAGGTCACACATCTCCAGGAAACCAAAATGTACTACTGCGGTCAACCAAAAAAAAAATACTACTTCAGGAGTAGTGGATTACAGTGTATTGAGCGATGCATTGGTTTTCAACAAGCAGTTGTGACTTGTGATTCAATTTTTTGGTAGGTACCATTTTTTTTAAACCAATATTGAAGTTTTTATAGGAAGAACCTATGTAACTTTTGTTGTCCATAGGGATATGGTGTTGTCTCAGGTATATGATGGTGTTCTTTTCTCCTGAAGATGAAGATTAAGTTTTTCAACAAGAAGATTAAGTTTTTTAAGGTGGCGGCACGGCACGGTGGTGCAAGGCGGCGGCACGGCAACAACGGCGCAAGGCGGCAACGTGGCAGCGGTGGCGCACTCGGCTCGCCCAGCGGCGGCGGCGGCACGGCAATGACGTGGTGACAACTCGACTAAACTACGACACACTAAAAGAAAACCCTAAAAATAGGAGGGATTCCTCACCGGGAAGCAAAAACTGGGGAGGGGCGACGACGGTGGCGGCGGCGGTTCCAGCGGCAACACCCGGGATCGGCGACGACGCTAGAAGGAAACAAAAACGGGAACAACTTAGGTTGCTAGATTGATGATTGCAGAAGCAAATACATAAAAAAAACAGGGAGACGGAGTATCGGCGGCACTTGGCGGCGACTGGCGGTGGCCGGCAGCGGTGCGGCAGCGGGCTAGGGCGGCGCAGCAGCTAGGAGAGGAAAAAGAAAGAAAAACGGGGGGGAACACTTATATAGGGGAGGACTAGATTAGGAAAGGAGTAGTCCTAGAGGGAGTAGGACTAGGAGGGAGGGGAGGGTGTCGGACTCGGCAAAGGGAGGAGGCCACGCGCGCTGGAGAGGGGGAGGGGGAAGGCGCGGCCGGCTGGGGAGAAGGGGAGGGAAAAAAGGAAAAGGAGGAGACAAGGACTTCCTCAAAAAGGAAAAACAATGCGGTGTCGTTTTAGGAAAAGAACGGAAACGGCCCCTCGAACTGACACGGATATGGTTCGTCATGCAAAATGAAACCGTGGACTAAGAGGGGAATGAATTGGGCATAATTCACGACCAAAGGCAAAGGAAGGAGATTAATTTGACACTTTTTAACTTAGCAACATTGCCTCCGGTGATATGATATTTATTCTTTAAGTCTTGTTAATGATTTTCAGAGCAAAGAGAATTCGAAAAAAAATTCTCCCTGACAATTCCGATTATTAAATGCATAGTTAACTGCGGTTTTCTCCTAGTTAACCAAAGCAAATTCTTGAAGCCATTTATTAGTGATTTGAAACCTAAGGGAAGGGAAAACTCTAGGTGTGACACTTGTCGAGATCATCCCTAACCTCTGGCCATGTCGTGATCCCTTGTCACACCTTCCCACCCACGACTGCTCATTCAAACTTACGAGGACGTGATCACCGCCCACATCCCCTACCTTCTTAACCCACTCGCTCGCAACAGCTAGCCTTTCCACCCACTATCCTCACATCACCGCCATGTCACCTTATCCACCGCCTGCCTAACCTAGCCTTAACCCTGCCTCCCAAGGCTATGAAAGGGGCCCCTAGCCTCCTCTACTTTTTTCCACCCTCACCTCCTAAAACCAAGCTTCTAGACCTCTCCATCACTATGAAAGGTAAGCGCCGCTACCTCTTCCATTCTTTGACGACGTTTTGACGCCGTTAGGGATTGTAGCAACCGCCTTTATCCTCTCCATGTCCTTCATAGGTTCAGGTGTCCTCGACCATGGCTTTCCAAAGCCGACGACTGGTGGATGGAGCGTTGTCTTCGCCGGTGTCCCATGAGTCTTCTCTCCCCACTGAATTTTGACCGTCATTTCTCGCATTTCATGGCATCGCGGACCTCCTTAACCACCCTCCCCCCCCCCCCCCCCCCCACACCACCTTCACCTGGTCAAGGAGATTCTTGGGCACCCCTTCATTTTCACCAACCGCCAGCGAATCATTGTCAACGTCGCTTACCCGAAGCCCCTTGCCGCTTCGCGCCTCAACTGTTGGTTTCCTCTCTACGCACGTCGTTGTCTTCACCATTGTGCACTCAGCGAGGACACCATCCTATTCTGCTTCCTTTTTGCCACTCCCATCAGGCCATCACCATGTCGTATGGTCGCTACCGGCAATCATCAAGTCACACGTCGGCATTGCCAGATCCCGTTGGCTGGCGAGCCGACTCCTCCTCACCCCATCTGTCTGATCTGCCGTCCTCGTGGCTCATCCATGGCTGCCTATGTCAGTGCCATGGTGACACCACCTCAATGCACCTGACCACCATGCCCGCCATGTGCACTTTCGCATGGCAAGGACACATGACCATGCTGCACTGGTGATCTCGGGCTTCGATATGTGCTGGCAAATCCTGGTCACCGACCTCTCGTGGAATTTTTTTCGTATTTACATTTTTATTTTTTAATATTTACAGAAATATTATACCGGCGAAAATATTTACAAAAGTAGACCCTGCCGTCCTTGGGAGGGCGGCAGGGTGACGTGAGGGACGGACAAAGTGAAATAAAACACTAAAAAAATACAATTTTGGCCGGGTAAAAATTACATTTACCGCCTTGCAGCCCTTACAGAGGGCGGCAAGGGACCTCAGTGCAAAATGCGCACACCTTGCCGCCCTCCACTTGGGCGGCAGGGGACATTTTTGTAAATATTTTAGATGGTATAATATTTCTGTAAATATTAAAAAATAAAAAATAAAAAATGAAAGAAATTCCCTCTCGTGGACCACCTCGCAGGATTTGGTCCACGAGAACTGGCCTCCCTTCCTCGCTGACCGTGAGGCCCGCCTGTTGACGTCGTGTTCCCCACTACTGACATAGTAACCTTGTTATAATGCGTCATAAATCAGTTTATAACTTCAAATGATTACAATGGTTAAAATTTCTAAAATTTATAAATAATTCATTTTAACTCGGTATTGAACATTCAACATGCACATTTGCTCTAAAATTTTAAAGAATTCATTACAAATGTTCGATGTATTGTTTTATGTTGTCTTATGTACTGTTTTGTCTATGGGAGTATCTAAAAGTAAAAAAAACTTTCCGATGTAACTATAATATAATTGAAATGTAATTACATTGTAACCGTACTGTAACAATACTGTAACTACGATATAGCTTATATAAAACTTGTATTCATCTATGGTTTTGTTGGTTAGTAACGGGATATGTGTGGAAATTTCTTTCTAGCAATTTTTTTTCCTTCATGCATGAATCTCAAGGCAATCAAATGGCTACAAATTTGAATGTTCTAGGAGAAAAAAAAACTTACGAAAGTTTTGTAGCAATTCCGTTTGCATTTTTGCTTTGTTTGTCGCTTCCAACGCTCCGATTTAGTACGAGATTATCGAAGAAGTCCCAGGAGGCCAGCAAGGCAAGTTATATGCTCTAACCTTGATCATGTAGATCCCTTTTTTTTTTGAAACGTTTTATCCTTTACAAATAAATTTTCATGTTTTATAATTACGTATGGATATATCATATATAGGGACACCTATGTATAATTTTGGTTGCCACAGCAAAGGAATGATTTATTATAGGTGTTAATTAGCTTTAGGTGTCTTTGTTCCGCGGCCGGCGGCGGCCCACCTCCAGCAGATGCAGCAGCTCGCACGGCGCACGCCATTGTGGTCCGGCCGCGGCGGCGCGCGGCGCAAGGGCGGCGTCCGGAGACCACCCGATCCGCAGCTTCACCGCCCAAACACCGATGCTCCGCCCGCCTCCGCGTCCACCACTCGACAGGTATGACCCGTACTAGAGGATGGGGAACAGTGGCTTGGCTATTTCGCACTACCGCTTCCGTTCTTCCAACTGAACAATCTATATATTGGCAAGTGTTTTGGGTGATAATCGTCCGATCTGGAAAATGCTAGTAGTAGTACATGATCTATTATTGTTCAATTTATTGCACACAGCCACCGTTTGTACGTACTAAATATTAGTTGCTGCATCAGTCAAGGTTGCTATAGACGTAGTATTGGGCATTTTCTTTCCAAGATATCGAGGGTTGTAGTACTTATTATCTTGTTAAAATGTTGATTGGTTCATCCATATGTTTGGGATGGACAGCTTCTCCTCTCTATCCTATTACATGATTGAGCCCAGAACTGCTTTGGACATTCAATTTGTGGTGGTGCTGCGTCTGTTAGTTATGTACTAGCACAGAAGTTGATCTTAAATCTGCCCGTAGAAATAAGTGTAATAGGTGAAATTTTAATACATGTAAAACAAGTAATTATAAAATTATCTCTCAATATCAGCATTACACTTTTCACTGAAAGAGGCATGTCTATAAACATGTCACTTACATTCCCTTGTTCTGGGGCACATTTTCCAGCCTTCCAGTTATTGCTGGAGTTTTTACAACAGATATAACATGATTATTGTGTAAATATTACTAGTTACAGTAGTAGTTAGCTATTGCACAAATATAACTGCTTCTTTATCTGGACCTTCTTCTTGCATAGTCTTTAGTAACTTAGTGACGAAGGTCCGGTTGAATCCAGTTCCTCACTTCCTTCTATTGCAGGTGTGCTACTGATTTCGTCAACTGATACAAGCTTCTGCACCACATATTCCATGGTAGGTCTTCTGACTCTATCTTCTTCAAGGCATGAAACAGCTAGTTCCATCACCATTCTTGCTTGTGCGCTATTGAACTGGCCATTCAATCGGGTGTCAATGAAGTCGGCAATCCAAAACTCATCGTCGCCATCTGACTTAAGTTGCTCTGAGCATAGCCTGATTACCCTTCCCAGGGCCATTTTCACGTCCTCATCATCATTCTTTTCCAATTCTGAAACACGAACTCCTTTCAGCAATTCGAGAAGCACGACTCCGAAGCTGTACACATCTACCTTCGCTGTTATTGGCAGACTGTAAACCCATTCAGGTGCCAAATAACCTCTTGTTCCTCGGATCCGTGATATGTCTATGTTAGATCCATCTCTGTTCAGGAGCTTTGCAAGGCCAAAGTCGGCGATCTTCGGCTCCATATTCTCGCCCAACAATATATTTTCAGGTTTCATGTCGCAGTGGATGACCCACTCGGAACATTCATGATGAAGGTATGCCAATCCTTTTGCCACCCCAAGAGCAATATTAAATCTTTGCTTCCATCCAAGTAAGTTCTGTGAGCCCTCACTGCCAAACAAGATTTTGTCCAACGAACCATTCTCCACAAATTCTGAAACCAATATCCTGTGTGGACCGTCAGAACAGAATCCCCAAACCCTCACTAGATTTGTATGGTAAATCCTGCTGATCACACTCAATTCATGCTGGAATTCTTCTTCGCCTTCGTTTACGTCTACCAACTTTTTCACGGCCACTACCCTATTGTCTTTCAAGACTCCCTTGTATACGACGCCTGATGCTCCCCTTCCAAGCCCATCCTTAAATTTTCTAGTGGCCAACACCAACTCTCTGTAGGTGTACCTGCGAAAATGGTTAGCTATCATTTCGTATCCGGCCTCATCTGGCCATACTCCTCTGAGTTGTTTGGCCTCCCTCCTCAAAATAAACCATCCTAATATAACAAATAATACCTCCGCCAGAAATATCGCTGATAAGAACCCGTAGAAATACAAAAACTTCGATATGCTCTGCCCACTGTTAAGTGTATCCAAAAAATCTGCTATGGAAATGTTGTTTGTTGTATTACAGTTAGGGCCATATTTAGGACCAAGAGGCTGTGAATGGGGAAATGAGGACCTTGACACGTTTACTCCCTCAGGAAGCTTGAGATACATGGTACCAGTGCTGCCAAAGTTACTTAGTGTTACACCACCAAGAAGAACAGACTTTGGATAGCAATCACCAGTTCCTTCCCAGTAGGCGAAACCCTTACACCTGCAGTCATTCAAGCATATGTTCTTGCAGAATCCAAGAGGAACAAAACGATAAACACTTAGATCATACCCCAAGAAATCAGTATTGCGGAGTGCAACAAATTTCACCTTCTGTCCATCACAACTGAGGTTGACCTTTGGGCTGCAACCTTTGCTCCGGTCACTTGGGTCGATGATCTCGTAACCAGGGGCACAAGCACAGGCAGGAACAGGTGTATACACACATATTCCATTCTGACCACACAAACCGCGTACTTTGCAGAGCTGAGGAAATGCCATCCATGTCACTGACCATGTTCTGTCTACCTTATCAAGACTGTACAGCCTGAGATTGCCATCATAATCCAGTGTTAGTCTCCTCACTGTGCCAGGACCCCAATCGGCAGCTATGAATGTTGCATTATCACTTCCAAGGAAATGTCCCCAGCTGTCAAGAACCCCATTTGTGCTGCTGTTGAATGGACTTCTTAGCTTTGCCCAAATAGTCATACTAGGGTTTGGCCAGTAGATAAAAGATATGTTCTTCTCATCATCAAACAGTGAAAGTAAGTACTGATCATCGAAACGGAAACTGTAATGGCCAGGAACAAGTAACCTATTTGTAGACACAAGCTTTGTAGCAGCAGTGATGCTCTGAGTGGGTAACAATGTATCAGTAGGAGAATCAAAGCTTTGCCACAGAGTGTTACCACTTTCGCCCTTCACAACGAGGTTCCCGGTGTCCAAGAGCTGAGCTTGAGCATACTGGGTATCTGAAGAGCTAACGTTGTTAGCCCACACAATCTGGCCAGCATAATCTTTCAAAAACATACCACCATCGAATTTCAACTCAACTTTGGATCCCCAGGTGTACACAGGGTGGAGAGGATTTGCGCTCCAGACGACGGGGTTTTCGGTCAAGTTGGAGAACCAGATAGAGAAGGTGGAGGCATTGGGGGAGATTTTGTAGAAGCCACAGGTGAAAGTGCCATCCGGTGAATGGAGCACATCCTGTACAGACAGGGAGGAGCCTGGCTTGAGGAAATCTTGAGCTGAGATGCACAAAAGCAGGTGGATCAGAGTGAAGAGAAGGAGCAGAGAGGCAGAGCTTGCAACCATTTTTGGTGGAGATGCAGCTTTGGAGTTGATCTTTCAAGAGTTCTAAGAAACCACTGGCTAGTGGCCGCCAAGGGAAGTGCGCATCTTGGACCTGCAGGTTTGAACTTTAGTGGAAGATGCAGCCATTGAACAAGTATGCATATGTATTGCTTAAAGTTAGGGTGTGGGCCGTGTTACTGTCAGATGATCAGTTGATTATTGGAACCACTTGTGCTATATACTTCATAGAGTACTAGAATGGGGAAAAATATTTATTTAATTTTTGTGGTGATGCAATATGTGCGAGAGAGACTGTTGTTGTTACTTAAACCCCAATCATAAATATTTATTTACTCCCTCCGTTCCAAAATATATAAATTTCAAGGTTGTTTAACAAATACTACGGTTGAGTGTTGTTACTTAAACCCCAATCATGAATATTTATTTACTCCATCCATTCTAAAAAAAATATGAATTTCAAGGTTGTTTAACAAATACTACAGTTGAGGAAAATATTTCAGTGGTAGGCGACGTACCCGTCGACAGCGAGGCGCCTGTGGTAACTTCGTCAATCTCTCCAGGATTTGCCGGCCTAGTCTTCGAAGATGCTCATTGGGGTAGGGTTTGCGTGCGTGTGTTTATAGGGGTGAGTGCGCGTGCGTTGTGAGTGTCTGCGTTGTACTGTGTAATTCTCAAAAAAAAAGATTTAAATTCTATAAATGTTTATATGTCGGAATGGAGTGGGTATTAAAACTTTTTCTATCAACAGTTCGCATACCACAAATAAATAGGCATGCGTAGATTTAATATTATAAATCTGTTACTCCCTGTATCCCAGAATATAAGAATTTTTTGGGATGAACACGGTTATTAATAAAATATGTAAAATTAAATGTGAGAAGGGTGTGATTGGATGAGAAGTGAAGATAGGTGGAAAAATTGAATGGTCGAAGGTTATGATTGGTTGGGAAGAGAATGTCAGTGAAAAAGTTATTATATTTTAAGAAAAATTCTAAAAACTAAAAAATCGTTATATTTTCAAATGGAGGGAGTAGATTTTATGAACTTATTTTATATTTATGGTCAATGTTTGAATATTGTAACCGGAGTGTAATATATTGTGCAATTAGATGTTGAGGGAACGAGCATTTGTACTGTACTAGCGTTTTAAACAAATTATTCACCGAATTATTATCGCGGATTATATATTTTATTATTACAAGGATAAATTAAATATTTTAAAAATAAATTTCACAGAACAGAACTTTTTAAGAAGTACCCAGAGGTCCAGAGCTGCTGCTGCGAGGATCCTCTCAGTGACTCGATTCAGCGGGAGGGAGTGCAGGGCTTGTTTGGTTTGAGGCCTAAATTAGGCTTACCAATATTTGGCAATTTTTAGCAATTTCAATAGTGTTTAGTGTCTTTTTTTTTTTTTGAAGCCAAATTTTGGCATGCCTAAGAAAATAGACCATTTCAATAGTAAACTTAGACTATTTTGGCTTCAATCCAAATACAAATTTGTCTTACCAAAATTAATCATGCCAAAACTTGTCAAAATTTGGCACTGACGAAATTTGGTAAGACCTATTTATGCCACAAACCAAACCAACCCGCAGTGTTCTCAGCAGGTCAACACGCCAGGTCATCGGTCAGCCACCTAACATATTTTTGGGGGGTGGAGTTCAAAGATGCGAATGGTAAGCCAGCTGCATAATTCCTTGTAATAATGTACCTAATCCTCATCCGTATTCGCCTAACTCCTGTCGGGTGCCCCCACTGAAATGCCGCAGCAGCAGATCCACCACACAAACGACACTGGGATCTATTCCTTAATCATGAACTTCCAACAGCAGCTTCCCATATACAGCACATATACACCACCAGGCCATGCATCTTTTCGGGAGACCAAAAATTTATGTCACGAGACAACTCTATTGCAGCTTCCCATCTCTCTTGTCTCAGAATAATACAAAATGGAGGTACATAAAAAAAGAAAAAGGAAAAAAACAACGCCATGTACGTTTTAACATGTTCTATGGAAGTTCTGAGGAGCTGCAACAAAATTTCCAAACAAAGAATGAGAGGTACAGCTTGGCTCGAGGAGGGAACCCATTTTCTAAGGACGAAGATCTACATAAAACCAGACGCAGCAGAGAGGAACATCAACAGCGGGAGTCAAAAAAAAAAAAGATCAACGCCGCGATTACAAAAAGTAGTCGGGGGTCTTGCGCGTTGTGTCCGGCTCTATTTGCCGTGGGGCTGGATCGAACTGCAGGAAGTTCTGATCCATGTTCTCCCCGATTTCTAGAATTGCTGCCATGTTACCACAACGGTAACAGTAGTTTGGGGCGCTGAACACCGTGACAACGTTCTTATCCTGCATAACAATCATTGTCATTAAGTATCAAGCTTTTTGTTAGAATTTTCCAATTTGGTGCTCAAGTGCAGGTCACTGATGGTAAGGTAAGGTTCTATGTACATGCTCCTATGTGATGATACATAAAAACCAAACATATAGTAATAATACTAGGATCAACAACAAACCACATACTATACATCCAAACCAAGAAAAGTTCTGCTCATCTTATAGAACTGTATCAAGCATTGCATTCTTTATGTCCGCCATAGATTGTAAATATGTTATGCCTCCTAGATAATAATCATGCAATCACTATACAGCATAAACTATGCGGGGGAAGGGCCGAAGGGGTTGTCATTGTTTAACAGATCACTGAAGGGTTGAACAAGCTACTAAAACTTATATAATGCTAAGTTCAGGTACCATAACATCATAATGATTACTAGATTCAGCAATCAGCATCAGCATGCAACTATGAGTCTATAACTTAGCTAAAGCACCAGAAATTATTATGAATACCAAAATGGATTAGCCTAACATAGTAAGACCAATAATAATTATGTGAACAGAGCTCTCAGAGTGGGACGAATGAAAACAAGCAAATGGAACATTTTATACCAACCTGGCACCAATTGAAGCCTTCCATCACAAGTTGATGGGCCCTTGAAATAAGGGTAAGGCCATTAGTATGGTTGAATTGTTGTGCAATATCTTGCCCAAACGTGTATCCTGCCCCTCTTGGAGAAATTCCCCACCCACATCGATCGTCTGGGTCAGACCACAAAAGATCACACATGGGCCCTTCATGAGGGACCTATAACCATTAAAGAGAACAGGGTGCATAAGTCAAAAGATATGATTTCCATAAACTATAAATTATCAAGACAAAGTGTGCAAATACAGCACATATGTTCTACACAAAGATGGTCACTATTACGCACAATTGCTCAATGAGGGCCACCTTTAGTTACTAGTTTAAGCTATGTACCAACAATGGCACGAACCAACAAATTTGATATATAGGCATAGCAGGTACTAACACTAAACCAGCAAGCATAATATTATTTGTGAATGGTCATGGCGAGTGAGGTCCTGTTTAGTCTTACCAAATGCTTGGCCAACAATAAACTAAGAAATATCTGTAACTACTTAAAGCAAATTGTACAGGAATATTGATCTTTTAGTTTGTTTAATTTCTGAGCTCTTCTCCCATATCCCATTGCATCTTGTAAAAAATAACACACCATGGTACATCAGAAAATCGCGTAACTGTAACCTATTATTCCCTCCAGGTTGATAATAGTTATCGTTCTAGACAAGGCTGATGTCAAACTTTAAAATCTGACTATGAATAATTTCCAAAATATCTGTCTCAGAAATATGCAGACCATATGTATAGATTAGTCTTAAAAGGTACTTCAATAGAATCATATATTTGTTGATATTTCTATATATATTATAATAGAAAATAGTGGTCAAAGTTGTTTTTTCGAGACCATGTACTCGTCCAGAACTACAAGTATTATCAACCTGGAGGGGGTATATCAACCTTTGTATATCATTTGATCCTCACCCAGAACATTTTATGTATATTAATATAAAGTTATTGTGTGAGATCAACATATATGTGAAGAATGCCATTCGAGCCAAACGATGCAGATAAATTATTAGAGCACACCAAATCATCCAATGGCAAAGAATGGTATATGCTATCCTCTAATATGGGTTCAATTATTTAACACTCCTGGACCTGTTCTCGAGCTATCATGAATCTTCGAAGGAAGAAAAAGAACATGAGCATTACCTCCAGTTCAAAAGGAGGGTGCCTATGGACTATGGAGACATGGCAAGTAAAGATGATGGTGCAAAATGATGCATAATTAGATCACTAGCTCAAAGGTATGGGTGAAGTGTTGCATACCTCTTGTATGCGATCGAGGGCACGAATATTATCCAATGTATCCAGTGACGGCGAGAGACCGCCATGGAGGCAAAAGACCTACAAAATGAAATTTTTCCTCTTGTCAGGTATGCCATATACATGGACAAGCTGAGTTCAATGTCCATATTAATAGAACAAACATTTGGCAAAAAGAGCTAACCTGGTTTTCTACAAGAGCTGTGAGAGGCAAATAATCAAACAAGTCCGTGAAGTACTTCCAAACATTTGCATTTCCATACTTCCGTAAGCATTCGTCATAGAAGCCATACCTGTATCCAAACACTGCATGTCAAGAACACCCTAGCACAGTGGGTGTGCTTGCATTTTACAAAGTAGAATGCAGCAGAAGAAATTGGCAAAAGTTTATGTCATGACAAGAACATTATAAAGTAGGATTCTTGCTACATCAATCTTCAGACCCAGAGCAATCATAACTTTTTTACTTTAAGAAAGTTCATGGCAGCAAGTCAGCATAAAGTTGAGATCTATTCATCATATTCTAGGAATTTGGCTTAAACCTCCAGTAGATCATTGGCTGCCAATACCTAAACTTCTATGTGGGGTTGTTAGATCAGATTAGGGAGTCAGAAGCTGGGAGCCCTTGTAAATTATTTCTAAATAACTCTGCAACGCATAACCCAACTTACAAAGTCCCAAAACATACTTACGCAGCTAATTATTTCAAAATATAAATTGATGATCTTTATTACTAATTTGCATTATTTCTTTCTTTAGGTTTCTAACCAAAAAAAAGTCATGTAATTTACCAAACTTTATGATTTATAAAGCGACATCAACATTACATGATCTAATTCTTATGATATCATGCTAGCTAAAAACTACAGTACCAGATACCGTGTTGAGTCCAAGAAAAATAAATGTGTTTTGTTCCATGACCTCTTAATCAAGAGTGGTTAGGAGGGATGCCTTTGGCCATTTTGGATCACCAGTTCAGATAACAAATCACCTTTTGTTGTTTTCTCCATGAAATGGAATATTCAGAGTTCAGTTGGTGTCGTAGCCTGGAGCCCGAGTCAACCGAATAAGCCAGCAATTGGTGATTACTTTCCATGCCTTTTAAGAACAAGGAATTTGTTTCTTAAATGATTGTTTATTGTCATTGATATATCTGTTGAAATGCAAATCGTTGTTTAAATAGACTGCCTGCATAATAAGCAACCAGGTTGTTTTTTACGGGTGTTACGTTGCAAGAAATTATTTTAACTTTGTAAGTCTTTCTAAAAGTTTTTGCTGTTGAGGGTTGTCAGGCTCCTACAAAGTATAACGTTTTCATAGTCATGTGCACACATAACCACTAAAATAGGCGATCCGTGACTCTGCCACTGCATAATTTTAACAATTCATCAATGTTTGAATTCCTCTTTATAATCAACTTCAGATTACTATTTTAACTCAATCCACAATTCCATATCTAATAAGATGTAGACTGAGAATAGTGTTGAATTACATGGCATGAATTTCCATACCAAAACAAGAGACAGATTCCTTATTCAGCTTATAGGATTTCTGACGTTTGGCATGACACCATGCAGCCATTATGTTACCCCTATTAGAGGGTATTCAACCATATGGAAGAGTATCATCTATGAAAACTAGAAACAGGATGCAATCCTCCTGATTCTAAAATCGAACAAGTTGACTAACAAAATACCCAGGGGATAGGCCATGGGGTACAAGGAAACAATTGAATAACCAAATATTATAATGCCTGTGTCAGAATTTGCATCTTGCAGATATTATGTGGCCACAAAATCTAGTTCAACAAATATGCTAGTTTACCTTTGCAAGGATATTGCTATGCTCAATATCAAAACAATGTATTTATATAAGACAAGCTTTTGAATACAACTAATCAAGGAAGTTAAAGCTACTAAGGTCACAATGTTTTTCTTGCATGTTAACTAGTATTGCAAATAAAAAAGCGCACAAACCAAAAGATATCGAGACAATGTAATCGTGATCTTCCAACAGAAAAAAAAACTTTCACTCTAATTCATGCCCAACAAAAATATATTCTTTGTCTAAGGAGGCAGAAAAGATCAATTTCAAGCATAATCATTTGGTAAGATTTGCAGCATGGTCATATATGTTTTGCAAAAAATTGCAATATAGAGATACTGTGCTGAAAATTGGCAATTGGCAACTATTGAAGACAGTTCAGAGTTTTTTCATATCAGAGGAATAGAAACTCACACTTGGGTGATTTGTCTGCTCTCGTGATTTCCTCTCAATATTGTGATTCTGTCTCTATAACGGACTTTAAGAGCCACTAGTAATGTAACAGTCTCCACTGAATAGTAACCACGGTCTGCAGCAAGCGACAACAAAATCAATTCAACTACAAATAGAAGAAACAAATAAACACAATACAGGAAAAAGTAATTGTGATAGAAAAAAAGGCATATCATTCAATTGCTTATCTGAAAAGGCATTCCGTACAAATTGTCTAATCCTTAACTGAATGGTGCCCTGTTTGTCTGACATGTTGTATTGCATACAGATTTCAGATCAATACACATCATGAGCATGCAATGAATACACATAGACAACCATAGTCATGATGACCTCAAGTTTAAGAATGCTTGGCATGTACGATTAGCAAAACCAACACGGCAGCAGTGTAGCGGAACCAAGCGACAAGATCCTTGTATGTTAGTGTACCGGTGGCAACAAGCTATACATGCCATTTATGTTAAAAGTACATGCAAGCTCTCCGTTTCCATGCAACCTTGAAACATTTAAAATGAAGCAAACCAAAACCTTGGCTAACAGACATCTCATCAGTTCCCTAAGACAGTAAGACTCCATATAATCCAAGGAATAAACACTCCAAAGCCCAAGGACGTTCATCCCATCAAGAAAAAAAAAATCCGACATGCCTAATATGTCCAATAGCAATAAATACTCACATAAATTTCTACTTGATTAATATACCTAATCCAGACGAACAACATAAGAAAGGCTAGCACCAAAATTCTAGCGATCCATCGGACAACATAACAAGAACATGATCATCAATTCAGCACATTAATCAGACCAAAGCACTGCCTCAAAGCTCCCAAATCCGAACACCTCAGCACCTCAACACTGCATCAGGATCTAACGAATTCACCCCCTACCTCACACGCCCCATTTATACCAGATCGATTGGTCGAACCACCACGCCAAACCCGCAGATCGGCCCAAAAGGGGAACACACGCGTCCGAGGCCGGAGGCGAAGAGAGAGACGTAGCTAGAACTTTACCGACGTAGTCGCCCATGAAGAGGTAGTTGGTGTCGGGGGAGTTCCCGCCGATGCGGAAGAGCTCGATGAGGTCGTAGAACTGGCCGTGGATGTCGCCGCAGACGGTGACGGGGCACCGCACCGGCTGCACGTTCCACTCCTCCATGAGGATCGCCTTCGCCTGCTCGCACAGCGCCCTCACCTCCGCCTCCCCGAGGAACTTGCACTCCCGCAGCTGCGAGATCTGCCGGTCCAGATCCGCGTGCGACGGCATCGTCGCCTCCCCCCCTCCTCCCTCCTCCTCACCAGGGCGCCGCCGGCGAGCCCGCCGCAGGGGAGGTGGTGGCGGGGGGCGCGGCCGCTAGGGTTTGCGGGGGATCGGGGGAGGTGGCGATGCAGGGGGAGGTGCTCATGCCGCCATTTCTCTCTCTTTCTTCTGCGTCCGCGTGGTTGCTCGCGTCGCCTGTATAGGATGGGGGAAGGAAAATTGTTTCGTTTTTTTTTTTTTGGGGTGTTTGTTTTGGTTTTGGCTTTGATGGGGGTTCGGTGATTTGGATTGGGGCGAAAAGTATAAATAAATTTTTGCGAGTTGTTTAATTAATTCGGGGGGAAAGGTGGATTGGGGAGTACTTTCCAGGTGTGTAGAGATTAGAGAAAGACAGGATGTTTCGTGGAGGGGATGTCTGCGGGTGCTTTTCGTATATAGGCTGAGTTCGGAGGGGGCTCCTACGCACGAAAAATAGAGCAGTCCATCAACATGTGATTAATTAAGTATTAGCTAATTTTTTTAAAAATAGATTAATATGATTTTTTTAAGCAACTTTCGTATAGAAACTTTTAAAAAAACATACCGTTTAGCAGTTTGAAAAACGTGCGTGCGAAAAACGAGAGAGAGGGGATGGGAAAAGGTGCATGCGAACCATAATTGCTCAATTACCAGGGTTTGTTGGTTATTATGCTTTTATCATTTGCTATATGAAATCAGCCGCTATCAAAATTTAAATTTTATATTGATTTTAATGTTGTTTATTAAAGTTGTTCTTACATTTACTTTTAAATCGTTAAAGATATGTATATAAAAGTTTTACATGTTAATTATTTTTTATTCATAATTTTTTTCTAATACATCATGTGATATATTATCAGCATATGGCCAACTGATGCGATCATAGGCTCTAATTGTAGCTTACGGCATCTGCAAAGCTTTTGAAAGAAATTTAAGATAAGTGTTTTGATTTGTGGGAAATAAAAGTATATGTCAATATGTCATATGTCACTATATTTGTTGTGTTATAAATCTCTAGCTATAATTAGTGATTGGAAATTAGCCATGAGTCATGGCATATGGCTTGTACTAGTTTTCTTTCATTGTCTAATTGGGCATTGTTCACCAGGAATTTTTTGTAGGAAAATAATTTGTGGCTTTGAATATATTGCCTGGTCATTAGGCTAGTAGCTAATAGCATATTTGCATTAATAACTAGATTGAGACACATCAATTATAATGTTGGTTCAATACATTCAACAAATCATCGAGATAAAAAAATATCACAACATTTTCACATCATCATATAGAAAGTGTTGTGATATTAGCTAGTGGCAGTGTGGCACCAAATTACCAAAATTATAAAAGTGTTTCAGCCAAACCGCTTCTTCCTTATAACAATATAGAGCGGCCAAAAGAAACTCTATATTTTCTTCCACTACTCTAGTCCCTCTTGTCTCTTTCTTCGACCAACCGCTAGCATTGAGAAGGGTGTCAAAATCATATACAATGAAGCAACAATAATCTTTCTTTAGGGGAGCTCAAACACATGTTTAGGTGTGATGCCTTTTCTCAGGTTATTGATTATTTGCCATAGCTATTGCTCAACTAATCAATTTCACTACCAAGTACAAATGGTTGTTGTTTATTGGTTGAGTCAACATGCAAACAAGGAGATTGCGATATCAAATAGGCATTTCAATGCGATATCAAATAGGCATTTCAATTTGCTACATGACACTCAAAATTTGTGTAATTTGCTGAAAGACATCGTAAAAATGTGTCACAGCTAAAAAACACTCTTAAAAACTGGTAATTTACTGTATGACACTTTCGACTCGATTAGAGAGAGAAATTTTTCAAAAAGACAAGAATGCCTATAGGGTCTAAAGCTCTTGAGCTAAGATTGAAGTGAAAATGGAATATGATGTATGCTAGTGATGTACTTGGGGTGATGATAAATTTAGGGTGTGTTTGGATGAGAGGGTTTGGGTGGATAGGAGATGGCGGCCCATTTTTTGTGGCTGTTTGGTTGGTGGGCGGAAATGGGATAGGTCGGCCCGAAGAGGAATGTTCTTGTTAGATGCCGGATGGTGGGATTCGGGCGATTTGCCCGGATGCAGCCGCCCGAGCGCCCGCGCGAGCAGGGCGACGGGTCGCTTCACCCCCCTCACCGAGAGTTAGCAACGACCATGCGAGCGAATCGATGGTTGACGCAAGAGGAGAGGGCGGCAGCCAGCGTGAGTGGCGACAGCCGCGGTGGCGGAAGGCGAGGCCAGCGGCAGCGGGAGGGGAGGTTGATGGCGGCACGAGATGCGAACGCCGTGGGGCGGGAGGTGAGGTCGGCGACGGCACGAGATGCGAACGCGGCGGCGACGGCGGCAAGCGAGGTAGGCGGTGGCGTGAGATGAACGCGGCGGCAGCGGCGGCGGCGCGAGATGCGAGAGCCATGGTAGAGGAAGGCGAGGTCACGGCGGTGCCGAGAGGTGAGGTCGGCGACCAGGGCGGAAAAGGAGGCGATGGCGAGATGCGAGGCCCTTTTTTTTTCCTTTTTGTCCTTTTTATTTTTTTTTCTTTTTTTTCTCTATGTGGATTTGTAGTATATATATGAATTTGTGATTTGTTGGGTATTTTGTTGTTTGTAGTATATATGAATTTGATGGGGGTATACTCACCCTCTCTAAGTGAGAGGTGACCACACCTGCTCATCCACCTTACTCCTTTCAACCAAACAAAAAATTGGATCACCAAAACCACCTTCATTCCTCCAACCAAACAAGAAATTGAATCGTCATATCCATCCAACCAAATAAAAAACTGGATCGCCATATCCCACAAAATATGGACCGCCGCATCCCATCCACTCTTGACCATGAACCAAACACACCCTTAGAGTTGCATAATTTCTAAATTTTTACTCTCACGCGCATGTGTTGAAGCATGTGGTCCTAGGGGCATTATCGTCTTATTTTCAGTTTCTCTAGCAAATTTTCAGTTTCCTATAATGTCTTTTAGCCGTGATACGCCTTTTCGATGTGTATCAGTAAATTACACAAAATTGGATGTCCTATAGCAAAATTTGTCATAGTTTTATCACGTACAAAAACACAAGCTTCATCCTCAATAGAGTCACTATGTGAAAATAAGGTATGTTATGGTCCTTGTGATGTCCCAAAATGATGGTTCTTGTGAAAGAAAACAATGATTGGATGTCGATTGCCACTGCCACAATAACCTCACTAATCTTTCAGCCTAATCACATCATTACATGGTTCTTTAAATTCTCTTCATTTCTCAAGGCTTTAGCCTAGAGGAGATCCAACATTAAGGTAGGTTGCATCTCCTTTAACATGAGCTTCACCAATAAGTTATAATATACCACTATAATCCGTCCATTGTAACTATCACAAAACATGTGATGATCAACAACTTGGAGGTATGGCTAAATGGCTTGAGTCATTTGTTTGCTAATGGACACACAAGAATATTATTTCATGAGTTCGCAATCCCATTTCCTCTTGCACAGAATACTCCTTAGTACTTAATTTTTATTATTGATTGCTCGTCTTATTTTTGTTACATAGCCACCAAATTCCTAGCATAGATTGAGTTTTGGTCTAATATTAAAAGATGAGAGCTAAATAAGACTATTTCCCAATGACTTAAAAGGTTTTAAAAGTTGATAAAATTGCTAGGGTATAGTTTGTCAATATAATGTGAAAGGTATTGTGAAATGTACCATCACAGATCTATTTGACTAACATATCCTTATGTTTTTCCCTTTCTATTTTCTTCTTCATCACACTACTTATGTATCTAACTCTTTGCCTACTACTTGTTTTTCTTATCCTAGGATTCGTGGTCAGCTCCTCTTCTCGTTTTCCCTTCAACCCCCTCCCCCTTGTTTTTTTTATTCGTGGGGTCAACCACGTGCATAGATAAACTTGATCCGACAATTGGAGGTGGATAAGGTGGTGTTAGGAAGGCAAGTCACAACATTGATACCTGTGGTTAGCTCGAGTTGCGTCATAGGAGTCTTGAAGAGGTTGCTACGATACTAGAGCCTAGGAAAGAGGACAAGAAAGAAGACACAATTCGGTCAAATAAAGGCCACAACATATATCCGAAAATGTCATATTTGAATAACATGCATGAATGCTAAAACTTTATGATTACATATTATATACCTTCGTTTTCCAAGGTACAAGTCTAAACTTGTTTACTTACCAAACAAGTTTAGTTTATGCAATAGAAAAGTATCACATGCTGCTCAATTGTAACATGTTCCTACGCTACCAACTAACATAATAAACCAAAAATACAAAAAAAATCAGTTAAAGATTATAATACTATTTCCTCTGTTACAGATTATAAGGCATTATATCCCATCATGTGTTTTTTTATTATAAGATGTCCTATTCCAATTAAAATCACGCCAAATATCTTTATTCTAGAACTACCCTCCTGATTAAGATAGGAGCCAAAACATCTCTCATCTACCCAAGACTTATGTTGCGTCTTCCCAACTCATGTCTGTGTCTCCAAGACTCCCATCCTAGCTCCAACGTCCTTCAATCTTCTCCAAATCGCAGTACCAACTAGGGCACAACTAATTTGCCTCCTTTGCTAGGGACTCTTTGTCACGGTCAAGGAGTCCTGACGACAAGATCGTGTCTTTTCCTTCGTGACCGCATGACTGGTCAACTCCATCGCTTCGTCAAGGAGGTACCAACATGGGACGTCGTTTGATAGCGTGGCCCTCATTCCGCACGTAGGAGAACTCCCTCCATTTATCCGAGAGGACAGTACGTTGGTGGAGTATGCGGGCGCAACCCATCTCCGATGACGCTCAGGGAAGACATAGTGCTAGCGAAGTGTGTGGGGACAATCTGCGTGGGCTGTGGTGGCGCGTGAGCTGCTTTGCCAATGCCCCCGCAATGCGCGAACCGCTCTGTCCCCCATGACGTGTGTACTTCACAGCTCTGCCCCCCATGACGTGTGTACTTCACAACTCTGCCCCGCAATGCCTGTATTCTATCCTCTCACCGCAATGCATGTTTTCTATCCCCTCACCTACGTACTTCCTGCTTCCTCCGCGCCGTGTAGAGGATGAGAAATGACACATAATCATGGGCAGAGAGGGAAATTTAAGACCTTTCTTAATCCTTAATTTAAATTTCAATGCTCATAACAACTTATAATCTATAACCAATGAAAATAGTATACAATATAATATAATAACATATACAAAACTTAACGCACACAATAATAGGGTATGCTGTCTGTTTTCGAATCTATATGAAAAAATAATTTTGTACAACACGAGCTATCAGTATCAAACAAAAAGAAATATATACATGACAATTAAAATACATAAATCTAAAAGAAACAATTGAAATTCATATCGGCCTTGTTTTAAGCGGAGGCGGTGAAACGAGAAGATAGAAATTCAGAGCTCTTCTCACCTTTTCCTGCTTGACGGTTCGACCTCGCTTGCTTCACGCTTTCAGCCAAAAACACACTACAGCGGTGGCGGCGCGACTGCCGACTTGGCGATCATCGGCAAAAGCACCAAACCCAAATCAACCCCCCTCCTGCCCTCCTCCCCTTAAACCCTACCGTACTCCTCTCCTTCCCCATCGGCGAGCTCCCCTAACCAAAAACCCCACCGCGAATGGACGACGCGGCGGAGCGGAGGCGGCGGCAGCAGCAGCAGCCAGGCGCCGCCCACCCCGCGCGCCGCAAGGTCGTGGAGGAGCCCTTCGACCCCTCCCCTCCCCCCGCCGCTGCCGTGGCGCCGCCTTCCTCCCGCCTCGTCGGCGCCATCGTCGAGAAGGGCTTCTCCTCCGGCGCGGCCGCCGCCGCGCCCTCCTCCGCCCCGAGTCCCACCGTCCTCCCCTTCCCCGTCGCCCGCCACCGCTCCCACGGCCCCGTAAGCCGCCTCCGCCGTCCTCTATCTCGGAACCCTAGGTTTGATGTGGTGCTTTGGTTTTGTACTCCCTGACTGACTATCTGCTCTTCCGCAGCACTGGAAACCGGCGGCGAGGGATGCTGCCAAGGCGGAGGGTGAGGGCGAGGAGGAGGAAGGGATGGATGTGGACGAGACGGACTACCAGCCCGTGGCCGCGGCAGCTGGGCCCGTGAAGAGGAAGGAGAAGAAGGGCATGGATTTCAGCAGGTGGCGGGAGTTCGTCGCAGACGATGCGCCCCCGAAGCGAAGGCAGGCAAAGCCGTTGCAGCCGAAGAAACAGACTGCACAGAAAATTGACGCCGGGGTCGTGGCTGCAACGGCTGGTGGCGGCGCACAGGAGAAGCGCTCCAGGGGAATTGGTATGCAGCTGGAAATTGGAAATGGTAAGGAAGAATTGGGTGGAGCTGGTTTGATGTCTGATGTGGTGCCAAGGAAGCCGATGAAACATGTTGATGCTAGAGATGATGTGAGAAATGTGGAATTGCAAGGAGAGGGTATGGAATTGGATAGCGGGGAACCATCTCTTACCGCAGAGATTAATGCAGAGAACATGGCTAGGCTGGCAGGGATGTCAGCTGGGGAGATTGCAGAGGCACAGGCAGAGATCCTGAATAGGATGGACCCGGCATTGGTGGAGATGCTGAAACGACGGGGAAAGGAGAAGTCTGGGAGAAGGAAAGATGGGGGAAAGGGCAAGGGTGGGGAGATTTCAGGCCCAGGGAAGATCTCGAAGGCTATGCCTGGAGAATGGTTGTCAGCTGGTGAGCATAGTGGACACTCTTGGAAGGCATGGAGTGAGAGAGTAGAGCGGATCAGGTCTTGTAGGTTCACATTGGAAGGAGATATTTTGGGGTTTCAATCTTGTCAGGAGCAACAACATGGTAAATCATTTTTCTTTGCTCTTGTGTTGCTTTTAGCTTCTAGTGTTCTGGTACCCGTTACATGTCAACCTGGCTTTCCCACTTACAGGCAAGAAAGTACATGTGGAAACTGTAGGTGAGCGTGATTTTCTTCGAACGGAGGGAGATCCCACAGCTGTTGGGTACACAATTAATGAAGCAGTGGCACTTAGCAGGAGCATGGTTTGTTACTTTCTTTTGTTGTTCAGGGTGAAAAATGGACTTTACCCAATGCAATACAACATCTAGTTTCTCTTTAGTATTTTTAGAGATATTAACCTTTGCATGTGAATGGATTTTGTTGTGTTTTATTTTTTTTAAATCTCATATCATACATAACTGAGATACACCATCATCGCTTAATGTTTTTCTTACATCATTTCTAAAGTGCGCCTCCAAAATATTACAAGATAAATAAATGTAATGATTCAGTTTTTACGTTCAAACCATAGGTTCCTGGACAGCGCGTGCTTGCGCTTCAGCTCCTTGCTTCGATTCTTAATAGGGCCTTGCAGAACCTACATAAGACGGATCTAATTGATAACATTAAAGAATCGAATGGTGATGACAAGTTTAATGACTGGCAAGCGGTTTGGGCGTATGCCATCGGACCTGAACCTGAGTTGGTTCTCTCTCTAAGGTAAACTGGTTGTTTTCAAACTATAATAATAATTTTAATTTGGATTTGCTTATTCCATGCAAGAGTTTATTAGTTACCAAAGTGAAGAGTACTTAACTGAAATATACTGGACAATTCTATCAAGACTAAATAATCAAGTAACCTTAACACATGCTTTAGTGTCTGCACCTATGCTTAAAATTGTATGCCTGAAAATTTGGGCTGCCACATCTTGTATTTTAGTCATGAATTCATGACAGCAGGCAAGCATTAACAGCATAAGGTCATCTTGTCCATTAGCTATCAGTTAGCACTTGTAAGAAGATGTATCCAGTTAACTTAGGCCATGTCTTCCCCGCAAAAAAAAAAAATCTTAGGCCATGTCTACTGTAGGTGAAGCTAAGCTTGTCACATCACAGCCATGTGATACACAGGGTGGATAATTTTTCTTCTCTAGTGTGCTAGCATCGATTTTAGTTTTTGAGTGGACCCCACTAGAAATTTTAAAAACTGGCTTTCCTAGTGTATGCAAATAAAACATTTTGCTTCGCATCAAACCATCTATATGCATCGATTTTGTTCCTAGCATCTCCTCTTCTAGTGCCTAGAATCAATACTAAGCCTTCAAATCCGCTTGCTAGCATCGGTCATGGCGTGCACTAGACATGTCCTTATTGTCTTTCTTTTTGCAGTCACGTTGGCTGTTTCATGTATAATAAGTTAGGAAAATTCCATCTATAGCACAAAGTTTTCATAGGTACCAATAAATACCACAAATTTTTCAACCCTTCCAGAAATACCACACTGTGACACCACACATGCCAAAAATACCACAAAATTTTACAGAACTGAACGTATGACAAATTGAGCTATTACCATGGACAAAATTGCCCCTGGCCTTTCTTCAATCTGCATTCAGTAGTCTCCCTGTGATTCCACTCGTCTCCTCTCTCTCTCTCTCTCTCTCTCTCTCTCGGCGAGATGAAGTGAAGCTGGTGGCCACGAATTCTGGCGATGAAGCATGGTTCTACCTACAGTCCGTCCTCGAGGACTAGCGACCGCCGCCAGCCGCGGAGGCCGCCAGCACCGAGGCCGCTTAGGCGTTGGCTCTCGAGGTGAAGTCTTCCGCACTCCTCCCGTAACCGATGAAGGTCTGGCAACCATGGCCATGCCTCTGACCTGCTCTAGCGGGATCCAATCACTTGGTCTCACGGGTCTCGCTGATGCTCTTATTGCCGGCGGCCATTGCAACATCCACACATGCATCCGAATCATATGTCCCCAAATCCGAACGCCTAAATCCATTTCCTCCTTGTGTTATTCTCTTGGCCACAGAAAACACCTCGTTTTGGCAGGATTTGCTGCGAATCAAGCCAAATAATCCATTGCCTTAGTGGCAATCTGGGCATTTTCCTTGTAAAATGGCACTGTTCATCCCCGTCTTGTTCTGTTCTGAGTTGTGGTATTTCTGAATGGGTGGAAAAATCCGTGGTATTTTTAGGTACCAGTGAAAACTTTGTGCTATAGATGGAATTTTCCCTAATAAGTTATATTCTAAGAAAACTGCGATGCGACCTAATTAACTGTTTTCTATAGTTTTTTTTATTTAGTTCACTCATATGCCATCTAATTAGTCTCTTTGCTTATATGAGTTAATTGCACCAGTGTTAGACCTTAAAATGGCCTATGCTTTTTTCATTGTTTATTCTACTTATGTGTCATCACTAACTGGAATATCTGCAGGATGTCATTGGATGATAACCATGATTCTGTAGTTTTGAATTGTGCTAAAGTTATCAATGCTATGCTGAGCTATGAAATGAATGAGATGTATTTCGATGTTTTAGAGGTAACTTTACTAATTTATCTTCTAATTTATTTTCATTGAGAACTTTATCCTTAAATGGCTGATTTTCAACATTACAGAAAGTAGTATATCAAGGGAAGGATATCTGTACAGCTCCTGTTTTCCGTAGCAAACCTGATCAGAATGGGGGTTTTCTTGAAGGAGGTTTCTGGAAATACAACACAAAACCATCCAATATACTCCCACATTATGGTGAGAATGATGAGGAAGAAGGTGATGAGAAACATACCATTCAAGATGATGTGGTTGTGTCAGGTCAAGATGTTGCTGCTGGTCTTGTTAGAATGGGAATACTTCCACGGATCTGCTTCCTTTTGGAGGTGAGGGTCTGACCATCTGCTCTCCCTCATCCCCTATCTGCCATGTTTCTTCCAGAATCCCATTGCCATGCATGCACAATATGGGTGCATTAGGTCATCTTTTGGTTACTATATCCGTGAATTGTCTGGTTCCTAGATGTTCAATCCTGTCTAGTACTTGCCATCCATCCTTGAAATGGCAGTGAAATGCCTCCTTACCTGGTTGCCACATCACTTGTTTTCACCAGGAAATCTGGTTTGCAGCAGAATTTGTGGCTGGCTTTGATTGTTCTTTTACCATCGGAAAATTACAATTTTGATATTCAACAACCAAACTATGATAAATTGTGTATAACCTTTCATTCTTAGCAATATTATTTATTTCCTGAAGCTATGGGCCTTATCCATTTGCAGTTTTAAGTATTTTGTAGTTCTATGATATCATGTCATCTGATACCCGTAATCTTTCAAACTTCTTATCTGGTTATTGGACTATCTCGTAGATTGTTCTGTTCATCCTTGGTGCTCTTGCTTGTTGACTCTTTGTTTTATAGTGATAGCTTTATATTGCAGTTCTATTACTTCACTAGTAAACATCATTTGAGCTAGTTGGCTCTTCTTTTTATTTATGTTTTCATTTCCTATTCTACGAGAAAGTGATGGTCATGATTACGGATCTTAATGGTCAAGTTTTTGTTGATTCAGATGGACCCACATCCAATTCTAGAAGATAATCTTGTTTCAATTCTTTTGGGATTAGCGAGACACTCTCCACAATCTGCTGATGCTATCTTGAACTGTCCAAGGCTCGTTCAAAGTGTTGTTAAGTTGTTAGTCAAGCAAGGATCAATGGAAATTCACTCCTCGCAAATTAAAGGAGTCAATCTCTTGAAGGTAACTTCTGGTGATATAAACAATCTTTTATTATAGGAGTATGCTGATTTTGTGTAGTTTTTGAAGCTGCAGATTATTTATTATATAGTTTTTCTTCTATATCATTGGTTGATAATAACTTGATCTAGTTATCCTTCAGAAGGATTCCTTCTGCCAGTAATACCACTTGCAATTGCTGATTGTACATCTGAAATGGTTTCCTTTTGTTGGTAATTAGCTACCAACAGCATCATTATGAGTTTTTTTTTTGTTTGCTGCTTCTGATATCTTAACACATAGCAATTGTATTAGCACCATAGTCATAAGATTGAATGTTCAGATTATGCTAAAAAAATTCATTACTTCTATTTCTAAATTTGTCAAAGAATTTTTTTTTTTCACTAGCATCTAATTTCTTATTCCTTTTGCCTAGGTTTTGTCCAAGTACAACAGGCAAACATGCTTCAATTTTGTGAACAATGGAGTTTTTCATCAGGCTATGTGGCACTGGTACAGAAAAGCCTATACTCTCGAGGATTGGATAAGATCCGGAAAGGAACCCTGCAAGCTTACTTCAGCATTAATGGTTGAGCAGCTGCGGTTTTGGAGGACCTGTATCTCTTACGGGTTTTGTATAACGCATTTCACAGATTTCTTTCCTATTTTATGCCTGTGGCTTAGCCCTCCGATGTTTCAGAAGCTAAGTGAAAGCAATGTTGTAGCTGAATTTAGTTCCATTGCGACAGAGAGTTATCTTGTATTAGGAGCTCTGGCTCAAAGGCTTCCACTTCTTCATTCAGTTGAGCAGCTTAGCAAGCAAGACATGGGACTTTCTGGTATCCAAGTTGAGACATGGTCGTGGAGCCATGCAGTTCCAATGGTAGATTTGGCGCTGTCTTGGCTATGCCTGAATGATATTCCTTATGTGTGTTCGCTAATCAGTGGGCAAAGTAAGAATATACTAGAGGGAAGCTACTTTGCTTTGGTTATTTCTTCTGTGCTAGGCATGCTCGATTCAATACTAGAAAGGATATCTCCAGA
Organism: Oryza glaberrima; assembly: GCF_000147395.1. Classification (NCBI taxonomy): domain Eukaryota; kingdom Viridiplantae; phylum Streptophyta; class Magnoliopsida; order Poales; family Poaceae; genus Oryza; species Oryza glaberrima. The sequence goes on along the minus strand of NC_068331.1, from coordinate 21,496,133 downwards.
TAGTACACATGATGGTAAAAGTTACTGCTTGCCTTGGATACCTGACTTTGTACCCAAAATTGGCCTGGGAGTTATTACTAATGGATTTTTCAACTTCTTGGATGATAATGCTGTTGAACTTGAGCAACATACATCTTTCCATGGTTCATCGTTGGTGCAGGGCCTTTTTCATTTGAGATCCCAGGGTAATGTTGACACATCATTGTGTTCAATTAGCTGCTTCCAAAGGTTATTGCAGCTATCTTGCTCTATTGACAGAGTAATCCAGAACGCCACAACAAATTGTACAGAGCATCTCAAAGAATCAAAAACAGGGATAGCTGGCAGGATACTAGAACAAGGTATTTGCAGTTTCTGGCGTAATAACTTGTTGGACATGCTAACTTCATTGTTGCCAATGATTTCCTCACAGTGGTCCATATTACAAAACATAGAGATGTTTGGTAGAGGAGGACCAGCACCTGGTGTTGGTTTAGGTTGGGGAGCATATGGTGGAGGGTTTTGGTCTTTGAATTTCCTTCTTGCACAATTGGATTCACATTTTGTTCTAGAATTGATGAAAATTTTGTCCACGGGGCCAGAAGGCCTTGTCATTGTCAATAAAAGTGTGAATCCAATTGTGCAAGAAGGAAATAATGTGACTGATTCAGTTGCCATCACTTCAGAGAGAATCAGTTCTGTCCTCAGTGTATCTTTGATGGCAGGACCTGGGCAGATATCTACACTAGAGAAAGCCTTCGATATCCTCTTCCACCCTTCTGTTCTGAAGTTTCTCAAATCTTCAGTACTAGACTCACACATGAAATTAGCAAAAGCTTTTGAATGGGACATAACTGAAGATGAGTATCTCCATTTTAGCAGTGTACTGAATTCACATTTCAGATCCAGATGGTTGGTCATCAAGAAGAAGCATTCAGATGAATTTACAAGAAATAACAATGGCACAAATGTGCCAAAAATACCAGAGACATTGGAGACGATTCAAGAAGAAACAGAGTTAGCAGAAGCTGTAAATCCACCTTGCAGTGTGTTAGCTGTAGAGTGGGCACACCAGAGATTGCCCCTTCCTGTGCACTGGATTCTAAGTGCAGTCTGTTGCATTGATGATCCAAAAGCCAACCTATCAACCAGTTATGCTGTTGATGTTTCAAAAGCTGGTCTCTTCTTTCTTTTAGGTCTGGAAGCCATTTCAGCGGCTCCATGTCTTCATGCTCCTTTGGTTTGGAAGATGCATGCACTTTCTGCCTCTATCCGCAGTAGCATGGATTTGCTTCTAGAAGACAGAAGTAGGGATATTTTTCATGCTTTGCAAGAACTGTATGGCCTGCATTTGGATAGATTATGCCATAAATATGACAGTGCTCACTCTGTCAAGAAAGAAGGATCAGCCTCTGTGGACGAAGAAAAGGTGACCAGGACTGAAGTTCTCAGATTTCAGGAGAAAATCCATGCAAGCTATACTACTTTTGTTGAGAGCCTTATTGAGCAATTTGCAGCTGTCTCATATGGTGATGTTCTTTTTGGTCGACAAGTAGCCATTTATTTGCACCGGAGTGGTGAACCCACAATTCGGCTTGCGGCCTGGAACGCTCTGTCTAATGCTTATGTGCTTGAACTGTTACCTCCACCAGATAAATGCGTCGGTGATGTTCAAGGGTACTTGGAGCCTCTTGAGGTATTGTCTCTTTAGTTTCTTGTATGCTTGTCTTTTGGTTGGCATTTTGTAGTAACAATGTAAATTTGGGTCTAGAAGTTTGCTTTATACTACTGCTTTTGGGGTTGCACATTACATAGAGTATGCAAAGAATAAACAATGCATGCTATTTTTCTTAACTATTTGATTTCGGTACATACATGAGCACATGCCATGATTCTTTGTAAGCATGTTCCCACCTGCTTGTACTTTGTTGCATCTGTGTGATAAAACAGTTTCAAATTTTCTGATTATTATTTTCACAATAATTTTGTAGGATGACGAAGGAATTTTGGAGTCTTATGCCAAATCATGGACTTCTGGTGCCCTTGACAAAGCTTTTCAGCGGGATGCAATGTCTTTCACAGTAGCAAGGCATCACCTTTCTGGCTTCGTCTTCCAGTGCAGCGGTTCTGGCAAAGTGCGGAATAAGCTGGTTAAATCGCTTATCCGGTGCTATGCCCAGAAGCGCCATCACGAGGTAAATTCCCTCATGCTTTCCAGAATATTAGTGGTCTCTCCATGTGTTACTAGTATATATTTAATAATAAATCATGAGCCATCCTTGATGTTTGGAAAATTCTATACCACAGGATATGCTCAAGGGTTTTGTTCTACAAGGCATCGCGCAAGATTCACAACGTAATGATGAAGTTAGCCGACGATTTGAAATCATGAGGGATGCTTGTGAGATGAATTCTTCTCTTTTAGCTGAGGTTGAGAGACTGAAGACATCCATTGATAGATAAATGGCCCCAAAAGCATTTCACATGCACTCAGAGAAGGCACAATTTTTTTGGTGATTGTAAATAACATGTGTCAATGACAGATGGCTAGAGAATAGTTGCATTGTTCGAGTTTACTTTGCATTACAAACCAACCAAAGGAAAACATCAGTGTGTGTAGGCGTGCTCCCGGTTGTGGCTTGTGGGTTACACTTTAAAGGGCAATGAAACATAGACTGGTGTTACAGAGATGCTAACTCCAACCTTATGCTCCAGTATCCAACATTTCTTCCTCTCTTGTGTTCTTGAAAGAAGACATTTATTCATGGTGTTTATCTGTTAGCATGCCCATCTCATTTCATTCTGTTTGTATATACATGCTAACTCATTATCTAAAAAGAATTACACTCCCTCCGTTTCTAAATGTTTGACACTGTTGATTTTTTAGCACATATTTGACCGTTCGTCTTATTCAGAAATTTCGTGAAATATATAAAACTATATGTGTACATGAAAGTATATTTAACAATGAATCAAATGATAGGAAAAGAATTAATGATTACTTATTTTTTTTAAAAAAAAGATGAATCGTCAAACATGTTTAAAAAAGTCAATGACATCAAATAGGGAGTACATGCTAAATTGCATACATCGGTAACAGAATGCATCATACGTTTTTCTGTACAAGTTTATTCATGAGAGGAACGAGTTATGTGATGCAAGTTACGTAGAACTATCAAAGCATGGATACGTGCCAGCACTATACCTGTTTCTTTGCAAAAGAAAAGAAATAAATTGCCGTTATCACTTGCCGCATGTATCTCCGGCTGTCACTGCCAGTCTGCCCTGGAGCTTTACGAGCTGTTTAGTTGCTACCCTGAGCAACATGCCTGAAATTTCTGTGTGCCTGAGTGGCATATGAGAAGACAATGGATCTAGCCTGGTCAGGCAGCCGGAGTATATGCTTGTTGATTGGTTATTGCTGCCTGAGCAACAAATCTGCAGCCATTTTAAACCATACCATTGTTTGGTAAATTGATAAATATATTTAGATGTATTTAGTTTGTTATTAAATATTGGTCATGGCTACAGAATTTGATAACATCATATTTAGCCAATCTTACCAAAAACTTGTTAATGTTGCTAATTTACTAAATTTTTTTGGCAATGCCAAATTTTTGAAAAGGTTAAAGGTGGCTATAAAGTGAACAATCCCGCAACTACGGCTTTGATCATTGTACAGCTAAATGAAGTATTAATGGGACGTCACAAATCTTGGCACAAGTTGCATCTGAACCTCCAACTAAGATCCATATATTACTCTAACCTCCCATGCACAAGCACAAAATCTTGCGTACATAACGAGGATTGAAATCTTGAAAGAAAAAGCAGGAAAAAAAAAAGAGAACGCAACGGATGGAACGTATCCTATACACACAAGCTTTCCGTGCACACTCCATACACACCAACTAGAAAATATCACAAAAAATCTACAAACAATTGGACGCATACTTCCAATAATATTACATATATGTGTAAAATCTTATATCCAAATTCATTATATTTTAGCCGCAACAAAAAAGACAAAATTCTGACAGATTTTTGAATTTTGTCTTTTCCGTCACGACTAAAATATAATAAATTTGGATATGATACTTTGCATATATGTGTAATACTATTATAAGTAAATATTCAATTTTTTGTGACATTTGCTAATTGGTGTGCACGGAAAGCTTGTGTGCATAGGATATAGAGTCAAATAAATCCTAAATCCATGCATCCAGAAGCACAACCTTCTCGGGTAGCGACCAAACAGACCCTTACAAACCAATGTCCCAGTAAATACTTTTTTTTGGGGGGGGGGGGGGGGGGGGGGGGGGCAACCTAGATCTGCGGTTATCACCGTTCTAAGCTTTAGAGCAAGTACAATAGTACTTAACTACAAAATTATTTCTCCTAGGATACAAGCTCAAATAATGAAAGGAGGGGAGACTTTTTATTTTTAAGGGGATTTCTATTTGGTGCGCATGCAAGCTGGCACCCCTCCCGTGCCTTTTCATTTTTTTCGCGATTTTCTCCGATTTTGGCACCCTCTCCCGTAGATGCGTTTTTTCCTTTTTCTTTTTTTGTCTGATTTTTTTAATCTTCAGCACATGTTTTCAAATCTTGACTTGAAAGTTTTCAAATTTGGACTTGAAAGTATTCAATCTCGAGTTGAAAGTTTTTAAATCTGAATTGAAAGTTTTCAAAATTTGACTTCAAAGTCTAAATCTTGAGTCGAATGTTTTTAAATTTAACTTGAAAGTTCAAATTTCAAGTTGAAAATTTTTAAAAATATGAGTTTTGAAATTTTGAGTTGAAAGTTTAAAATTTTATGTATGGCTTTCAATTTTTCAATAGAAAGTTCTTTCACGTATAGATTTTTTTTAATCCGTTAGTAAAAAAAATCTTACGAAAAAAGGAAACTCTTACCTTAATTATCGTCATTATCTAAAACTAACTCGGTTAGTTATGCTAACTCCTCGCGGAAAACGCGTGGGCGAGCTATCTTTTCCGCCTAGCTAGACAGTGAGCTTAGACCCAATAGCGACTACTCCCTCGGTAAAAAATAAAACTCAATCTAGAATGGAATGTGTGTAATCCCTTCTAATACAACAAATCTAGATAAAGAGCTAGGGTTATTCAGATTCATTATACTAGGATAGGGTTATCCAGATTCGTTGTATTAGGAGGGGTCATATCCCCTTTTAGGTTGAGTTTTTCTGGACGGAGAAAGTACGTTCAATACTATCAACATGGAGGTAGACTTTGACGTCCAAGCTAAGGTACATATAACTATTGGTCGACTTTGTATAGGAGCCAACAAGTCAGACAATTACTTCCTCCGTGTTATATTATAAGACTTTCTAACATTGGCCATATTCATATAGATGTTGGTAAATCTAGACATATATATATATATATATATATATATATATATATATATATATATATATATATATATATATATATATATATATATATATATATATATATATATATATGTCTGTGTGTGTGTGTGTCTAGATTCATCAACATCTATATGAATATGAGCAATGCTAAAAAGTCTTATAAAATGAAACGGAGGGAGTAGTATATATAGTAGTATGTCCCAAGTCCCAACCGTAACGTATGCAGTACTAGGTAGGGGTGTAAGTGGGTAAACCGTGAACCCACTTATAGGTCAAAATAAACGGGTTCGCGGCTCATTTTGGTCTACAAGTGGATTTTATGGGTTAGCCACTTACACCCCTAGTAGTAGGCAGTAGCAGTAATTTATGCCCCCATTGGTTATGCTTATAAGCTAAACTTTAAAATTATAGTTAGTTTCGTAGTTTTTTCATCCAAATTTGTTTTACAATATTTGTTTTTTAGTAGCTAAAGATATGTATATAAAAATTTTGCCCAAACAAATATTTTTCATTGTTTAAAAAACTGTTCGGATAAGTAAATGAATCCGTGAAAAGCAGTGGCGGATCTAGAAATGTAGTTCGTTGGTGTCATAACGTGTCTATTGATGTCATAGCATACTAATCATATTTCGAATATAGTGTTATAATATATGGATAGGTAGTTTAAGCATAGGTTTTGTCAAAAGTTGTCGATGTCGCCTGACACCGATGGTATTACTATAGATCCCCTGGCGAAAAGATAGGACAATTAATCATCTCCAGTGGTGGATTGAAGAAATGATCGTGCCTGGAGCTGAGTAGGGCATAGTTGATGTGTTCTTAGCAAGTTTCTTTATAATATTATAGTTTCTTAAATATTATAGGTGCCCTTTTTTTAAGAAAACCAGCATCTATAATATATTATAGATGTTGGTTTCGTTAAAAAAACGGCACCTAAAAATTGAGCCAAACCGGCAAGAGGATGAGCCGAGCTAGCGGGGCCCACCACAAGGAGATAAGTCCACCAGCTCGACACCTCGATCCATCCAGATCGCTCTTCCTCTCGTGGTCGCTCGCTCTCCTTTCTCTCTTGGTCCCTCTCTCTCGCGTCTCTCTCCCTCCCCTCTCTCGCGGTGGCTGCCAGTGGAGGCGGCGGCGGCCGCGCCCTCCCCTCCGCTAGATCTGGCAGGAGGGGAGGCGGCGGGCTCCCGCGGCCAGCAGCTGCCCGATGGAGGCGGCACCCCTCGCCTCGTCTCCTTCTCCACCAGTGCCCCACCGCGGCTCTCCTCCTCTTCGCCATGGTGGGGTGCGGCCTCCTCTCCGCCACTGGCCGCCGTGACGGTGGGGACGGCTAGATTGACGACACGATGACGGGGAGGCCGGTGATTTCAGTGATTGTAATCTTTTTGTGATTGTGTTTGGACTTTTTTGTGATTATGTTTGGATTATTTTAATTGTGTTTAGTTCATTGGGACGATGTTGATATGTGATAATAATGATGGAAAGCTGGCTCGGTGCATCGACAAGCATCAAGCTCTTTTTTTTGGATTGTGGTGCCTCAAATGTACCGGTTCCTAAACCGGCACCTTAGAGAACACCACAAAAGTACTGACTAATAGGCGTCGGTTGAAAAAACTGGAATCTATGAGAGTTTCCGAACCGATACCTATAACTATTTCTGTAGTAGTTGCCCCACACTTATCTCCACCATGATCATCTTGATGAGACATGAGTTTACGTACGTGTGCTGTGCCAAGAAGAAACATCCTTAATTTTACATTTATCATGAGATTAAGAAATGTGAGCACACATGACTTGTTCTTTTCTTCTCGCCTGATACTGCGTGAAAAGAACTATTTCAAGCGAGACCGACCGATATCAGGGACCACCAGTTGTTTTGATCGCGAGTTGGACTCAAACCGGATAAATGCACGTCATCAGGGTCAAACGGACAATTAGGAAGATTATAGTATCCCTGAGCATGAACAACTATAGTAGAGCAGCGCACTTGTCTTTAATTTACCAGTTAGCCATACATTTCAGAGGGAAAAAGAACAATAATAATTTGGCTGTTCTAGAACAAACACTTGCAATAATTAGGTCGTCGGTCGATCTTTTCGGCACGTTCTCTGTCAGTCAGACAATATAATTTGTTCGTTAAGAACGAAAAGAAAAACAGCAGTCAATTTGACACGGAGAACAATCCTTTTTTTTTCCCTCTTTCCTTTAAACGAAAAACAGAAGAGGCTGAGACTGAGAGGGGACACGTAGTACGATCGAGCACGAAGCCACGAACAAGTTGCGAACGGAGTCAACAAAAAAAGTCAGAAACCACGAGTGATCTGGACTTGTGAAGGGGAAAGAGAGAGAGAGAGAGAGAAGGAGAGATGAAGATGATGCCTCAGACTCAAATACGTACGGGCGGTTTGAAGAAGATGCCGCCATCGCCAGGAGAGGAGAGGAGACATGCGCGTCTCAGCTAGCCTTGCCGGCTGTCAGCTGCCATGAACCACCGACACAAAGAGCAAGGAAACACACGCAGAGAAGCAGCATGTAGTTTCTCAAAAAAAAACAAAAAACAAAAAAAAACAGCTAGCATGCATTGGCACTAGTAATGTGGTGTTCGAAACCGATGAAAATAAAGACTAAGTTATCACTATTATTATCTTCGTCTCGTATAAACTGTAATTCTGGCTCTTAGGCTTTGTCTAACAAAAAATACAATTCTAATCACGTGAGACCTAGCAAATTGACTAATCTAAATATGTTTCCTTATGGTCTCCCAGCATTTCATTCCACAATCTTCCTTTTAATCTAAAAATGTTTCCTTAATTGTCTCAAACTTCCTTTAATCAATTTTATATATAGAATGTGTGCATCTATTGTGTTCATTAAATAAGATTATTGTGGTCATTTTCCAATCCTACTATTTTGTCCTAAATCAGATAGAAGTGTAATTTATATAGGACGAAGACAGTAGTAAATAATTAATTACTTTTAATTATTATAAACTTGAAAAATGAATATATTTGTATTTTAAAGCAACTTTCATATAGAAAATTTTTACACAAAACGTACAAAACGTACTATTCAATAGTTTGAAAAAAACGTGCGGTAGAATCTGCTAATCCTAAAGCTTCCCATAAGGAGAAGACAACTGCGCAGAGAGAGTATTCATTAGTCAATGTGCGTAACTTTCAGAATTCATTAGTACAAGACCTGGCAATTTTTTTTTTACCAGAAGACCTGGGAAATTCGCCCGCAGATCAATGGAAAGGGGGCCTCGTGGATTTTCCTCGTTTATCCCGAGGAAATGAAATACTCCCTTCGTCCCAAAATATAAGACGTCCTCCTTTCAAAAAAAATTAAACTTGATAACTTTTGACTAACAATCACACTAACCATATATATACTAAATATTATGCATGTTATATTACTAGATTCATATTTTAAAGTACTTTAATGTAATACTAATTTCATATTCGTTAGTAACATAATATGGAATAAATTAATGATCAAAGTATATCATTAAAGACTGTGTAAAAAATTGACTATCGATGTTTGGTTTTGTGGGGTCCTTTTTTATTTATTTAGAGAGTGTTTTAGATTCAGGGGTGTAAAGTTTTGGCGTGTCACATCGGATATTATGTAGGGTGTCACATGGGGTGTTCGGGCACTAATAAAAAAATTAATTATAGAATCCGTCAGTAAGCCGCGAGATGAATTTATTAAGCCTAATTAATCCTTCACTAGCAATGTTTAATATAGCATCACATTGTTAAATCATGGAGAAATTAGGATTAAAAGATTCGTCTCGCAAATTAGTTGCAATCTATTTAATTAGTTATTTTTTACCCTATATTTAATACTTCATGTAGGTGTTTAAACGTTCGATTTGATAAGGGTGTAAAATTTTGAGGTGGGATCTAAACAGAGCCTACAGGAACTCATATATACATGTTCCATCACCGTACATTTTATCACATGGCTAGCTTTTCATACCCCTGTCACGTATAACCATGGGTGTGTTTAGTTCACGCCAAATTTGGAGGTTTGATTGAAATTCGAATGATGTGACGGAAAAGTTGAAAGTTTGTGTGTGTAGAAAAGTTTTGATGTGATGGAAAAGTTGAAAACTAAACCAGGCCCATGTAAGAATATATAAGCTCTACCTCCTCCGTTTCATATTATAACTAGCTTTGACTTTTTTATCAAACTTTTTTAGTTTGACTAAATTTATAGAAAAATTTAACAACATCTATAATACCAAATTAGTTTCATTAAAACTATAATTTAATATATTTTGATAATATGTTTGCTTTATGTTGAAAATATTACGATATTTTTCTCAGATTTCAAGACAACATTCATGAAAGCTATACTACTTTTTGTTGATAGCCTTATTGAGCAATTTGCAGCTAGCTGTTCCCATATGGAGACATCAATTACTTGCATCGGAGTGTTGAATCCACAATTCGCCTTGTGGCTTGGAATGCACTACTGTCTAATGCTTATGTGCTTGAACTGTTATTAATTACCTCCTCTGGAAAAATGCATTGGTGACGTCCAAGGATACTTAACCTCTTGAGGTATTTGTTTCTTAAGTTTTTTCATTGCTTTGTCTTTTCGGTGGCGTTTTTGGTAGTATAATTAACTGCGTAAATTTCGGTTTAGAAGTTTGCTTGATTTATACCTCTTTTGGGCTTGCACATTACACACCTCTAGGATATACACACCTGCATGCTATTTTCCTGAACTGCATGCCTTGATTCTTTGTATGCTTGTTCCCATCTTCATGTGTGTACTTTCCTGCATGCGTCTGTGATAAAACAGTTTCATATTTTGCAATTCTTATTTTCACATTAAATTTGTAGGGCGACGAAGAAATTTTGGAGTCATATATATGCCAAATCATGGACTTCTGATGTCCTTGACAAAGCTTTTCAGCAGGATTCTATGTCATTCACAATAGCAAGTCATATGGCTTCGTTTTCCAGTGCAGCGGTTCTATCAAAGTGCGAAATAAGCTGGTTAAATCGCTTATCCCGGCGCTATGCCCAGAAGCGTCATCGATCATGAGGTAAATGCTCTCCTGCTTTCAGGAATATATTACTTGTATATCTTTGTGTTGTATTTCTTAAATCATGTGTCATCCTTGATGTTCGGAAAAAAAAAATCATACCGCAGGACGTGCTCAAAGGTTTTGTTCTGCAAATTGCACAAGATTCACAATGTAGTGATGAAGTTAGCTGAAGATTTGAAATCTTGAAGAATTCTAGCTTGCGAGATGCATGAATTCTTCTCTTTTAGGTGAGAATCCAGAGATTAAAGACATCGATTGATCGATCGATAAATGGCCCAATTAAAAACGTTTCACATGCGCTAAGGCGCAAAAGTCTTGGCGATCGTACATAACATAATATGTGCCAACGACAAATTAAACAACTAGAGAATCATAGTTGCGGTTGACGAGTACAAACCTGGCGCTACAAATAAAACTGACAACAACATGCTGAAGGCCTAGCTAGAACTGTTACATGGACGCTTGCCCATTTCGCCCCATCAGAATTATGGATTTGTGGATTACATTTTGAGGACAAGAACCATCAATTGGTGTCGCTGATGGTAATCCTGATGCAGTACCGAACACTTTTTCTTGTTTTTGAAAAATTGTCGTCTCGTCTGTTAGCATGCCTGTCTCATTTCATTCTGTTTATATAGTACGGAGTATATGTTGAATGCATCATCAGTTTTTTTTGCATGTTTATATTCATGAGATGATGAAAGAGTTATGTGATGTAACTTCACATCACATGATCACATCGAACTAGAGAATGAATGCGTGCCACCACTACACCATTTTTAATTTTGCAAAAGAAAACAAACAAGTTCTGCCATTATCATTTGTAGTATGAACTACGTACTAGTATAACTCCATATATAGGTACTACTCCACTATGCTCGGTTCTCGCCGGTCTGAAGCTTCACAGATCGATCAACGTCACAGTTGTCACCTTGGAAAGTTCAAGCAGAATGGGACCAAATTGGCAAGTAGATCAGCGAGAGGCATCGGGGAAGATGGCTGGGTACTTCTTCACCAACTTCCATGTGGACGATCACTACCAACTTCTTCTGCAAACACAAGCAGTTTCATCTCATATGCTGCTACTACTCCTCCAATGCAATGTCATGAACCCAATTTTTATGGCTATGGCCTGTGAGTCCTGACCAATCATGAGCCCGGGACATGATTGATTACTCCTAATTAATTCATGATTCACTACTCCAGCCCGGGAGTAGACCGTGAGCTAGACCCAGCAGCGACTAGTACGGGTACCACGTACTACGTTTTGAGCAGCGCGTCAACATGGAGACTGACTTTGACGTCAAACCAAGCTATACCTAACTACTGGTCGGCGTTGTCGCCATTAACCCCATGGAGCCAACCAGACAGCTAGCTAACTATGTACGAATCAATAGTAATCCATCCATCAAACATATTTCTAGGTTGTTTAACATCAATTGAGATTGCTGAAAAAAAAACTTATTAAATAAGAGATGAATATAGGTGAGTTTTGTTTTTGGGAGAGAGAGGTGGGAGTTTAGTTGGGAGAGAATAAATAGTAGTGTAGAAATGCTTACATTCTTGAGTAAAATTTAAATGCTTTAAATGTTTATATTGTTGGACGGAGGGACGTAATACTCTCTCCTTTCACAATATTTATATTACTGCGTAGAAAAGAACTACATATTTCATTCGAGACCGACTGGATACTGCTAGGACCATGTTGGACTCGGAACAGTTATTTTGATCGCGAGTTGGACTCAAACCGGACAATTGAGCCAAATGACTGCACTGCACTCTACTAGAGAGTTTCATATTGACTAGTAGATCAGCCCGTACATCGCCGCACTTGTCATTAATTAGCAACCGAGATGAGGAAAAAAAAAGAGTTTTCATTTCGCATTTCTAGAACATACCCTTCCAATAATTAAATCCATCGATCTTTTCGCGACATGCTCTCTGTCAGACAAAATACAATCTGTTCGTCAAGGGGAAATTTAAAAGAAAAAAAACACCAGTCATATTCAGTCAATTTGATCATATCAAAGAACAATCCTTAAGAAAAAAAAAAGAACCGAAGAAGAGGGGGACACACGAGCAGGAACAAGCTACGAACGGAGTCAGCAAAATTTTTTTTTTAAAAAAAATCAGAAGATCAAAGTCAGAAACCACGAGTGAGGCAAGGGCGATGCGCCGCCTTTACACACGTCGTAGCCTAAGGCTGTGTTTAGTTCACGGTGAAGTTGGAAGTTTGGTTGAAAATTAAAACGATGTGATTGAAAGTTTGTGTGTATGATAGGTTGATGTGATAGAAAAAGTTGAAAGTTTGAATACAAATTTTGGATCTAAACACAACCTAATTCCCTTGCCGGCCGTCTGCTGCCATGCGCCACCGCCACAAAGAGCAATGAGCACACATGCACACGGGTAGGGTGAAAAACGGCTTGAAAACCAGCTTACTGTTTCAAATTCGTTTCCGGAAAGTTTTTGACTAATTCCAGTTTCAAACGGATAGTAGTATTACCATACTCGTTTCCAAGAAGAAAAAAAATATTCTAAATTTGTTTCCGTTTTTGAAACTTTCTGAAAAAATATTCAGACCCGCACTTTTTGTTTCCGGAAAAAAAAAAGCCGAAAACTGAATACTATCCGAACCATTTTTATCCCTACACACATCGGAGCAAAGTGCAGCATGCATGGCACTGGTATGATCGAGCGGTCAATTCTGAAGCTTCCGATGAGGAGAAGACAACTGCAGATAGAGAGAATTCATTGGTCAATGCATATAGCTTTCAGAATTAATGTTCTTGTACACGCTACACGACACGGGGAAATTCGCCCGCAGATTGATCGAAATTAAGCCCTTTGTGGATTTTTCCAATGGAAATGAGACACTACTATTTTGCTTCCGATCTTGACTACGGATGTTTGGTTTTCGGGGGTCTTTGTTGTTTATACGAGAACGACCTATACACAAACTTGTTCGATCAACTGTCTTTTTACCATATGGCTTTTCATATATATACCCGCTGTCACGTATAACCATGTGAGAATTTATAGCTAGATTGGTCATGACCATATAATAAGGTCTATAAAGTGCTTCTAGTCATCTTATTCCCATAAATTTACTTGAGTATAGAGTATTATACATGCATGTAATAGGTTGAGACAAGCATATTTGATACTCCCTCCATCTTAAAATATAAGACTCAACCACTCATAACAAAAAAAACAAGAAAACATTTAATCACCTTCTTAATTGGATCACCTTGATGCATGCGAGTAATGTGATTGGGTGGTTTGATGGTATAGGATTTAAGACAAATCAATTCTATTGGACCAAGAGGTGCTAGTTAATGTATGCATGCATGCACGTCTTATATTAGAGATATGAGAGAAAAGTGGTTGAGCATTATATTTTGGAATGGAGGGAGTATATAGATCCCCACTTCGTATAGCCATTCCCATCATTGATATGAGAAATGTCGTTGTGCAAAAGATAGGATATATCATTTATGTGATGCATAATATTCAATCCATTAGAAAGATTACTAATGTTAACCACATGCTAAGGGAAGAGGAAAGTAAAGATGGACCTCCAACATCCAAAGTTTGATAAAAATTTAGGATGGGTTTTATTTACTAAAAGGAAAAAAAAGTCCAAATACACCCCTAAACTTTGATGGAAGTTCATTTATCACCTAAACTTTAAAACCGGACATTTTAAAACCGGACATTTAGATCCTTAAACTTTACAATACCATTTATATAGCCCTCTAATATAGCTTTGCATAGTATTTTTTTTCTAATTTGTATTATACAGTAGATGAGTTTGATCACATGACATGACATAGGCATTGGATATATGTGTTAAAATCTTCACTTAAATATTTCTTTTTACCTCATGTTCACTCTCACTTAGAAAGATGTAGGTAGGATTAGGATTCTTGTGATTGGTTGAGAAGAGGCAGTGAGGAAAATTGAATGGTGGAAGGTTATGATGCTGGAAAAATTGAATGCTGAAGAGAATGTTGATGGAAAAATTGTTATATTTTAGGATAAATTTTTACGCTATAAGTTGTTATATTTTGGGATAAAATTTGAACATTATAAGTGCTTATATTTTGGGGCGAAGGGAGTACTGTTGATTATATATAAAAACATTATATTAGTTATTCAAAGCCACCCATTTAAGCTTTCAAATACACAAACCACCAATCAAAACTATCTCAGGATAATATGTGCCGACGGGAGATACCACGGATCATAATCTGAGGGTATTGAGGTACGTTGGTACGAGGATCTACACAATAGGCCCCTTTCTAAGGTAATAGCCCTAATCCAGTTTATATGGTATTATAGAAGAAAACATTGTGGTACAAAAGAGAACAATTGAACTCCGAGATTACCGACGAGATCATTGGTGAATAGGCTTCAAGTCGTCCGGATTGCGTCTGTGATGGTGGGTGTCTTGCACTAAGATTCGATGCCTTGTATCTTCCTGGGGGTATGCATTTGTACCTCATATCACCTTTGTCTCCCAATAGAACTCGGAGACGTCGGACCTCGTACAATATGACACACTCCTTATCCTCTCTAAGTAGTACTCTAATACTTTCCACCCTTAAAGAATATTTCCATACGGACTCATTGATTTCCTTATCTTAAATACGAGTCCTTTCCGTATACTTGAGGATATATCGTATCCGTATATTTCATGATTTCTAGGAGAGAGGGTATGTCTTATCGGTAACCCTGACAGTATGAACGGTATTTTTAAGTTTAGTGCGTTAGATGTCTGGTTTTAATGTTAAAGGTGCTTGATGTACTTCCATCAAAAGTTTAGTGGTTGTTTGGACTTTTTTCCTTATGTATATATCCACACACTAACACCTGTTTACAACATGGATCTCTCTCTTTTTTTCTCTTAAAGGATGAAGATATCTTTTCTGTTAGTCAAGTGTAAGGCTATGCTTTCAATAAATATGAAGTTTTGCTCTGTATTAGCAACTTATATTTTAGGCATTTTTGAATGTTATAATTTTAATTATGAGATTTTCATATAAACTACTCCATCCGTTTTATAATGTAAGACTTTTTAGCATTGCTCACATTCATATAAATATTAATGAATCTATATATACATATATGTCTAGATTCATTAATATCTATATAAATATAGGTAATGCTAGAAAGACTTATATTATGAAGCAAAGGAAGTATTTCAATTCCTAAGAAGTTTTTTCTAATGTAAAGAATGTCTTACTATCCCCTTCACAGCACTTCCTATTTTTCTTAACGGCGGGCCTGGCAGAAAAGAAAAATACGACCTATACGAAACTCTCATATTGACGGGCCTAGCAGAAAAGAAAAATACAAGGCAACTATAATCAGATGTCGAATCATAATTAAAACCCCGAATGGTATTTTACCATATGTACAAAAATATTTAAGATGTTTTATCACCCAATAAAAATTATTTTAGCAAAAAAAAATGATTTAAGATGTCTCATACTCAGTAAAAAAATATTTCAGAAAAATGATTTAAAATGTTTCATTGCTCAATAAAAAATGTTTAATCACTTGGTGAACAATGAAAACCTGATTGCAACATCAGGAACCTAATACGTGCAATATCCAAGGAAACGTTAAAGTGCAACAGAGTGAAAAAAAAAAGAGAACAAAGAGTAAAACCTCTTTTTTTCATAAAAATATTACCATATGATATTTTGTTATAAAGATTTAAGAAATAAAAGTATAAACCACCTCAATTGTCACTCTTGTTTTCAAACCCCCAAAGGTTAATTTGTTGTAAATGCCCACTCACTCAAACTTGTCCACGTATGTGAATAGCCGAATCAGTCCATCTCCGTCAATGTGTATAAGCAGCATGGGGAACATAGCTCAATTGTAGTCGATTGTTGTTTTTGATCGCTGTCGTCCCTACACCCTCATGCTGTTCGTGATCATCTTCCCGCTTCGAGCTACGCCGAGAATCTAACTAGAGTAGGATGCATTGAAAACCAAGTGTGACCTTTTGACATGCCTTATGAAAGTTCTTTTTGAATGTGAAAATTTCACCAGGTTTTCATACATAAACTATTTCAATTCTCATGAAATTTATAAAAAAAATCTTCATTCTAAAGGCCTTACTAGCCTCTTCCTAATACTATCATTTTTATTTCTTTACTACTTTAAACACACAGAGTCGTTCTTCTCCCATCTCCTCCTATCTGTTTATATCAGCCTAGCCAGAAAAATCTGGCGAGCCTGATGGATAATAAAAGCATCATATATCCACACGTGGTTAAACATTCCAGTTCCAGTGAGCAGCGAGCCAGCGACTTCGCCGCCAGTCAAACAACAACAAGAGTGTGGGTCCCACCCCCACACAGCCGTTGAGCCGCCCCCGCCTCGCGCGCGAAAAAAAAAAAAAAAAAAACGAGCGTTAGTTTATCACTCGACTCGTCCTCGTCCTCGTCCCACCCGAAGAAAGCTGCGCGAAGCCGTTGCTTCGCTTGCTTCCCTTCCCCCGCGGTTTATTTATTTCGTCGCGGTTGACTCGCTCCCCTTCCCCCCCTCCCCCCTCGCCACCCACCTCCGCCTCCGCCGCCGTCGAGTGGTTGGCGCCGCCGACGAAGAGCATATGGCCTCGTCTTCCTCCTCCTCCTCGTCGTCGCTCGCCTCCTCCTCGGGTGGAGGCGACGCTGCTTCTGCTTCTGCTTCTGCCTCTGCTGCTGCGGCGGCGGGCGCGATCGTCGTGGCGGTGGCGGTGCGCGGGGACGGGCGCGCCAGCCGCCGCGCGGCGAGGTGGGCGGCCGCCAACCTCGCCGCCCACGGCGCCGGGGCCGGGCGCGTCGCGCTCGTCCACGTCATCCCCCCCGTCTCCTTCGTCCCCTCCCCCTGTAAGCCCTCTCCTCCTCCTTCCTCCTCCTCCTCGTCGTCGCCGTCGTCGATTCGGTTCGAGCTGATGGGTTTTTCTCTGCGTGGCGCGCGCAGCGGGGGAGAGGGTGCCGGTGGAGAAGATGGACGCGGAGACGGTGGAGATGTACGCGGAGGACCGCCGCGCGCGGGCGCAGGAGGAGGTCTTCCTCCCCCTGCGCCGCCTCTTCGCCCGCACAACCGTAAGTCTCCTCCTCCTCCTCCTCGAAAATCTCCGCCGATTTTGCTCGATCCGCGCCTCAAAATTCGAGCTCCCCCTCCTCCTCCTCCTCCCCTGCAGGTGGAGACGGTGATTCTGGAGGAGCCGAGCGTCACGGCGGCGCTGGTCAGGTACGCGGCGGACTCCGGCGTCCGCAACCTCGTGGTTGGATCCACCTCCCTCAACTGGTTCAAAAGGTATACTAGATTAATTGCTTTTTTTTTGAAAAATATAATCCTCTTCACTTTGTTTTGGGTGACAAATCTCCTTTCCCAACTACTAGTAAAGGTTAGAATTTCGCTTTTGAGAATTCAACTACCAATGATAGATTGATAGGGATAAGGGGGATTTTTGTTCTTACCTGTATAGCTTTATTCCCCCCAAAGTATAAAAATAACTGGAAAGTGCATACTAGATATGCTGTGTATATGGGACAAAAAAGTTTTTCAGAAAAAAAAAAGGAAGATTGAGCCCCTTTTTGGGATGGTGTCACTTGTTCTGAGTAAAGGTGATAGGTGTGTGCACGTACATATATCTTGATTAAACTTTCCTTTTTCTGTTGACATTCGTTTCTTTTTTTCTCGCATTTATGCCTTTTGAGTAATTAGGACCCAGGAAGCCACAGATATTGGTAAGAGCCAGCGCAACTAACATCAGTTTGTCTTCATGATGCTGATAAATAGATTAGTCACTTTAGCTGGTTAATGCGGGGAATTTTTATCTTCATTATTTGTCAACTTTAAACTCATAAGCAAAATTAATGAGCATCTCTGTAAATGTAAATCGATTTCTGGCCACTTTTGCCAAATCCACTGTTGTTGTTAAATGGTATTGCTGTTACCTTTTTCAGGATATTACGGCTCCGAGATGTGCCCTCTACTGTCCTGAAAGCTATGCCATGTTCGTGCAATGTATTTGTTGTGTCCAGGCACAGATTGACTATTAAGTTTGCAAATCAGGCTCGAACAAGCAGTATGTTTTGCCCATATTCTCTACTATTTCTTTTGGGAAATGCAATGGTGAGGCACTCATTTTGCCTTAAACCTTTCTATTTTTTGCAGAGTCAAGCGCTTGTGTAAGGACTCAGTCAATCAGTCATAAATCATTTTCCCGAATACAGAAGAACTGGCTGCTAGACAAACAATCTTTGCATGACCACCCTGAGGATGGAACACCAAAATCTTCTGGCGATACGAGTTATGCAGGCTCTCATACCTGCAGCTCTCGTAGCACTTCTACTAATGCTGGTAAAAGTTCAGGAAGTCATGGAAGAAGCCTTTTTGGAAGCTTAGGGCGAAAAACACCGGGCAGAGATGTGAACACGGATCCCGATGCTATTGGCCGATTGAAGGAAATCCCTTATGTTGCCTTGAGCTCAATTGATGAGGTCAGACCTGTTTCCAGCCTTGAAAATATTCTGACTAGTGTTGGCTTTCATAAGCTTCCATAAGTTGTATTAATTGTGATTCAATTCTTAGCAGGATCTGCAGTCTCAACCAGTAGATGAAGTAGCAAAACTGAGAAAGGAATTGCAGGATACGTTAGTGATGTATGATAAAGCTTGTGAAGATCTCGTCCATGCCAAGAAAAAGGTTAGTGATGTGTGATAAAGCTTGTGATGATCTAACCAAGATAAGGTTAAGTTCTTTTGGCTGCTGTTTGGCTTGAGTTACTGTGACCAGTTTTTTACATTACTAGGTACATGAAGATATCTATATTCATATATTAAAAGTGAATGTTTTAATTAGTTTTTTTCCATGTTACTCTGATGTTTCAGATTAAGGTTCTTTCTAGTGAGTGTACTGAGGAAGCGAAGAAGGTGCAAGATGCACTACATAGGGAGGAATTGTTGAAGCAGAAGGTTGCAGATGAGAAGACCAGACATCTAGAAGCTGTTACAGAAGTTGAGATGGCAAAAACTTTGTTCGCTCAGGAGGCTTTTTCCAAGCATAAGGCTGAAATAGTAGCTGATATGGTGACTGCTGAGAAGACAAAGGTTATGGATGCTCTTTTGTCAACTGGCAAAAGTTGCAGGCGGTACTCAAAACGTGAAATACAGCTTGCCACCGATAACTTCTCCGATGCAAAGAAGATTGGTGAGGGGGGCTATGGGAATGTGTACAGGTGTACCCTTGATCATACTGAAGTAGCTGTCAAGGTTATTCAGCAAGATTCCAGTGACAAGATTGATGAGTTCTTGAGAGAGGTATCCTAACCTATCTTTTTCTAATCTTCATCATAACTGATGGATGACTTTCTTGGCTAGGCAATAAAGTTGTTACTGGCGCTTAGAATTACTTATTTGGTTATCTGATATTATGTAGGTCGAGATCCTCAGCCAACTTCACCATCCCAACTTAGTTCTTCTGCTTGGTTTCTGCCCTGAAATTGGATGCCTCGTGTATGAATACATGGAGAATGGAAGTCTAGAAGATCAACTTATTAACAACAAAGGTCAGCAATCACTACATTGGTTCCTGCGCATCCAAATCATCTTTGAGGTGGCTTGTGGGCTTGCTTTCTTGCATGCAACGAAACCAGAGCCCATTGTCCATCGTGACCTGAAGCCTGGAAACATATTGCTCGACAAGAACTACGTCAGCAAAATTGGCGATGTAGGTCTTGCCAAGCTCATATCAGATATTGTGCCGGAAGGGCTCACAGAGTACAGAGATACTGCAGTTGCCGGCACACTGTATTACATGGATCCGGAATACCAGTTAACTGGGACAATTCGTCCGAAATCTGATGTTTATGCTCTGGGGATCATCATTCTTCAACTACTGACTGGCAAGCGCCCACACGGGCTGATACTTAGTGCAGAAGAAGCGATAAAAAAAGACTCAATTTCCGATGTTCTTGACAGTTCTCAGATTGATTGGCCAATCGCTGAGGCAGAGATCTTGGCAAAATTGGCGGTGCGGTGTACAGCTTTAAAATGTAGAGACAGGCCTAGCCTTGAATCGGAGGTGCTGCCAGAGATTGAGAGCATTCTGAGCAGAATTACTGCTTCTCCCACATTAAGAAGTCCAAACGCAGCTGTGCCGAGCCACTTCATCTGCCCAATATTGCAGGTAAAATTTGCTAACTAGTTGAGTGCGCCAGTTCTGATTATCTCCCTAGACTAAATAGAAACAATGACAATTTTGATGCAGGAGGTAATGGATGACCCTTATGTTGCTGCTGATGGGCACACCTACGAGCACAGGGCAATAAAAGCTTGGCTCAAGAAACACAAGACATCCCCTGTCACAAAACAAAGGCTCCAATATTTATCCATAATTCCCAACCATTCCTTGCGTGTGGCGATACAACAATGGAAATCGCAGTCATCTTGATGTAGTCATGGGATTTACTACTTTCTTTGTGGCTTATGCAGTTTGGGTTAGTTAGAATTTTTATGTTCCACTGAGATAGCTGTACATCATGGTAGCACAGGGACATGGTTTTGTTAGCTTAAGGGTTGGTCACGTTCAGAGAAGCCTAAAGCCTAACATGGCTTCTTGCTATTCAAAGACTTAAAACAGCTGCTGAATTCAATCCCCCCCCCCCCCCTAATGCTAGTGTGGTTTGGTGGCAACCAAAATCCTTTTCTTTTAGTTCTTTGTATGCTGTTAATTAATTGTTCAGCTCTGGTCTAAAAAATAATTGTTCAGTATCTTTGTTCCTCAGGAACACAATCAACAGTGGCAAAAATGAAGAAGTCCATGGGTCGCTGTTTCGCTGGAAATAGCACAGCAAAAGCATCTCACCACTAGATACCGTTGAATGCAAGAAAATTGAAATGTTCATAGAGGTATATAGAAAGCAAGATCCCTACAAATTGAATGCAAGAAAATGAAATGTTCGTAGGGGTACATGGAAAGCAAAGATTCTCTTGCTGTAACCCTGAAGTAGTCAGTGTCCAAGGTGTCGGCACGATCTGACAAAATCCGTAAATCACAACGATCTATATCCTTGTTCACTCAGGAAAACCATCAACATTGACCAAAAAAAAAATGAAGGAAAAGAACTACAGTTTATTGGAAACGAAACAACACAGCAAAGCATCTCACTACTTGCAATTTAACGCAATAAAAATGAAAATGTTCATAGAGGTCATGCAAAGCACGATTCCTGAATCATCAAGTGAGGTCTGAAAAGGGATTGAATGCTTCTGAATTACTCCCTTTGTCCTACAAAAAATCAACCTACTATTGGAGGTGATATTTCCTAATACAACGAATCTGAACAGAAGGTTGCCTAGATTCGTTATACTAGGGAATGTCACCTCCAATACCAAGTTGGTTTTTTACGGGATGGAGGGAGTACTTGGCTCTAGGGGTGACTTCTACTTCTTCCGGAACAAGAAATGCGCAACCATCCACTCATCGCCATTGTTGTATCCAAAAAGCTCGGCGACTGAGATGAAGAACGTGCGCCAGTAAGCTATCCATTTGGTAGCTGATTCCTTCCCGTAAGTTTTCTCAAATATTGGCCTTATGGACGTGATGTTTTTGTCCATACGTTTCAGCCACTCCTCGCTGCAGGAAAAGCAACACCAAACATTTTCAGATACAATCCAAATAAGTCAATTAGCATGCAACATGCTTGATTTACTTATAAGATTAAGCTCGATTATTTTCATTGCCTGAAATTGTATATGAAAAGGTAACATTTTTCGTTATTTTTCTGTACTGGAAATGGTCGATGGTCTTTGGTTTATACCGGTAGCGAAATGCAGACTGAGAAATCCTCCACAGTTACTTACTTCACAGTCCACTGAAAATCATAAGAGTATTTTTTTCGAGTCCTTTTGGGAGGTATTGAAAAGTACAGGTATAATCTAGTGCAAATAAAGATGCTAATTTTACCCTCAACACTTGATGATTAACATTAGACTTTGCCTCTGCTTCTCAATATCTTGACTCATCATTTTGCTCTAAATCAAAATGTAGATTCTAAAATGTATTCTTCATTACTCCCTAATTAATTAAGTAATTCATATTAGAATGCCTGGGGTACTACTATACTTGGATGCTTTGAGATTTCAGAAAGGTACCTAGTTCTGGCATAATGCGTGCCACTGACAAGCCAATGATTGGCAATAGATACATCGTCCTGCAAGAAGAAGAATAAATTGACAAACATGGAGTTAAATTGATCAACAGTCAGCCAATAATTAATTTTGTAGCTAGCTGCATAAGGGCAGTAATGTAAAGCCTTAAATATTATGCTGTGTTAGAATCCTAACCTGAAAGTAAAGGAGGAGGTTTGCTGATGGCATTGTTCCTCCAGTGAAGAAATACCTTGTTATCCAATCATCTTCATTGTTGTCCTGTTGAATGTATGAGGTAATAATTCGTATGAAAACTACAGATAAATTTAAAGCATGATAATATGCAATCATACTATTTTTTTCTGCAGATATGCATAAGATTTACTTCCTATAATGTTGGTGATGATTATAATTAATGAATAATGTTTCCCAAGGAACTCATATTACAATCACTAAGAAACAGGAACCAGGAGCTTCATTTCAGTTGAAGCCTATAAGCTGTTTTGAATTTAAATATGTCATACTTCAGACAACACAAATACAGATACATGTACACAGGAAAGATATTTATGATGAAGCCAAGACAAGATGACCGGTGAAAAAAGTTATGGAATATTTAGTGACCTCAAAGTGGTATGCAAATGTTTTGTGGCAGAAGTAGTGAACAAACAATAAGCTGTCCTCTTTCATCCATCTGGATAACTTCTTAAGAAGTGCCTTATAGTTTTTCATGTGCTGCATAAAAAGATAGGCCATCACAAAATCTCCTTTGCCTTGAATAGAAAAACTATAAGAAGACACCAAATTTATTTGTACCTCAAACATTTCTATGGAAATGATCCTGTCAAAAGATCGCTCCATCTCAAACTTGCTGATGTCTGCCACAATTATCTCGACATTTGATAGTTCATTTTCCCTAAATGGAAATATCACAATTATCACAACATACGAACGCACTCATGTGACCTTTCCTCATCATAGGCGTACCCGGAGGGTGGTCCCAAGAACAAAAAAAAATACGTAGCCAAAGGGCCACGTATGTAAATAAATAAAAAATTGAAAGAGAAAAGAAACTCCATTATTAATATAAAATGATGCATATTTGATCAATTTTATACTCAAACTGTATATTGTCTTGTTATATTTATGTTGTTTAAAAACATTATGTAAGTAGGACCACCATAGCTAAAATACTGGATACTCCGCTAGTCCTTATCATTGAAACCACTGCACTTACCTACACTGCTCTTCTATAAAAGCCTTCTGTGTTGTCGAGTTGCAAATCCCTGTTATACTACACTTGCTATATTTCTTCGCTATGTACAGAGAAAGGGATCCCCAACCACACCCGACATCAAGAATGGTTTGGCCATCCTGTAATTGTGCCCTCTCACAATATAGCTCCAGCATTGCAACCTCGGCATCTTCAAGGGTGCTCGATTCGTCAGGGAAGTAACATGAGCTGGTAAATTCAATGCACACATGCTATGAATCAATGAAGCCATAAGGTTCAAGTGGAATAAGCAAAATGCACAGGCTAGATCTTCTCCTAGTGCAAAATAGTGAAGGCTCCAGCAATTCTCAAAATAATAATAAAAAAAAGAGTGAAGGTTTCAACCTTGGAACTAAACTTTATTCCTTTCTATAAACTGCCTGAATGCCTTATTATAACAAGGCAATCAAGTATTCCCTCCGTCATAAAAAGAATGCAATCATAGCATTAAAAAGACAATAATAGGAAGGAAAATAACTTAGATGCCCCTCATTTAATCAGGAGTGGGAGGATGGTAGGGGTAAGACAGGAAGAAATTTAAATGAGGAAAATAATACTCTAGAATTGCATTCATTTTGATACAATTCCTTTTGATAAAATTTGGATGTTAAACTCAGTTTCTAATCATGGAAAGTTGGAAGCAATTACAATAACACTTTACCTAAGAATCGGCAACCCAAAAACTAATCAAAACAGTGGGAGGTGGATTTTCATCCCTCGAGGGGATATTCCCTCGTTTTGAACATGTCACCCCAAAAAATCATCAAACAATTAGAAAAAAAATGATAAGATAGATTTGTTAAGTGTAGTAGTGTGTCAAGGGTACTAAAGTAATTTCTCATATCTTGTACGCAATATATTGCCCTTTGGGCTAGCTCAATGGATAAGATTCAATACCCATTTTCTCTCTTCCTCACTAAAGATAACAAGATCAATATATGATATATCACTTCATAAACATGCAAATTCAATTTCAACTGATACAAGTAGAAAAAAATAACAAAATTTAGTGTGAGTAGAAAAAAAAAATAACACTTCAGATTGAATTTGAATTTGCATATTTGTGGAATGGCATACATCATATTGATTTATTATATCATTTTTTTTAAAAAATAATAACTATTTAAATGACCTGTCAAAATGATGCAATAGTTTCCCAAAGTAGTGAACTTTGTACTATTATGCATGAAGCACGGCACAAACCTGTACTTGAGATTCCTTCCAAGAACCAGCTTGAAAAATGTCGTGGGCAACTCGTAGTGCTGGTCTTTAGCTTTCTCCGTCTCGATTGCGATGGGCATCTCTTCTAGAGCTGCACCACAAATTAAACCATGTGAAAATCACAGTCAGTAATACGATGAAAAGAAGAGAGAAGCCAAACTTCACCCCCCCCAAATTAAGTTTCCACCTTTTAATTTACTCTACGCTACACCAAGAATCTGTTCATCCAAAACTTACCGTGGGCGAAGAGGAGGAGGTGGTGGAGGTGGAGCGGCGCGGAGGAGGAGGAGGAGGGGAGGTAGCCGAGGCGGAGGCGCTGCGCGAGCAGCAGCCGCGTCAGGCGCCGGGTGACCGCGTCGGGGAGGGCGTTGCGCTCCAGCGCCGCCAGCGCCGCGCGCGTCGCCGCCAGGTACGCCGCCCGCGCCGCCATCGCCATTGTCGGCGGCCCAGATGTGCCTTGCTGCGTCGCTTCTGTTTAGTTGGAACTTGGAAGGAAGGATAGCATTAGCCCCCCGGTGTGGCTCGTATGGACGAGGAACGAGACACGTCGGCTCCCGCGACGGAATATATCTTTCCCGTTTCGTAAACCCTGCCAAATTCTTTCCTTTTTCCGCAGGGCGTGTGTACGTGTCTAACGTCTGATGGCGTTTTTTCTCGGCTAATTGGAGCGTACTTTCCCGACAAGCCCACCGGAGATCCATGCAACCAGCGAGAGATGTTTTAATTTTTTTTTCCGTGGTTTTCTCATTCACACGCGCTTGATTTTTTTTTCATAATTTTTTTCTCGCGTGAATTTTTTTAATCACGTGCACACGTTCAACTTAAATTTTGATTCAAAAAATTTTAAAATTTAGTTAAAAATTTTGAGTTTGAAAGTTTTTTAAATTGAGTTGAAAGTTTCAAATCCGAGTTAGAAAATTTTTAAATCTGGGTTAAAAATTTCAAATATTGGTTTGAAAGTTTTTAAATCTAACTTGAAATAATTTTTAAACTTCTTGACTTAAAAGTATTAAAGATTTCAAATCTGAGTTGAAAGTTTTTAAAAAATGAAAGTACTCAAATCTAAGTTGAACGTTTTAAATCTTAATTTGAAAGTTTTCACATCTTTAAATCTGAGTTGATTTCTTTCCAAATCTAAGTTGAAAGTTTTATTTCTATATTTTTTTCAAAAAATATTAACAATTATCATTAGTGCTAATTAATGTCATCAATGCTAATAACGCTATTAATGCTGGGCTGCAAAGGGAGGGTGCGTAGAGGGAGGGGACGCAACAGCGCCAATTAGGCAACCAGCACACACATGCCTATTAGAAGCCCCTGTCTGATGGTGCCAAAAGATTAGATTATCTTTGGTGTCTTCTCCCGGCACACTGCTCTGACATATATTAGAAACCGCTTACTTATTTAATTAGTTATATCTTAAGTATTTATTAAAATTTAAATGGGTTCTTCATTAAATTGTTCATCCGATTTATGGTTTAATTACATTGTTGCATTCGTTATAATAAAATATTTAAAGAAAATCGTGCGTTGTTTAAAATTGTTTCATCATTGATAAAAAAATTTCAACTTTGCTTATCAATTTTTAGAGAGATGCAACATTCAGAAAAATTATTGACTGCAACACCAACAACCACCGCATGAAACATTGGATACTAACTAGTGAAACATTTAAAAAGACATATAAAATATACAACATATTTAAAAATAATAATTAATTTTATTGAAACATTTTTATACAACATATGAAACATCAAATTATAATTATTGAAACATCATAAAATAACTATTGAAACATCCAAATAACATCACATACAACATTTATAAATAAAGTAGTAAGACACTAAAAACACTTATTGAAACATACATATAAAAATGTGTGCAATATTGAAAAATTATATTGTAGAAATCATCAAAATATAATCAAACGGATCTTGATTTAATTGTAATGAGTACAACAATATAATCGGATCATACATCAACCGGATAAGTAATTTAGAAGAAAAATGTTTGAAGATTAGAAAGAAGTTCGTACATGCCTATACATCAAAATTATTCTTGGACATTTGTGGCTTGATTGGACATTCGACTGTAAGTATTCTCGGAATTAACATTGCTAAAATTTTACCTAGGTATTATTTGGTTACCAATGTTGCACTTAGTATCGAACCAAGCTTAGAATTTGTTCAATACTAAACTATTTAGCACTACACTAAATAACTTGGCTATATATGAAATCATCTTAGCTCAACTGTTTAGGTTTCTAGTGGTGGAATATGTCACCTGGTTTAAGTTATATACTTGACACATATGCTCATATTAACGATCAATTATTCTTTCAGTAGGCTATGTGCTACTTGACAGTGAGAGGTTTGTTGTAACTTCGTTAATATCAAAGATATGTTGGCCAGTCTCCTGGAGATGCTTGTACTTACTGTCAATTATACTTCTAGTAATAGACGATGTACCTTGTGATAGTGAGGCACCTGTTGTTACTTTATTGATCTCAAGATATGCTGGTCTAGTCTCTCATATATGTTTTTTATTTATGGTTAATTATTTTTTCAATGGTAGATAACTTACCCTCGACAATGATGCACATTTTGTTACTTCATCAATCTCAAGATATGATACTCAAGTCTCTCGGAGGTGCTTATATGAGTATGGTGTGTGTATACGTTCATAGGGATGAGTGTGTGTACGTATATATGAGCGGATGCTTTTGTATTGTGCCAGCTCTGTAACTATAAGCCAAATAGATAGTAAGTTTTTGGCTCGTTGAGTTTGGGCATAAAACAAACAAACCTAAGAATTGAAGAATGTTACAGTAGAACGTTCATGCTAGTGTTGTTTTAGTCAGTGGCGGAGCCAGCGGTGAAAACCTATGGGGTCATATCTGTAAAATTCTTTAAGTTTTATATGGTTGCAATGTAAATATCAATAGTTTTTGGACTATTTTGCAAAAACCTGTGAGGTCAGCTGACCTCACAGGTTACACCAAGTTCTGCCACTGGTTTTAAGTTCCGTCTCTTTCCATAAAATCACAATGGCTATTGGTGCGTGCACTCAAATCTCTAAATCTTAAATCATTAATAAATAAAAATAATATTTAAAATGTGGAAGTTATATTAAGTAGATTTTTATATACAAAACATTTTATGTAGTTATATTTTTAATCATTTTAATAAATATAATTTAAAAGTAATGATAAAACATTTGTATTAGAGGTGTACCTTTTATTTTATTCGTGTTCTAGTGGTTTCATTTGGTATGGAGGTAGAGATTGTTACGAGAATAAACAATTTCTTGGCTTCTTAGAGCAAGATGAACCGGATCCCGCGGAAGAAAGCAGACATTGTTACGAGATTAAAGGATTTCTTGGCTTCTTTTAATAATAGGAACCGAATCCAAAAAAAAAAGTAGAGATCATTATGAGAATTAAAGAATTTCTTGGCTTTTTTGAGCTAGAGAAACCCGGTCACAAATACTTAGAGTTTAGTTATTTAAAAAACCTGTCACAAAGCTTCCTAGATCAAGAGGAACCAGATCTGGCAAGGCGAACATGGCGAATTGCCAACCAAAAGGTGATGACATGATGGAGAAAAAATTCTTCACACGGAGATTCAGGTGGCATTTGGATCCAGCGACTAAACTTTAGTCCCTATCATATTAGATGAATTTGAAGTATTAAACATAAACTACTTATAAAACTAATTGCATAAATGAGAGCTAATTCGCGTGATAAATTTTTTAAGCCTAATTAATCCATAATTAGCGCATGTTTACTTAGCATCACAAAGGCTAATCATAAATTAATTAGGCTCAATAGATTCGTCTCGCGAATTAGTCCAGAGTTATAGAATGGGTTTTATTAATAGTCTACGTTTAATATTTATAATTAGTGTCCAAACATCCGATGTAATAGGGACTAAAATGTTTTAGTTCCATCTAAACAGGGTCTCAATCGTTCAAATCCAAAGTCTTTACACGAAAACGTACCCAAAATAAAGTACAAACAATTTTCGGAGAGTGAAAACATATAATATGTGCGAGAAAGTTAATTGGCCACGCTCATGGAAACCAACTCGCACATGATTTTTAGGCACACCAGGCCCATGCGGTGCTAAAAAATATGCAGTGTAAACCACATACATGAAACTATTGTTGTATCTAAAAATAAACATATAATAGTTGTATATTTTTTAATTCAACAGTAGTTTTCAGGTTTCCACTATATATATGATTTGCACTAGATATTTTCTCCAGTTGCACGTAGAGACATACGCATGCCCACATATGTACGTAGTTTGTTTTGGCTAAAAAAATTACCCAGTTTATTTCTCCGTCCAAATCAACTCAGATTTGAAAAACAAAATAAAGAGTAAACTTTCTACTGGGATTTAAAATTTTCAACACAAAATTAAAAAAAAATTATCCAAATTTGAGTTGAAAATTTTTAGCTCAAAATTCAAAAACGTTCAACTCAAATTCTGAAATCTTTCCTCTACAAATTTAAAACTTTCAACTATTGTTGTAAATTTTTTTAACTAAATTATTTATGTATTTTTTAGAACAAAATAGCGCTAAGCACTCTCATTAACGTTAATTCTACTTAAAAAAATGATATGCTGCTTGTTGCATGTTTTTAGGTGGCGGAATGATACATACGGGTCATTTTTCGGCTGATATTCGAACATAATTGCGTTGAAGAGTGGCATGAGTACTTTGGAGATTGACACGGATAATAGGACAATTAATCATATCTCCTACTCTCTCCTTCACAAAATATAAGCATTTTTAGAATATTATCAATTCAAACATTTTTAATTTTGACTATTAATAGAAAAAATAAAAAAGATCAATCATATAAAATTGATGTTACTAGATTTATCATTAACAAACTATCATAATTTACAACTCTTTTTAGGAATACAGAAGAAAAACATACGTTTATAAAACATGCACGCAGAGCCCTATAAACACGCACACATCCTATCTCTATAAACACCTTCAGAAGATTGGACCGGCATATATTGAGTTTAGGATTATAGTTATACCCCACATCTTTTGGCAATCAATCTAAAGGTTAAAGTCACAACAACTGTTTTTTTAAGCTCAAAATCATCCCAAACTCTATTCCAAAATGATACTTAATTTTTTTTCCTCTATGGAACAATGGTTTGGCACTCTTTGGAATGCGCAGTCACGAAAACAGAATCAAACATTGGTCGACATGGGCAATACGACAATGGCCAGGAAACAAAATCCTCCTGCCCAACCGCGAGCTGCGCGCGCGGCGTCGTGCGCGCGTCGCGCGCCCCGGGAACGGCAAAGCTACGCGCTCTGCGCCGCCTCGAGGAAGGCGTTGAACTCCGCCCTCGCCCTCGCCAGCCGCGGCGTCACGCACGGCGAGGTCGGGCACGACGCCGCCGCAGCAGCCGCGGCCGTCGAGAACCTCACGTGCCGCTGCGACGACGACGCCGACGGCCTCGCCGGCTCCTGCCGCGACGACGCCGACTTCTTGAGGATCCCCCTCGGCTCGCCGTGGTCGAACACGAACGCCATCTTCACCGGCGCCTCCGTGTCGTCGGCGCAGCTGCTCTTCGCCACCTCCTGCGCCAAGTGCTCCGCCGGCGCCATCGGTGGCGGCGGGCTCCACGACCCGCACTCGAACCTCTCCAGCGACGCCAGCCGCGACACGCTGCTGCTCCGCCGCGGCCTCGCGCCGACCGACTGCTGCCTCTGCATGCTCGACACCACCGCCGCCGCCGCCGCCGCGGAGGACTTCTTCTTGGAGAAGCCCGGGATGAACATGCACAGCGCGCCGCAGTTGAAGCCCTCGTCCTCACCGGCGGCGATCGCCTTGGGCGCCTCGGCGTCGCCCTCGTCGTCGTGCGGCACCATGGACCTCCCCTCGGCGCGGGACGCGCTCCGCGCCAGCACCGGGGCGGCGGCGCCCGGCGCGGCGACGTAGTGGGCGAGCGCGACGGAGTGCTGCCGCGCGAGGGCGCGCATCGCCGCCGTGGGGCTGGGCGTCGCCGCTGCGGGTTTGTCGGTCTCGGCGGCGCCGTGGACCGGGGAGGAGGTCGCCGAGCACGGGAGGCTGGCGGCGACGAAGGTGGGCCGCCGGAGCGGCGGCAGCATCGGCGACGACGACCGCACCACCACCTCCGTGAGCACGGACGGCGCCGACAGCGGCGAGTCCTCGTCGGCCACCATGCCCAGGTGGCGCAGCGACACGGGGTCCACTGGTATCTGCCTCTCCTTGTCCATGGCGGCGCCCATCGTCGGCGTCTCGCCGCCGTCACCGCTCTTCACCGGCGCCGCCGCTTCGCCGGCGGCGAGGTCGAGATCATCGTCGCGCGGATGCATCTGCATGGTGGGCATGATCGTGTTCTACGTGGTGCATGAATTGATCGACGGGGGTGGCGGTGGCGCGCGCTTAAAAGAAAAGGGGTTTTGACTTTGGGTGGAGTAGTGGGGAGCATGAAGAGATTGAAGAGGCGTCAGGTAATGGACTTAGTGCCGGATTGGTGGTGCCTTAGTGGCTCAGATCAACATATTTCTCATTTCTTTTCATTTGTGTCAGCAACTTAGCATTTTCTAAATGTCAAACAAAATAGTATTCTCCAGGGAATTGCATTACCTATTTCTATATTCTACTAGCAGTTTGTAACCACTGAAACATAAAATTCTATTAATTCATCATCGTACTAAGTCCAAAACAACTTTAAAAAAAACTTTCATGCTGAATTTTCTCTGAAAAATACTCCCTCAATTCTATAATAATCTTATTTTTGGATCCTCCCATTTATCCCAAAATAAGGTTTTTTAAGTAACAATTACATCGGAATTTGTGAAATTCGTGAATGCATTGAGATTTGATGATGTAGGAGTATTTTACTCCCCCCGTCCTAAAATATAAATATTTTTGGACTTGGCACAATCTTCGAGATGCTATTTTGACCAACAATATATATTAAAATAAGATGTTTTAAAAAAAAAGAGTTGCATATTATGATAGTTTGTTTAATGATAAATCTAGTTACGTCAATTTTACATGATTGATCTTTTTTATTTTTTTTGCTATTAATAGTCAAAGTTAAAAATGTTTGATTTGACACTACGCTAAAAATGTTTATATTTTGGGACGGAGAGAGTAGTTTTTTTGGTTTTGTATTGGTATATGTGTGATAAATAAAACATATACTTATTTTGGGACAGTTGGAAGTACATCGTCAAATTTGTAAATTGTAGCGAAATGATTCACATCCCACGGGCCAAATTCTCTTGGGCCCTCGGTATTCAACAGTCCATCAAAGAGAGGCAACCATCCAAGGCCCGCCCCGAGACGAGGCCTGATAGGTAGAGGACAAAACAGAAGCTACAACTTCGTGAGACCAATGCCAAAGCAACAATGCATTTCTTTTAGATGAATGCAGCTATTAATTGATCAGCAAGGAACTATCTACTTAATAACAATTGTGTAAAGATGAATCAATCTACCAGAATATTTTCCAACAAGTGTGGCATAAAAATTAAAAAACTGCGAACATGATCTAGCAAATCCCTGAGAAAATCTAGGCTTGTTTAAAGTTTAAACACAAGGAATGCAATGGATTTTGCCTGAGATTTGACTCTGCATACAGGGTTCATGCATTGAATTGTAAAGTCAACTATCATATTATGATTATTGTGGCCTGAGAGATCTCATACCTGAGATTTTACTCCTTCCAGTATGTGCCGCGCGGTAACACCATCACCACGATTCAAGGCGGCTGAACTGCAAAGGCTGAACCACTGAAGGCAACTAGATATCTCAATGATTAGATTATTACCATCATCATTCATTTTTATATAGAAGTAAAACAGGATTGACAACTCATGTATAGTTCACAAGTCAACCATAATGATGATGAGTTTTGAAGGATACTAGGCAAGTTATCTTAGCTAAACCACATGGGAATAGTGAAATGTACTTGGACAGGACTTACATATGCCTCCTATCAAAGCAAAGCCTCCTTCCTATTCAAACCGCATCATGTTTCAAAATCAAGGATAAGAAATTCCTAATAATCCCATCACCTATCCAGGCCATTATAAATACCTATCTTACTGCAGCTGTAGCACATCAACTTTGAGAAGAGTAACACATTTTTGGTTGAAGAGTAACACATTTGGTTGAAGCACTATATTCCAGTGTTCCAGGAAATGGAAATCCCAGTGATAAAGATGGATGAGCTGCATGGAGAGAAGAGGTCAGAGACACTTCAGCTACTCCATGATGCCTGTGCTCAATGGGGTTTCTTTTGGGTAAGCAAGAGATATAATATTGTCGCCTTCATAGAAGAATTCCTTTCTACCACAACTAATATGAATTCCTTTTGTATGTTAGCTTGAGAACCATGGGATCAACGAGGATCTCATGTACAAAATCAAGGGATTGGTGAACAAACAATATGAGCAAAGCATGGAGAAGAACTTCTACAATTCTGAGACGGCAAAGAACCTAGGTCCTGATAATGTTGTCTCAAATGTTGACTGGGAGTGCAGTTTTATGTATCGTCACCAGCCAGAATCGAACATTCATGATATTCCTGAGCTGGTCCGGTGAGTTTCATCTGTAAATTGCAACCAAACATATTAGTTATATTGACATGAATCACAGTAGTTGTCTCCAGTAAATGTCAAAACTTACAAATCAGAATTTTTCAAGGCATTCTAATAAAATGCAATGAATCATGCAGTACCACTCTTCCTGAATATGCTGAAGAAGTAATCAAGTTGGCAGAGCGGCTAGCAGAAGTTATGAGTGAGAACCTTGGGCTTGACAAGGATTACTTGAAGAAAGCGTTTTCTAATCCTTCCGTAGGCATAAAGGCGGCCAAGTACCCTAGGTGCAGTCATCCCGAATTTGTGATGGGGCTCCGCGGACACACTGACGCTGGGGGAATCATACTTCTACTCCAAGATGACTTGGTCCCTGGTTTGGAGTTCTTGAAAGATGGTAGATGGATGCCAATACCACCAACACAAGGCAATCGAATTTTCGTAAACCTTGGAGATCAGGTTGAAGTGATAAGCAATGGAATATATAAGAGCATTTGCCATCAGGTAGTACCCAATAAGAACGGGAGCCGCCTATCTATCGCAACATTCTACAACCCAGGTCCTGATGCTATAGTCTTCCCAGCTCAAAAGCTTACGTATCCTAGTCAATACCGTTTCAAAGACTACCTCGAATTTTACTCCACTACGAAGTTCACTGACAAAGTATCAAGGTTCCAAACTACAAAGATGATATTTAAGTGACCGACATGTCAAAGGCTACATACAATCTGTATGGTGTACCTTCCTAGAGGAAAAGTCAAGTGGTCCTTATAAAAAGTATTAGCTGTACTGCCAAGTCTTTATTTTCATTAGAGAATAAAGTGCTTGCTTTAACTTTATCTATTGTAACTTATACATTAATATCAAATGTATGGATTTCAAATTTCCGTGTCTGAAGAAAATAGCATAAGATCTGTGGCAAAAAACAGTTGGCGGTGATAAAAATTATGTGGTTATACTATGTTAATATGCTACGACCACTGAAGACTTAATACGCTAGATTTACTTCATTGTCTTACTGTGATGATATTGTTTTATGACTTATCATATGCCACATGTTAAATATGTGAAATATGACAGTTACACAGCAAGGACTATGAAGCATGTTTATACAAGAAATCATGCCATTGTCAGCTGATTCATTCAAGAACGAAGAAGTGACAAAGAAGGTGTGCCTATGGCAGAGAATTATGGCATAACAGAGATTGGTCTCCTGGTCCCACTTGTCATACACTCATTTCTTTGCAAAGATATACCACAACCCCTGGTGAACAAATTGTCCACCAGAAAATGTGTGATATGCCATACTTATCAAACAAAGAGCTGCTTTACGAAAAATCCTCCACTGGTAGAAAGACCATGCAAATATGATAATTTGATCGTCTTGTTAAAGAAATAGATTTCCAAAGATAGGCTCCTTCTATAGATAGATGGAAGTGTATTAAAAATAAAAAAGATAAGAATAGCTATACCCTCACAATCGTAACCACCCGTGTAATCCATACCGCAGTTTGATGGCTATATAAACAAAGATATGCTGCCTCGAGAGGTGAGAACGCTTCCACCAAAATTTACATGGTACCAAAGCGACCTCCTAATAGATATATCTATTTGCCATGAGCGCATCATCTTCATCTACTCCAGCTAGTGCCTTGCCGTTTGGTGTACCAGTGACAGAGAAGCTAGGGAAGAGCAATTATTTGCTATGGAAGGCACAAGTCCTTCCTACCATGAGGGGAGCCCAAATGTTCGGCTACCTCGACGGCACCATCGTCACCCCATTGAAGGAGAAGCTAGGGAAGAGCAATTATTTGCTATGGAAGGCACAAGTCCTTCCTACCATGAGGGGAGCCCAAATGTTCGGCTACCTTGACGGCACCATCGTCACCCCATTGAAGGAGATCGGCGTAAAAGAGGGTGAAATGATCACCCAGGCGCCAAATCCGGCATACACCTAGTGGATGGCCTCAGATCAACAAGGCCTAGGCTATCTCATGTCGTCCCTCACGTGTGACATTGTGAGACAGGTGGTGTATGTAACAATGATGACAAAGGTATGGAAGGCGCTCGAGGATGTTTTCCTTGAAACCCATGCACATGCGGGCAACATCTAGATTGCACTATCTACTACAAAGAAAATTAACATGTCAATCAATGAATATATCACTAAGATGAAGGCTTTAGGAGAGGAGATTGCAGCTACTGGAAAGCCGACAACACGATGTCTTCTTCATAAAGAGGCTTTCCAGTAGCGGCAATCTCATCTCCTAGAGCTCTCATCTTAGTGATCTTAGTGATATATTCATTGATTGACATGTTACTTCTTTGTAGTAAATAGTGCAATCTAGGTGTTGACCGCCTATGCACGAGTTTTCAAGGAAAACATATTGTTCAACGCCTTCCATACCCGCGTCGTCATTGTTACATACACCACCTGTGTCACGATGTCGCGTGACGGACAGCATCAGATAGCCCATGACTTGTTGATCCGAGGCTATCTATACGTACACCAGATTTGGCGCCTAGGTGATCATGTCACCCTCTTTTACGCCGATCTCCTACAACGGGACGACAATGGTGCCGTCGAGGTAGCCGAACATTTGGGCTCCCCGCTCCCCTCAAGGCAAGAAGGACTTGTGCCTTCCCTAGCAAATAATTGCTCTTTCCTAGCTTCTCTGTCACCGGTACACCAAAAGTTGAGGCACCGGCTGGAGCAAACGGAGAGGATGTGCTCATGGCTAATAGATGTATCTATGAGGAGAATACTGTGATACTTTAAATTTCATGACAGAACCATTGCTTTTGAGTGATATATAACAGATTTGTATTCCACATGTGAACACAAATAAAATTTCCTACAGTACTTCAATTGCCATATTATATACGAACTTCCATGGTTTCTTGAAATAAAAACATATCCATTTCAAAACTCAAATAAAACAGTTCATTCATGAAATCACATATTTCAGATAATCTGAAATGTACACTCACCAGATGTTCACCTTTGAAGTTTCTAAGGAAGCATTTCAATTTGCCGTTCGCAGTTTTGCTAATATAGCTTTAGTCAGGAAAGTGTCAGTTTTCTCAGCAGCTCTCTCTAGCAAAACGCTGTGAATCTTAGATACGCGCCAACATTTCGAGATGAAGCAGAGCAGAAAATTACCAAATTTCAGTGATCTTGGGAGCTTTGATGCCATCTCATCAATCACAGACACTAGATTTTCGGTGCTGCTTGATGTCAAGCAAATGTCTTGATTCAGTATGCTGTACAACAGTGCAAAGAGGGATTCTGTCCAAACCAAATTACTACTGATGTTGCTCCGGTGCTCAGGCATACAAACTGGCCTCCACTCTCTCTCATCCCCTGAAAGCAATCTATGGCAGAAGGCAGTGACATGCAACGGATGCATGCAATCCTTGACAATTCGTGTGAGCACATCGCACTGAGGAACATTTAGCCCTTCCTTTCTAAGAACCAGCGGTAAAAGGATAGCCTCCAGTGCAGCAGCTGGGTGGCGCTTGCAGAGATCCAATGCAGCAGAAAGAAGAACTGATGAAACTGGTCTTTGAATTTCGAGTAACTTCGGCAAGAAAAGAGAACACAGCATAAGCGCTGGGCCTTTTCTATGCATTCCATCTCCGTCGAGCACTAAACTGGAAAGCAGAACCCTCACAGTATCATCATCAGCTTTCCATGGTTGAACTATGCTAAGAACAGCCTCAGCATTCCCAGACTCGACACAAAGCTGCTGCAAATCTTTCGCCACACGCTGGGCTACCAAAATTGATTCTGCCATCAAAATCTCCTTCTGTAGAGCCAGCGCCCTCTGCACGGACAGAGTCCCAAGAGCAGCCGGTTGTGATGGAGATGGAACACACTTAGCCTCCTGCATCTCCGAATCCTCGTCTTTCTCCAACACCAAGGAATCCAAACCAACTCTATCGAAACCATACCGACCGCTACAAACACCAACCTTGACGCTGTGCCGATCAAGAGGTAGCCATGGAAGTGCAGGACGTGTCCTCGCCGCTGCTTCTTTAAGCCACTGCGGCGGCTCGTGGAACCCATCAAGAAATTCCCCAGGTGCATCAATGCCACCTCCCTGCGGCAATCCGTCGAGCAGGTGGCGGGCGCCGCGACGGGCCCAGAGGCCGTACCTGCCAGACGGCTCGGAGAGGATGCGCGTAGCGAGCGAGCGCGCGAGCGCCGAGTCGAGGAGGCCGGCGGAGGAGGCGAGGAAGGAGAGCGCCTGCGACTGGGCGAGCGGCGGCAGGGTCTGGAAGAGGATGGCGGGGGGATCGGAGGCCGGGAGCGTGGGCGCCGGGGAGAGGAGGAGGCGGAGGAGGGCCGCGGCAGGAGGAGGCGCGGTGGGGCAGTGCACGTCGTCGTCGCCGGATGAGGAGGAGGAGGAGGAGAAGGCGGCGGCGTTGGGGGCCGGAGAGGCGAGGAGGTAGCGGAACAGCGGCAGCCATTGCTCCATCGTCGAGGTGGTTGCGCGGGAGCGTGGCGGTTTCCCGCGTTTTTGTTTCGAGGCAAAAGTGAGAAAAAAGAAAGAATAAAATGGGAAATTTTCTGGAGTGCGGCCGTGTTTGGCGTGGGCTAAATACTGGCCCATCCTGGATAACCATGTTTGGATGGGCCCATAAATGTATATGGGCCTGGTTTTCGGTCTGTTCAAACAAATCTGAATGGGCTGTAATTTGTACCCGGCCCATCTCATCATATCTTAATCTTAGTAGGCCCCACAGAACAGAAACATCACTGTCCGGCTCAAGTACGCTATGAACAGTAATACCGTTTGTTTAGGACAGAGAAGCATGATAGTGATTGGGATGTAAGGTAGGGATAATCTAATTCTTATAATAAGGTTGGGTTAATCTAAACCGTTAATTTGATTGGACTTGCACTGTCAGTTCAGTCTGGACAGCAACATTAGTGGCACGGGCACAGTGGCAGCATGCAACGATGCAATGCTGAATGCATTCCTTGAGGATAAATAAAACGAGAGGAAACAACAAATGGCGACGAAACGACATTACTCTGACAGGCGAGCTGGAACGAACATGCTCTTGCTGTTGCTTCTACAGTAGTACTACTATTTCCACGAGCGTCTCCAAATCGAATGGAGCGTCCTAAACGAATCATCATCAATTCATCATCATCCATCAGAAGAATCCATGGAAGCAATCACACGAAGAGCACAGCAATCACCAACCAGAAAACACCCCCCTTTTCCCTGTTCGCACCAACCGCCAGAATTAATTATTGCCTGGGCTAGCTGCAAAGATCGATCGATTGGTCAGCTCCATCGAACCTCCTCTAATTGCGGGGGCTATGCGTGCAATATCATATAGAAAATGCATTCATTCATTCATTCATGCATGCATGCAAATGCAAGCAGTGGAGATTGTTGACATGGTTGTTGGGTGAAGAAGAATTGAGGGAAGAAAGGAACTGGTCACCAACTGATCATGATATATCTTTGCTGGATCGTCACATAAATCTGTTGGTTGTTATTGCTTCAATATTCCGTCATTTTCTTGATGGTTGCACTTAAGCTAGGGGAGGAGCTGCTGATCGGTGACACTGGCAGTGAGCAGTGGCAGTTTCTGCATCGATCTTGGCCGTACGTCCAGCTGTTTTGCTCTTGTACTGACTTGCCAACTAACAGAAACAACTCAACAAAAGTTCTCTCTCTTTTTCTCACACCCCTCCGAATTTTCATGTCTCTAGATTTTATGAAAGTTGATTGAGCTCTCATAATTTCACATGTAGGACTTAGTTTTCCATCACCATCAAAATCTGTTTAGTTCGCGAAAAGAAAACATTTGGATATCACATTTGATGTTTGACCAGATGTCGGAAGGGGTTTTCGGACATGAATGAAAAAACTAATTTCATAACTCACCTTCAAACCGCGAGATGACTAATTAGGCTCAAAAGATTTGTCTCGCGATTTTTCACCTAACTTTGTAATTAGTTTTTCTTTTAATTTTGTATTTAATGCTCTATACATATGTTCAAGGATTTAATGTGATGTTTTTGGGGAAAAATTTTTGGGACCTAAACCAGCCCTCAGTAGTCAGTAGTACTACAGTCTACAGATGGTGAAGAACCAGATAGACTGCATTCGAATTATTCCTCGGCACTTTTCCCTTATCGTTTTTGGACCAAACATATTTCCTCCCTCCTGACATTTTTGAAGTTTTACAGAGAGAATAATGTCACCTAAAAATTCTGAATATATCGTGGCTGAATTTTGCTCTGCCTGTACCTTTGATGCTTTCAAAATAGATCTCTGATTGTACTAGAACAGTACTGACCAAACTCAAACTTTTTCCCAACTTCTGCTGTCTATGCTCCGTACATGCAGTTGTGCAGCTATCACACTGTTAGCCCATGTGTGTATTAATTTAGACGTATAAATCTCACCATTTAATTACTGGGAAGGACAAAGAAAACTTGCAATATAGTACAAAAGAATAATTATTCCCTCTTGGTATAAATCAGGTGACAATAATTTATCATTCATAATTCTAAGTGCTGTTCCCATTTACAACTCAACGTTGCAAATTTTCTCATAGAACTGAAGAAAATTGGAGAGAGAGAGAGAGTAAAGCGATCCAAGGCTCCAAGCACCTGTGCACTGATCTCAAAGCCATCATCCACGGCTCAGAATAAATAACTAGTAAAATAATAAATAATCGACGGCGACCGTACACCGGCCGCCGGCAGCCGTGACCGGAGCCGCAGTTCCTGCAGCCGCTCCGGCGTACGGCCGGCCAGCGCGGCAGCCATCAATAAATAACAGTACTCTACCAGTTCATATACGTATACGTATGTACGTATACCCAGCTGTATCCGTATCTACGCCGTATGTATAGATAATTGCTATACGCCCCCACTTTCCTTCGCTCCCAAATCCCCAATTCTGCAATTCCCCCTGCTAAATTATCCACAATTCAAATCATCTCCACTTCAATTCTTCCTCCTGTTCATGTCGTCCTCGTCATCAACGTGACCCCGGACAAGTCGCCGCCGAACTCTTCCAGCAGCACCACCAGGTTCCCGCTAGGATTCAGCCATGATCTTGGGACATGGTACCTGATTAAAATTTTCAGGCAAACAAGAACAGAAATTCGATCAAATCCAGCTCAAAATTTAACCGTTTTGAGTAAATTTATTTAATAATTTACCATCTCTGGGAAGCGTCGCCGCAGTTGGCCTGGCACTTCTTCTCGGAGTAGGTGCCGGCGTAGCTGCAGCCGCCGCAGTTGCCGGAGGCCTTGTAGGACCAGTAGCGGCCGATGAGGTGGCCGTTCACCCACGCCTGGCCCTTCCCCATGCTGCCGAGGTCCAGCGCCACCGGCGCGCCGCCGGCCGGCGCGTTGAAGTAGGCCCTGTGCCACGTCACCGGCTGCTTGCCGGCGGCGCCGCCCCACTCCACGGAGGAGCTCCCGCTGACGGAGTGCACCCCCAGCTTCTCCCCCTTCAGGCCAATCTAAGCATATAGATGCAGCAGAGATGATCATCAGTTTATACATTTCTTCTAATCTAATAAATCATATGTATTTTTTCTATCATATTAGTTTCTGATCATTGGATGTAGTTAAGTAGGATGGGCATTGTTAGACCTAATAATCGGAAACGATTTAGTACCGTAAGGTACTGGTACCTCGAGATACTTTTTATTGGACCGAAGCAAATCCCATCATATTAACTACTTGTAGTAATTTTTTTTTACTGATAGCAAAACTCATAAATTAGTGGTTGAGATTATTTTTACTGTGATAATAAAAAATACTATCAATAAAGACCACCGTGATTAGTAAAGTAGTACTCCCTCCGTTCCATAATGTAAGCCATTCTAGTATTTTCCACATTCATATTGATGCTAATGAATCTAGATA
The DNA here is from genome assembly GCF_000147395.1 of Oryza glaberrima. Taxonomy (NCBI): domain Eukaryota; kingdom Viridiplantae; phylum Streptophyta; class Magnoliopsida; order Poales; family Poaceae; genus Oryza; species Oryza glaberrima. The sequence continues at coordinate 21,454,526 of NC_068331.1, read as the reverse complement.
ATATCTATGAATCTAGATACTAGATATTATCTAGATTTATTAGCATCAATATGAATGAGGGAAGTACAGTACTGTACCTGGTATGTCCATTTCTGTTTGCTGAGGTCTCTCTTCCCCTCGTTGAGGCCGGACAGCGTCACCGGGCCGAGCACGCCGATGTTCCACGTCTCATAATGCGTGCCGACGTTCTGCACAAATCACGGCCAAGATTGAAAAATTATAATCTGAATTCTGAACATGAAAAGTCTGAAATCTGAATGACAAATCTTGAATCATCTGAATATCATGACTGATCGATGAGATGAGCTCACCGGGAGGCCGACGGCGGAGCTGAGGATGGAGATCTTGTTGCTGCCCTGCCACATCTTGACGTACCCACTGTACGTCAGCTTCGGCCCGTCGTAGCCACCATACGCATTGCCTGCGACACCATCGAAATTCATTCATTCATCAGTGAATCATCAGTGAACCGATCTCAAGATCAATGTTGGTTAATTTGTCTGAATGTCTGATCATCATCATCATCATCATCAAGAAGAAATTTCAGTGAGAGTTACCGAAGTATTGCCCGTTGACGAACACCTGCACGCTGTGCCCGGCGGAGTAGACGGTCAGCTGCGGCCACTGGCCGGACTTCAAGAACTGCTCGCCGGAGTCGATGTTGACACTGCCAACACACACAATTAATTAGCAAGTAATATTCAGGAGGAATTTTATAGTCACTTGAGGTACCAAAACTTTGCAGTAAAATTTTTTAGTACTTTAAGTTACTTATAGTACTCCCTCCATTTCAAAATGTTTGACACAGTTGACTTTTTAGCACGTGTTTGACCGTTCGTCTTATTCAAAAAATTTATAAAATATGTAAAACTATATGTGTACATGAAAATATATTTAACAATGAATCAAATGATATGAAAAGAATAAATAATTACTTAAATTTTTTGAATAAGACGAATGGATCAAACACATACTAAAAAGTCAACGGTGTCAAACATTTTGAAACGGAGGGTGTATCTAGAGATATCAAATTTTACACTAGAAAATAGAGAAATTTTACGATCCTTTAGAAAGTACCTCGAGGTACCTAAGCTTTGCACTAAATTTTCTGGTGCCTTAAGATACTTTGTACCTGAGATAAAAATATGTTACCTCTAGGTATCTTATCAAGAATGGTAAAATTACCCGATCTTCAGAGGTCAGGACTAAGGCTGTAAGTGGATCAGCCGCGAACCCACTTATAGGTCAAAATAAGCGGGTCCGCGGCTTATTTAAGCCTATAAGTGAGTTTCGCGGGTTAGCCACTTACCCCCTAGTCAGGACCTGATCGGAGAAGAATTTTCAGGTTTTGGTTTGGTTGGCATCAGATCACTTACTAGGTGGTGTACCACAGGTAGTCGGACTTGTCCCACGTCATGCTGAGCTGCTCGACGAGGCCGTCCTTGGTGAAGGCCGTCTCGTCCAGCGAGTTGGTGGCCTCGCCGTACGACTGCCAGGTGAACCCGCCCGCCGGGTTCATCTTCGCCGGCGACGACGCCGCCGTCACCGTCGCGGTGTTGTACACGGCGGTCCTGCAGTCCGGCAGCACGCTGATGGACCACGCCGGGAGGTCGTACCGCCGCCCGTTGAACGCCACCCTCGCCGCCGCGCTCGTGTGGAAGTTGGACAGGAACGCCGCGCAGTCGCCGCTGCTCGACCTGAACACGTATGCCTGAAAAAGAATGCAGGAAAAGAATGATCACGGCCATGAACTTGCAGGCTAAAGAAATTTTACGGTTCTTAATATGTACTCCCTCCTTTTCAGATTATAAGTCGCTATACTCCTCCAAATTTAATTAAGTTGGTAGAAAAAAAGTAGTACCATTTTCAACCTAAGATAAATATATTATAAAAATATATTTAATTATTAATTTAATAAAACTAATTTGGTGTTGTAAATATTATTATATTTGTCTACAAACTTAGAGCTATTTGACTTTGACCAAAGTCATAACGACTTATAATCTAAAGCGGGGAAGTATCAAGAAGTACCAAAATTTTTAATACAAGTTTTGATACCTTATAATATTGGAGGTACTGAGAGTTACCAAAATTTATATTAGAAAATATGGTAGCTCGCAATACTTTCTCAAGTACGGTAAAATGCTGGTTAAGTCTGAAATTTTGCAGAAAAAAATTGTGATGAGATGGACCTTCTCGTAGTTGCCGATGTTCTGGACGGTCGGGTCGCCGGCAACGAGCGCCGGCTCGGCCTGCTTGATGGCCTTGTGAAGGTTCGTCAGGTGACCCCATTTGGGCTGCCGAAGCAGACCTGAAACACAGAACACACAACTCTTCAGACGTCCACAAATTCAGACAAAACTGAAAATACAGCTGAAATCTCACGCAAATGCGCAACAAACTGCTACCGTATTCATCGATCGGCGCATCATAATCGTAGCTCGTCGCGATGAACGGACCGCCAGCTGTCCGGTCAAAGTTGGTGCCGCCATGGTACTGAACATAACACATGATGTTTGCACATCAAACAAGTCAACAACTGGTGTGACCAAAATTTGAGAGCCATGTGGGTTCAGGTAAGGTGCTGCACTGCACTGACCATGTAGTAGTTGATGAAGGAGCCGCCCTTCTGGATGAACCTCGCCACGGCGAACGCCAGATCCTCCACTGGCCGCTGCGGCACCGTGCCACCGAAAGCCGTAAACCTTAAACACAAGAAAAATATCATATTTGATTACGATTCAGATTCTGTTATTTTAAAGATTTTGATCCATGAATTCAGTTTTAGATCAGTTTTGTTGGACTGGGGCTCCCATCGGATGGCCTAAACAACCAAAGAATAAGCCAAAATTTAAATTTTTAAACTTAATTTTAAGATATTTTCAACGTAGTTTATTTTTTAGCATTGACTGTTAAGTCACCAAGAACACACATATAAAAATTTTACCTACAAATTCATTTTTATTTCCTAATAAGCCGAAAAAGCTAAACGATGGTAGCCTGGATTATTACCAGCCGCTCCAGGCCTCTGTCCACATGGAAGGCTTGTTCTTGGAGTTGGGGGTGAAGTCGTCGCAGTAGAATCCATTGCAGGTGTTGATCTGTGTGGCCATCCATGGCGCAAGGCAAGAATTAACAGAGGATATAACAAAGAATATGTTCAAAAAAAGATATATCTTTTTTTGGGAAATAAAGTGTAGCACAAATTGCAGGGCATGTATAATTGTTTGGCACCAAGAAGCAAAGTTGGCAGCCTTGCTGGAAAGGAATGCTGCTGGTAGTGATGTCCTAACGAAAGCATATGGGCTAGGCGCCAACAAAGTGGAGTGGTTAATGCAAATTTATTAGCTATTTTAAGTTTTTTAACCCAACTTAAAAAATGAAATTTTTACTGTTTATTAATACGGTACAAAGAGGTACCCTTAAAAGTTAGAGAAATTTTATGTTTCATAAGAAAAGTAATTGTAATTATCAAAATTTTAATACCTCGAGATAAGTATCTCCCTTTACTTTCTCAAGAGAGCAATTTTTTACGGTACTTGATGAGATACCATAAGGTACCAAAAATTTAGTGTAAAATTTGGTACCTTATAGTACCTAGATACTAAATTTATAGTAGAAAAAGTGGTACCTCATGATATTTCCTCAGTAACTGTAAAAATTGCTCTTCTTAAGATTGATAAAATAATATACCCTAAAAGTTAAAAGTGGTACCAAGGACCATAAAGTCACTCAACTTGGTTACATTTTTGTAAAAACTCCAGTTTTTTTTGACACAATTGCAGTGAGAAATGAGAAGTAAAAAATAAAAAAAAAAGAGAAGGAAAGTGACCGTTTAAAAATTACCACGGGGTCAGGGGCGTCGTCCTGCTTGCACATGATCCAGGGCACGCCGGCGTTGGTGGCGACGGCCATCTTCGCCGCCCAGTCGACGTACGACTTCGCGCCGCTGCCCATCACCGACTCCATCGGTCCGTACTCGTTCTCCACCTGCGCCAATGCGCGGCTCAAATTCAATTTCATTCCCATCGCGTTGCAGGGAATCAGGATGCTCCGAGCTGAAAGATTGTGTTTTCTGGTTGATTATTTTTACCTGGGCGAGGATGATCGGTCCGCCCTGCCACTCGAACAGCCCTTCCGATTTCATCATCGACACGATCTTCTCCACGAACGTCTGCATCGCCGCCTGCGTAATCCAAATTTTTTTTTTTAAAAAAAACAGAGTAAAACAGAGTATCCAAATTTTCTCTGTTAATTTGTCACCAGTATTACCTTGAATGGGCCATTGTCAGTCCTGAAGCTGATGCCCGGGACGTACTTGAGCCAGACAGGAAACCCACTGCAAAATCCAAAACCGAAACAAAATTTCTTAGAAATCCAAAAAAGAAGAAGCTCTGAATTTCGACGAATGCTGCTGCTAGTGTTTGGTTCGTTTGGGATTCGGATTTCTCACCCGTAGTTCCACTCGGCGCAGACGTAGGGGCCGATGCGGAGGTTGACGTAGAGCCCAGCCTGCTTCACCAGCTTCACGAACCTCACCAGGTCGTACCTGTCGCTGAAGTAGTACTGCCATGGAATCCATCCATCCATGGCGATCGAACGATTTCAGTTAACTTTTTCTTTCTCCATTTTTGGTGTTGGTTTCAGACTTTCAGTTTGCAAGAACATACTACATACCTGTCCCTGCACTGGCTCGTGGCCGTTCCAGAAGACGTAGGTCTGGATCACGTCGAGGCCGCCGTCCTTGGCCTTCTGGATCAGGTCCGGCCACATCTGCCGCCGCCGCCATGGAAACGGGAGGAATTTGGTCAGGCGAGCGAGCTATGAACTGCTTGGGTAGCTTGTTGGATAGGGTACTGTACCTCGGGGGTGCTGCGAGGGTAGTGGATGGAGCCGGAGATGAGGATGCGGCGCTGGCCATTGATGGTGAGCGACCTGTGGTCGTAGGTGACGGCGGCATTGGCCACGGCGGCGGTGGCGACGAGCAGGAGGAAGGCGACGGCGCCGCCGGACATGGTGGCTGGCGCGCGCGCGTCCGCCGGCCGGTGGCCGAGCTCGAAGCGCGTAGAAAGCTTGGGTTTCTTGGAGAGATGCCAATGGAGGAAGAAGAAGGAGAAGGAGAAGGAGAGGAGTGGGAGAGGAGAGAAGCGGTGGTGGTGGTGGGGGGCTTTTTATACGAGTTCTTGATTTCGGTGTTGGCTTCTTCTCAACTTATATTATCTGTGCTTTTTTCTTCTCATTTAAATTTAATTTCTTGGTTTGATTGTTTTCCCTCGCTTTTGGATTACCGCCATTCTGTTCACCATTGGAGGGGGAAGAGAGAGAGAGAGAGCAAGGCGTGAGGAGTGAAATGGTGAAAGCGTGAAGCAGAAGAAGCAGGGGAGGAAGAAGAAGTCTGCATGGGAGGAGTTTTTGGCTGATGCTGCTGAAAGGGAGCCCTGGGGTTGGAGGAGACGTGTGGGGCCCACTGTTCATGTCTTTTATCAAATTATTTTTGGCTTTCTAAATTTCTGTCTTATACATATATAGGGGGGGGGGGGGGTTGCTTTTCTTTCTTTTTCATTTTTTTCTCCTTCTACTTTCGTGTAATCTTTGCATTTTCCACGCTGGATTTGCCAGGGGTGTAACACGTCAGCCCAGCTTGATCCTATGATGTTGTTTACCTGCTTATGTCCTCCCTTGTGTAAAAGGGTTAGCTCGGGAGTTTTGGATATGTTTGTGAGAAAGGTTACAGGGTGGAAGCTAACGCGAACAATATTGTGTAAAAGAGTTAGCTCGGGAGTTTGGATACATTTGCGATTAGAGGTTTTGGATGGATGACAACGCCGACAATAAGAAAGGGTAGCGACATCATGACCGATGGAGCAATTTGCTACAAGTTACGTCTAAGATAAAGATTATGTTTGGAATTATGATCGTCTGAAAATTCGTCCGATAAAATCTCTAGTTCTTTGAAAATTCACTATTTTAAGATCGCCGTCTAAAAGGCACCTGAGGTTGTTCGATATCGATAATTGCATAGAGAAAAAACTTGAATGATAAAGAGGGGAAACATGGCAGAAGCGTCAAAAATCTCATTGATAATTGTACAGAAATCATGCCATCCATTCAGCAGTGCCTTTTACTTCCAAGTGAAAATGCATGACAAATTGACAATATAGCATATGCCATCGGTGCATCCTAGTCCCAGTCATCCCAATTATAAGTCCGGATGAACATTGTTCATGAGCGTTTGATGAATTTTGGTGGTTGATGAAGCGGTTACACTCACTTTTCGGCTGTAGCCGTTCATGGAAAGCATTCAAGATTGATGGTCAGAAAAGTCTAATACTTATGCAGGAGTGGATATGAAGGAACCCCAGGTTTAGTCGCTTATGGTTAAAGACAGAACAATTCTGGAAGAAGTTAATTGTAGCAGCATTGGGGGGGGGGGGGGGGGGGGGGGAATTAGGTACTCAATGCTAGCAATCCTAAACCGAGTTTGGATATATCTTGATATAGAACCTGGTTTATTTCCTATATATATAAAAAAAGCTACCCCTCCGAGTTGATAATACTTGTCGTTTTGGACAAGGACACGGTCTCAAAAAAACAACTTTAACCATTATTTTCTATTATAATATGTATAAAAGTGCTAACAAATATATGATTTTATTAAAGTACTTTTTAAGACGAATCTATACATGTAGTCATCATATTTAAAAGACAAATATTTTAAAAATGTTTTATAATCAAAGATTCTAAAGTTTGACCTCACTCTTGTCTACAACGACAAGTATTATCAGCCCGGAGGGAATAGATATGGAAAGAGGAGTTTTCAAATCGATGGTTCTAAGAAGAGAGGTGAACGCGTGCGCCAATATCTGACCAAGTTGGGAACATGAGTGGACACAATGCATATGGATGGTTATATTAAAATGACTAACTTAATAATATTAAAATGGTGGTTAATTCAGTTTGGGAAATACCATATACGAAATGCATTGTATATATATATTTTTTTACTTGAGCAAAGGCTAAAATGTTATATTCCATTATCTAATATATATATATATATATATATATATATATATATATATATATATATATATATTACATAATGAGAAATACAGTATATACCCCATGTCAAAATGTGATGATGTTTCGTAGTCGCACAAAATCAGTCATTTTTCCGACGAATAGTTAAAGCAGAAATGCCTAATTCTCTTCATCCAAAGCTTAGCCTTTTTTTAAGGTAAAAGTTGTGCTTCTTAAAGGTGTAGCAACTCGTAACTAACCCCATGACTTTTTGCAAATTGTGAGAGGTGAAACTGAGCTTTCAGATAAGGCATAAAAAAAAATGCGAAGCTACATGCCTATAGCTTCAACGCATGCAATGCAGTTCCGTTATTTTCGAAATCCTCAGAGAGATCGCCATGATTGAAATGCATCGATCCAGTTTCAATGCAAAAGGACTGCACGGTGAATGCGTGTGCGTGTTGCCACGAGCTGCACACGTGGCAGGTTTTGGGAGTGGACACGTGTCACAGCTCCCGGACAAGAGTGACAATCAGCTTAATTATCAGCCTAGCCGAAGATGACAGTTCAACATACACATAATACAAATGAGAAACGGTATAAAGCCTCTTTTTTCATAGTTATGAAAACATAGGCTATGCAGGATTACTGTATCAGGAATATTAGTAAAGTTGTAATTACATGACTCCACTAATTAGGAGTTAAATTTTAACGAAACACTCAACTTTATTTTTGTGGGTCTGTTTGACACAGCTCCAGCTTCACCTCTCCTAGAACTGGAGTCCAGCCAAACAGTTTCAGTTCCACTTAAAATAAAAGCGGAGCTAGGTGGAGTGCTATCCTCTTTTTTCATAGTTATGAAAACATAGGCTATGCAGGATTACTGTATCGGGAATATCAGTAAAGTTGTAATTACATGACTCCACTAGTTAGGAGTTAAATTTTGACGAAACACTCAGCTTTATTTCTGTGGGCTTGTTTGGCACAGCTCCAGCTTCACCTCTCCTAGAACTGAAGTCCAGCCAAACAGTTTCAGCTCCACTTAAAATGAAAGCGGAGCTAGGTGGAGTGCTATCATAAAATGAACTAGAGAGGTGAAGCTGAGTTTAAGCTACTTCACAACTCCACTTCAGACTCTACCCTTAGGCCATTCCCAACCCAAAACACTAGACATGGTTTCCATAAACTTCACATCATCAAGAAACTAGGACTAGACACTACTCTTCCAATGCAAACGCTACTATTCCATACTTAAATTTAATGCTCTTTATCTCACATGATATCTTGGATGTTGTGTAGAAACCATGTCTCATGCAAGACATGGTGTCTTTCTCTTTCCTCATTTATTCACTTGCCACATCATTTTTCATCCTAGGTGACAGCTTATTTAATACTATGGACACCATTCTAGTCATTGGGTTGAGAATAGTCTTAGAGGTAAATTTAGAAGTTAGAAGCTTTACCAAACATACTTGTCTCTATTTATTGGATGGTGTGTGTGATGATTTGCATGTGAGAATGTCTTTCGTGTAACCCCAAAAAAAAAAAAAGAAATAATCAGACAACAAGATTCAAGCATGCAAAATGGCTGCTAGCTACACGCAAGGTGATTATTCTCTGGTAGTCTGGTACTGAACAGGACACTGGTCTGATGATTGGCATCAGTGCACCATTCGATTATTCCCTGCATGCGATTTCTTATACCTTACTAATCTTCTAGCTACATGGCTCGAGACAGTGTTTAGTCATAAATTAATCAAAGAGGACAATCATCATCTTATCGACGGTTGCAGCTTTTATCTTTTATTAAGTAGCACATAAACAATGATCAGTCCTACATAGCTTCGTAGCATCATCTTTGTCTTTCTGAAAGTAATAGTGTAATAGTAGTGCCGATATATAATGTAGTACATCCTTTTAAGCGTCAGAATGTATCACTGTAATGAATGTACCAAGTCCATACTCCCTCCATTTTACTCATTTTAAAATATAAGGCATATTTGATTTCGTTGCGACAAGACTTTATCAATAATGGTTCTATTATCATATTATTTATATGATACAAAAGTATAATCATAAGTAACTACTTTTGAATACAAATCCAATAAATTCAATTTTGTGTCACAAAAATTATATCCTAATAGAATAATGGTTGAGCAAACCTTGTCGCGATGAAACAAAATATACCTTATTTTTTAAAACGGATGGATTATCGAAATATGGAGTGTGGGGTGACTAATATTGTGATTAAATTGGCAAGTTAGTGGTTAAGACCATCTTTTCGACCTCTCCATTGCGAGTGACAATGATAGGGTGTCAACGAATTGTCATCACCAATTCAAAATCATAATTTGATTCTCTTATTATCATGACCCTGAACAAGATCTCTCAACAACCAAAAGCTCATCACTCACTCACAAAGCTAGCTGCACCGACAATGCATGCTACGCGGAGGTTAGAGAAAGAATTCATGGGCCAATTAACTAGTTGGGGGTGTGATTAATCCCCATTGCATGACATCTCATCAAAAAAATTAAATCCCCAACGACTATGCATATGCTGAACTGCACTGGCTAAAGCTAGCTCATCAGTTATTAGTCATTACCGTTCATGCACCGAATTAAAGAAATTAAAAAGTTGATTAGCTTGACAGGCAGTTATATATATGTAGGCCCCAATTAATTTTCATTAGGCCAAGAGTGGCCACCACATTAGTGAGGACCAGTTAATACCAGCATTTTTGAACTAAAGTTATAGAGCCCACATTAGAAGATACGCAAATCGAGCAGTTCTGATTAACTGGCGGTTACACTCTAGATTCCCCATGTGAGAATGGTCACATTTTCTTAAAAAAACAATGTTAAAAAAAATGCGGTAGTCGACAGACAAAAGGTCGCTAGAGTAAAGCTCTGTTATTTACAGGTGATTGGACATATTATTATAAATAATTGTTTATATATATGAATCAAATATTATATATTATAAATCTAAAAGCAACTAAGAACAAATTATCTAAGCAATATTGATGTGGAAAGTTTGTTGATAAACTTATAGTTTGAGAAACGTGATATATACGCATAATCCCATAAGTCCATAATTGAAAAGACTGTGTTCTAACTTTCTTTCATACATTATCTCCCAGAGTAACTAGAGATCATTCACTTTGTTAGTGTAATGTAATACATGGAGTACGTGCTTGTGACATCATTTGCCTCATTGGAATGATTAGCTATGCATGGATATGTAAAACAAAACATTTTAGTACTGTAGAGCCAGCTACTAGATCATGCATGAGACAAGACTTTCTCTAGACAACAAAAGAGAACATAATAAAAAGAAGACAATGAGACAAGATGGCAAATTGCATAATTAGGAGAAAAACAAGACAAAGTGACAGCTAACAATGGATCGTGACAACAGTACCACTCAACTAAATAGTAATATTTAGCCGACTAATTAAAATAAATTAAACCATTAATCCCCATTTTTGTAATCCAAGCTTTATATTATTGTTTTCGCTGCTGCTGTAGAAGTTAAACTGTTTCCTATGAAATATCCTTTTTAAATGGAACATAGCTAAAGAGTGTTTTCATGTGCAGATTGCTGGATTTTTTTCATATTTTATCCCCTTTTAAAAACTTATTTTTTCAAATAGAACCATAGAAGAACTTATTCTAGAAATAGGCTCTTTTCTCACACCAAGGTCATTGAGGTTGCAGTTCAACGTCATTAGCACCAACACCCTCGTTCCTCTATAAAAGCTAAGTTACTGAAGTGAAGGGGTCGGCGCCAATGTGTCGACCCTTTCACAGCAATAACTTTTCTTTCACAGCAAAGCGAGAGTGTCGGCGCCAATAATGACCTCGTCACCAGGGTATCTGGTGTCGAGGAAACAGCATATTCTTAGAATAAAGTTTCTAAGAATCTATTTATAAAATAAGTTTTCAAAACAGACTAAAATGTAAAAAATTCAGGTATAGATGGTGTCATATGAGGTTTGGCTTGCCATGTTTGGAGATTTTCTGGGGCCCAAAATAACAGCCAATACCAGCACAAGCCAAACAATGAAGTACCTCATGAGTTAGGCCTACCCTAACAACTCCAACTCATCAGTGACCAGTCATCACTTATCACCTACACATACATGGCCGTGATAAGATTAAGGTGGTGTTTGGATCCAGAGACTTAACTTTAGTATCTGTATTTAGACACTAATTTAGAGTATTAAACATAGACTACTTACAAAACTAATTACATAAATGAAAGCTAATTTGCGAGACAAATTTTTAAAGCCTAATTAATCCATAATTAGAGAATGTTTACTGTAGCATCACATAGGCTAATCATGGATTAATTAGGCTCAATAGATTCGTCTCGTAAATTAGTCCAAGATTATGGATGGGTTTTTATTAATAGTCTACATTTAATATTTATAATAAATGTCCAAACATCCGATGTGATAGGGACTTAAAAGTTTTAGTCCCATCTAAACAGGGTCTAAGATCTAATCTACAGTGTCAGTACATGTATGGACAACCTATGAACCTAAGTACAACTAATGAAGAATTATGCTTTGCTGATACGTAGTACCTCTTTTATTTTCCTTGGGAAAATAATCAAAGGACTAATATTCTGAAAAAAAAGAATAATAAAATTAAATGAAATGACAACTGTTATAGGATTAGCCAAGAGAGGACGCAACCTGAAAATTTGGCAAAAGGCATCAAGAAATTGATGAGTCTGCAGCTAAGAGTGCCAGGAAGGAATGCTTAAAATTCAAGCCTTTGGTCATGGAGAGGCCTGGGACCAAGCTGTTTCTTTGTGCATGATGCATGCCGATAATGATGTGTATCTCTTTTCATATCTTCCATAAAAAATAAAAGATATCTCCATAAGGAAATTCTTTATGGTGAGAAATGATGCAGAAATATATGCTTGATTTTTATCACTAGGAATCCTCTGCAATGCTCAATGCCCCTGAATTTCTCAAACATCAAGGATCTGAATCAGTTCAGACTGAAACCACCTTTGGGTGTACTGCCTCTCAACAATACTAATCCTTCTGTAGTTCTGTCAATATCAAAGTATCAGGTCTCTATCAAATATAATCAAACTGTTAATTCCGTTGGACAGGTGATGGATAATGTCATGGGAGACAGACCAACTTCTTTGGATTAATTGACAACTCCAGTGACAAGAACTAATCCTGTTTCACAGCATGAAGTCATGTGCTAGGCACCAAAAGTCTAAAGTTCTTGCTTGATCAGTAAGCCTACTGACCAAGCCTCTAAAAAGAAGCATTAATTCATCAACCTGGCTGAGAGTGCGATCCATCATCTTTCTGATGGCCAGAGTTTGCTCTGCAAAAAGAAAAAAAAATGAAAATGAAAATGAAAATGACTTATGTTATTTCAATATAGAAAGTCTAAATACAAGATATAACTATAGCAATTAATTAGTTACCAAGACTTTCAGGGTAAAGCTATCAATCGAGATTAACATACCAAATTAAAATATGATTGCAGTTTAGTGATGAACATTGTGAAAATACCACTACCATGAAAGCACATGGTGGTGATATAAATTACACAAACATGAACCACTGCAGGTTTTTGGTGGCATTAACAAAGAGGGTAAGAATACTGATAGCACACCTAACAACAGCACTATACTTGTTGGCAATCTTGTTTCTTTTGTTTATTCATTAGGGAGCATCTTGCACTCTCTCCCTCTCTCTACCAAATACTAATTACCCTTGATGACCTTGGTCGAGTCTTGACACCATTTTCAAGTCAATAATTGAATCTTCAAGTCAATAATTGAATCATACCCTCCCTTTAGCCATATATCTTTCTCATCCATAGTTATGCACTGATCAAGATAACTGGGCAATAGTACTCACAAACTTTTGATCTTGTACTAGAGATGGACATAATGCTCTAATAATTATATTAAATGACAGCACAAAATTTTCAATCTGAGTAGCTTGTAAAGTTTTGAAGACAGTATCAGCACAAAATTTTAAAAAATAAAAGGAGGACATATTCCCTTCTTTTCATTTTCTCATAGCCAACAACCCCATGCTACAAGTGGTCTGGATGCAATGTCCACTGGCACTCGAGTAGATTATATGAAAGCAATTGACCCAATAAATATCAACCTCTAGTTGGAACAAAAGCAACAGCAAGTAATAGACTAACAGTAACAAGAGAATGAAAAAAGAAAATCAGATCCTCCATTTTATCTGATGAACAGAATAAAAAATCTGAAGTTTGTACGTTCCTATCTTTCTCACTGAAAGATGCCAAAATACTCAGAAAGTGACGGTGAAAACTAGTAACCAAGACGCAGCTATGCAACGTTGCTATCCTTTTTATTTTATGAAAATAGTACTTCTTATGCTTTTAGCTGATGAAATCTACAAAGAATCATGCACCTTACAACCGCAGTGATCTAATCCAGATCTAATATGTTTATCTCTCCAGACCTAAGGCCTGGAGAAGTTCAAGATCAGAACGGTTCTTCATGACTGGTATATATCCTATACAAAACATAGGTGCCAAAATAAGAGATGCAAGATGCAAACCTTATCACAATGATCTCAAACTTGTCACTAGCATATTTAATTAGAATTATAGCAAATGGACCAAGACAATCCCCTGCAAAATATTTGTTACACCTCGAAAGCAAAAGAAAGGCATGTTCAACTAATATCCATCAAGTGCAATTGAGCTACAACATACTATTTTACAGTTCAGTAAGGTAAAAAAGAAGTTCAGTTAGTAAAAAAAAAAAGTTCAGTGCGGTAAAAAAAAGGAATTCAGTGAGGTGAAAATTTTCTTACCATTACCCTTTTTCTTTTCTTACCTGCAATCTCATTTATCATCATTTCAAACCATAACCTGCTGCAGTACAGTATTACAGAGAGAGAGTCTGTTAAAAAAAGGATAACGATGGGGAATATGGATATATATTATGTCACACCAAAAAAGCAACCCATTTGACCTGTAAAAGTATTACGTGCAAGTTATACATATGCTCATCCTATCTCCTGAAAATACTGAGCTAACCCCATCTTCCTTGCTTCCTTCTTGTTACCCTCTCGTGCACCTTTTGCTTAGCTTCCTCTTTTGCTTAGCTTCCTCTGACAAGTAAAACAAAAGGGTGTTATTTCTAGTTCCTAGGAGACATGGTAGCTCTAAGCCTGACAAATAAACCAATCAAGTAATCTAATCCAACCACTCAAATCTTGCATCACAACTAGCAAAACATGTACTACTCAATACAATATCACACAATATTGACTACAGATCACATCTCTTATGACTAGATCCACTAAGACTGCTCTGACGACAAATTTCAACACCCAAGACCCTCTTATCCAATGCGCCAGTACGCAACAACTGCACCTAGTTTTTTAATGTAGCAGCACATGCTCAGGCACAAAATGATAGGGGCAGCTAGGCAAAGAATACACACACACAAGGATGTGTTGATCTTGGATAACACATCTGCTTCATACAGCTAGCAGCTTTCCACACGCAATTTCCTTATCCAGAGTTCTGATCTTCAGTTACTTCCTCACAGCTCCATCCTACTGGGAATTCTTATCACTCTCTGTCCTTATCTGTCAAAATAGCCATTGCATTGCATAATGCCAGAAATCCAATCAGTAATACTAACAGTAAGGTGACAATTAATCAGCAAAGGTTTTAACTGAAACATATGGTAGATGAACATATTTCTGCTCAAAGATAATTGGACTGAGAAATCTAAACCACCACCCTGAACCTATTGTAGCACTCCAGCTGCCAGGATCTCTGCATTCTAAGCCACGTTTTAATGCCAATCACAATCGTTGTTCCAAGAAACAAACATCAGAACTACAGCAATATGACACCAACAATGCACAAGGAAGCTGGCTTGATTGATGGTTTAATAGCCAGAGCTCCCCCTAATACTGACACCAAAAACAAGTGAAGCTTCGACTTCAGACTTTGATACCTAGAAATTTAGCTGGTTCAAACAAGACCAGCCCTTCGTACCAGTTGCATACTGACAACATGTTAGCATCTGAAAACAGAAAAAAGAAATCCCGCCTGTTAGTGGTGGTTTGCTCACTGCTTTCAAGATGAGCGCTTCCTTCATCCGGCATTTTTGTCGACAATCTATGAATTGGTGCATCCATGGCCTAATTCATGATCTGCCCTTCAACATGCCATCAACGATGCCATCGTAGGGAACAACGAATTCAGCTCCAAAGAGGGCAGTGTAGCAACGTGATACCACCAAAATGCAGCAATGACCTTATACATAGAACACAGCTCACTACTCTGTGCTTAAGGCCCATCCAACCATATAATGTTAGTTGTTGCTGAACAATGGAAGCACCTAAGGAAGATGGAATCTGACAGGGATATTTGCCGGGTGGATAAAAAAGTGCAGATCTCAAGGACCACAGTATAAGGAAACATAAAGGCACCAGGCATGTCTTCCTTGTGCTATATAATCATGAACAAATGCGTGAAAAATCTGCAAAATGTAAGCCTGCACTGCAGAATCGAAGTGTATCCTGAACGCCACATTGGTCTGAGTAGATCATGAATCATGATGGATTGGGTGTCATGGAATTACTTTTTTATATTTCTTTACTTCTATGCTGTTACTCTTTTAGGTACAAGAGATTCAGTGAAATACATTTAGGAAATTAAAAAGCAATCTTGCTGGATGAGATTGACACTTCAGCTACTACATTACAAGCCTACCATTATGGTACTGGTGGTCCATCTCAGAGTTGTCACGGCACACCGTACGGACGGTGATTGTGACTAGTATCAGGTCAATGATAAAACTGATAACTAACCCATTTCAGTACATGAGGACACATGAACAGGGATAATAAGGCACAGAAACATGCTTTTGCGTCCTTGAATTCTCAACACTCGTGTTTGATCAAACAGTCCCACATATAATGGAGAACTTGTCACCTAGGCATTTAATTTAAGGGCATTTATCTCCTCTTATCCTATTTGTTGAGAAAATGCATGTAATGTAACCACAGTGTTAGCTTTGATTAATGATAGTGACATGGAAAATAGTTACTGCAATCTTATCTTAGAAATCCCGCGCAATCTTATCTGACAAATATGAGTGCTGGGTGTTGAACACAAACTTCAACATCATCGCAAGGATTTGCATGGAGAATGACGGCTGATATTTGACCATGAAAGGAAAATTTGCCACCAGATACCTTAAACCACAAGACTTTCACCACTACCACGCCCAAACTTGACCGCGGCTATACGACACAGTTAGACATGGAATGCATGGAAAAATGACCAACATGATCGACCGGACAATTCTATTATTTTATGATTCTGTATTCTGACCAACATGGATTTTCGTTTGAACGCTTCCCAAAGTCCTAAACTGTGTATTTTGTGCAAAAAAAGTACTATATATTTTTTTCCTGGAATACTTTTCTAAAGCAACTTTTCAACTTTGTAGTGGTTAATTCATCTGTTTATACCCTCAAAAAAGCTATAACAAAAATAAGATAATCCATCAATTTCAGCTATCCCAAACGAGGCCGGAAAGCAATAAAATTACGAAATTGAAATTTGCTGGTGTGCGATATTATGTACTACAAACTTACAGACTACCTTTGACATAACATTAGATCTGAATCTCCTGAGAAGGTCTCCCTTTGACATACCTTTGACATTCTTTCTCCTCTGCTGTACATTGATTGATCTCACTCCACTATGGCTCATTTCAGCACTTATCCAATTGTATGTGCAACAAGAGACTATCTGAAGGTAGTTAAGTTCCTACGATCACTCACTGGTCAGTGGTGCTCCTCATCTCGAAATTACTACGACTATCCCCATGGTGAAAATTATTGTAGTAGTAGCAACTAGCAATGCAGGTCTAGTACAGTACAGTACACTACAGTTTCTTTCCTGAGTACACTACAGGGCCAACCAAATTGCATACCAAAATAAACGCTGATGTGAAGCGACCTACGGATCGAGATTGCGCGTTGAGCGAGACACAGAGAGAGAGAGAGAGAGAGAGAGAGAGAGAGAGAGAGAGAGAGAGAGAGAGTGGTGAGGAGATTTGAGGAAGGAGAGGATCGTCACCGAGGAAG
Source organism: Oryza glaberrima (assembly GCF_000147395.1). Lineage (NCBI taxonomy): Eukaryota > Viridiplantae > Streptophyta > Magnoliopsida > Poales > Poaceae > Oryza > Oryza glaberrima. The sequence continues at coordinate 21,437,359 of NC_068331.1, read as the reverse complement.
CGGCGCGGAGTAGTCGGCGGAGCACGCCGCCGGCGGGCGCCCGGAGATGCTCGGCCGCCGCGCCGCCGGTAGTTGGCGAGGTGGGGTGGGGGGGAAGGGCGATCGCGGCGGCCGCGGTTCATCTCCTCGCTGGTTGGGCCATGAAGTTGGTGGGCCAGATTCGTTGGTGGCCACTACGTGGGCCGATTTAACTCGGAGGCCGAATTCGTTGATTGGCGTTAGGTTGGCTAAATTCAGATGTGGGCTGAATTCGTCAACGGGAACAAGGTTGTCTGAATTCACTTGCGGGCCGAATTCGTTGCCGAGAATTAAGTGGGACGAATTCACTCGTGGGCACGTTCGGGTGTACTCTTTCCCAACTTATATACTCTCTCGTTTTACACGCGTACACTTTCTAAAACTGCTACACACGGTAGATTTTTTTCAAGAAAAATTACATGAAAGTAGCTTTTTTTTTTCTTAAGCCAACATTTAATTAATCATACGCTAACGAGACATACCGTTTTACGTGCATAGGGATTAGTTTCAAACACCTAATACCGAACACAGCCGGCACGGCGAAAATTATCTGGGTAGATTCAGTTCTAAAAGCAGAATTTGTTGATGGGAATTATGTAGGCCGAGTTTAGCAATTAGCGTTGGATCAATTCCGTTGAGGGGAATTAAGTGGATAATTCACTTGCAGGCTAAGCATTTCAACGAGAAATAAATGGGTCAGACTCAGTTGTGGGCCAGCTTCTCGGTTCAACAAATAAATAAAGTCAGCACCTAATGCGCGAATAACCGCACGCGTCCGTCCCGTATATATGTACACACTTTATGCACGTATACCTGGTGTTAGGATCACTGGTGGAGAAAGCCTTTTTACTCCCGGTTGGTAACCCTTCTATAGTCCCGGTTTTCCAACCGAGAGTATAAATCCGGGACTAAAGATCGCTATCTTAGTCCCGGTTAAAAAAAAATTCGGGACTAACAATCGATCTTTAGTGAAAAAAGAGAGAAATCTTTAATCCCGGTTGATAACACCAACCGGGACTAAAGAGAGAGTAGCATCATCTTTTGCCAGATTTAATCTCTATATTTTCTCCCGAATCTAGTGCGATGTATATCCCTAAATCAATCCTCAAATCCCCAATTCAAAGTATCATCCCAAATCTTAAGTTACTTATAAACATAAATCAAATATATCACAAATCCTAAAAAAATACACTCAACACAAATACATCACAAATCCTAAAAAATACACACAAATCAAATACATCACAGATTATACATCTCATATCCATGCAATGAATCACACAATTACACATCTCATCGATCACAAATTATCAAAAAAAAAAAAGAAAAGAGGCTGGCCGGCAAACGAGAGGGCACGGCCGCCGCCGCGCGCGGCACCGCCGCCCCGCCGGCCGCTGCCGCCGGCCACCGGATGAGAAGTGAGGAGATGGGAAGTGAGGAGGGGGAGGAGAGGGGAGGAGGAGTTAGATCTGTGAAGAGGAAGGGGAAGGGATCTGTGAAGTATAGGAGAGGATAAGGGATAGGGATTATATACTACGTATTAAACTTTAGTCTCGGTTGGTAATACTAATCGGGACTAAAGATCAATATAATTTTTAGTCCCGGTTAGTATTATCAACCGGGACTATAAAGATGATCTGTAGTTACCGGGACTAAAGATCCTCGCCCTCTTGACAGACTACTGACACTAGAAGAACCGGGAGTAAAGATGATTTTTAGTCCCGGTTGGTGTGTTACCAACCGGGACTAAAGATCATAAAGTAGCTGTGGTGTTTTTAACTGGGAGTAAAGATCATTTTTATTCCCGGTTTTTATTGCAACCGGGACTATTGTGGATTTTAGTCGACCGACCAAAGATAGTTTCTCCACCAGTGGATCTGTCGTTGCTGCCATGGAGGATTTGATCCAAGAACGGCGCAGTGTGTTTAACTATCGCAGGTAATTGAAAACAAATGATGTTATGCGCTGTGTTGAGAATTTTTTGATTTGCAGTTGCAAGGAGAAACAGGACAGGGAGCAAAACCAAGTCAACCCTGCAAGTTGTTTGCAACACAAGTAACATCTGCAAGCGTGATGCGTGCGTATCACTGAATCATCCTCCCTACTAGCAACCTGCAAAACCAGATGCATATCAAAAGAATTCAATGAGCCAAGTTTATTTTCTCTCAAAAAGAGAGAAAGAAAACGAGCGCTTGTTTACTAGGACGAGCAAAGTTTGGGTACTTCGGTAAGCTGTAGCCTGTAGCAGGCTAAACACATGAAGCTTACGCCCAGATTTCGTCCATGTATTTAAGTTTTGACACTCTATTATATGTAAAAGTACATAATTGAGGATAGTCATATATTAGATAATCGTCAGTAGTTTCCTTGGCCTTAATCACTAACTGGTCAGCAATATAAACATTTTATATATGTATTCTTAGTGACTAAAAATCAACTCTAAAAATTAAGTTTTAAATCCAAACTCATCCAAACACTTATTATATATTGTAAAAATAGTGAAAATTATTGTAAAAATACAGGTTCAGTTCAGTACATAACTATTAATTAATCTTTCCTGAACATAGAGCCAAGAGCAATCTACACATCAAAACGGCACGCTGAGATTGTTGACCCGAAATGCATGCACGAATCCATCAAACTTGGAAGCTGCCACAACTGCATAATTATGCCGTTATTTCGTCAGAGCACCAGGCAAAGATGCGGATGGAACAATAATCAGGCTGTGTTTAGTTGGATTCAAAGTTTGGATTTTGGTTAAAATTAAAAATGATGTGATTAAAAAGTTGTGTGTGTATGACAAGTTAATGTGATAGAAAAGGACTAAAGTTTATATCTAAACTTAGATGGCTCACATGAATGCAAGAGGAGTGTCAGGTCCTGAAATGAATCTGACAAATGAGGAGATCGAGGGAGGAGCGGCTCGGTCACCGAAAGAAGCAGGGAATGAAGGCGATCGTCGCTGCCGTGTTCTTTGATGGGCTAATGGGCTAATTTGATTCAAAGGCCGAATTCCTCTGTTGGCAATATGTGGGCCAAATCCGTTTGACTGAAACGAATTAAGTGGGCTTAACTTGGTGATAGGAAACAGGAATAAGTTCATCTAAGGTCCGTAGACTTGTCAACGAATTTGATTTGCGTCCTTCAACCGAAAAACCAGATACAACGGGTCCCTCAACTATTAAAATCGGTGCAACATAAGTCCCAAGACGGTTTGGAAGGCGGTTTTGGCTGACGTGACGCCTACATGGATCCTTTGACTAGGTATTCGTCCCATGTGACATTGACATGGCGCTTACGTGGTAATTCGATCGCGAAAAAATAGTAAAAAACCAATGACCCACATGTCAGCTACACACAAAATAATTTTTAAAAATGGTGGGGTCCACATGGGTCCCACATGTCATCCTCACTCCCTCATCTCTCTATCCCCTCTCTTCATCATCTCTTCCTGAGCGGCGGACAGGCAGGTAGGCGGTGAGGAGAACGGTAGAGCAGGCGAGCGAGTTAGGCGGTGGGTGGATGTAGGAGGTTGGGTGGGGGTGGCGACGGCTCCTGCCGCCCCCCTGTGCCGCCATAGCTGTGGGGTATCGAGTCCGAGGCGGGCTCCGGCGGCCGCACACCACCATGCGATGTGTGCCGAACCGAAGGAGGAGGGGCTCCTACAACAGCAAAGAAATTAACCATACATCATCAGCATCAACATCCTTGAGAAGGTACATCTTGGCCGCCTTTGCCGCTGCATCGGCCTTCGCCGCATCCGCCATCGGCAAACAAATTAACCACCACCGAACGCAACGGATCCCCTCCCCTTGACGGAATAGACATGGATTGGTGAGGCCAGTGAAAATCAGGGTTGGATCCAGGAGGGAACGGGATGAGCTGGACACACCTTGTCATTGGAGCTCGCGTTGTGGGACGCCGCTACCACTGATGAGCAGCCATCTGCGTCGGCGTGCTCTGCATAGCTCCTCTTTCCTCCGTTGCGCCCGCCGCCGCTTCGCCCTGCCTGCCTATTCCGCTCGCCGTGCTCTGCATCTCTCTTCACCTATCTCTCTCTCCCTCCCCTATGTTCGCGCGGCGGATGGTGAGGAGCGGCGGCCAGCGAAGGATGGTGAGGAGGACGGCATCGGAAACGAGGGCTAGTGGCGTCCCTTAATCCTCCACTTCGTGCCCCCTCCTAGATCAACATTGAGCATGGCCTTCTTCGCCACCGCACAACCGAGGATTGGAGCCACGTCTTCCTCGCCGCGAGCTTGAGCTTGCCAGCCCGTCGGCGGGAAGACGGCAGTGGCGAACGACGAGGAGCTTTCAGAAACCAACCTCGTCGCCGGCAGTTCATGAGGGCAGGCACCTGCCCTAGAGGTCACCGGAGTCGACGCCGCCATCTTCTCCTCGACTCGGCCGCCGTTGTGCCAGGTTGAGCTCCGCTAGCATGCGCGTCTCCCTCCCTGGCGCCCAACGCCAACGGCGACCCCTCTTGCTCCACCCTCTCCTTCTCCGCTGCCACCTCTCCCGGTCGGTCGGCATCGCCAAGGTCACGAAAGTGAAACATTTCGGTGAGAAATAATTGGGTTAAATTCAGTAGTGGGCTTACCTCTCGGTTCGACAAATAAAGCGAAACCATGACCGCACAGCCACCACTGTTGCAGCCTTTGTTGATGGGAATTATGTAGGCCAAGTTTAGCGTTGGTTCGATTTCATCGATGGGAATTAAGTGGGCAGAATTCACTTGCAGGCTAAACATTTCAGTAGAAATAAATGGGTTAAATTCAGTTGTGGGCTGACCTCTCGGTTCGACAAATAAAGCGAAACCATGACCGCACAACCACAACTGTTGCAACCTTGCAGGTGTATTTGGTGCGGAGCGCTAATGCGTGACTAACAACATGCATCCATCCCGTCACATATATATGTACAAACTTTATGTACGTATATCTGGTGCTGGGATATGTCGTTGCTGCCATGGAGGATTCCATCCAAGAACGGCGCGGCGTATTTAACTATCGCAAGTAATTGAAAACATATGATGTTATGCGTTGGGTTGAGAATTGTAACCATGACCGCATAGAGCGCTAATGCGCGACTAACCATATCCGTCTGTTCCATATATATGTACAATGTACGTATAAACTTTGTATTTATATGTATAAAGTTTGTGCTTATATAAAACTTTATATCTATATGTATCAACTTTGTTTCTATACCTATATATGTATAAATGTTTTATTTATGTGTATATACATATGTATTATAAAACTATATATACAAACTTTATATTCAGACGTATGAAGTTTATAATATAAATTCTATATTTATACATACACGTACACACTTTGGATGTAAAAATCTATATGTATATGTATACTTCTACGTATAGACGTGCAAGAATAAAAAAGTTCCAACAAAAGCCTCCCCCACCTGAAAACCTGATCGCCGATTAACGTTTTCGGGCGTTGGTGAAGGAAGTGTGCAGAGTGCGCGTCCATGACCCTGGTGCTGGGATCTGTTGTTGCTGCAATGGAGGATTCGATCCAAGAATGGTGCAGCGTGTTTTAACTATCGCATGTAATTGAAAACAAATGATGTTATGCGTTGTGTTGAGTATTCTTCGATTTGCATTTGTAAGGAGAAGAAGGACGGAGAAGAACTGAAATTTTGATCTACAGCTACGGCCCGGTTTGATTAAAATTATTAAACGGAATATTGTCACGGATCACTTGCCTTATTAAAAGGACAAATTGGAAATATAAAGAGTGTATTGGATCTATAGAATATACAGGTGTACCAGTATGAAATGATCGAACTGCTGAATTGATAAAACTCGCGAGTGGTGATGAGGTGACAATGGAGAGGGAACTGAAGAGGTGGAGGGTTTGTTTGCGTGCGTAGAACTGAGTCCGAACCAGATTTGTGATCATGCGCTGCGGGTTGGGTTTTGAATATGCACGGACGACATGCGCGCGACATTAACTGTCGGATTACATAAAAATGGCCGGATAAAGGAATGCTTTAACAAAAACGACCGCGGTGCCTCCATTCTCCGGCGTGCGACAGACAAAGACGTACAGACAATGGACAACGGGCAAACAGGTGATTGGAAGCAACTTTCATTTTTTTTTTTTATAAACGTTAGTAGAGATATGCAATGCAAGTTTCGGATTGTGCCAACAGTAATAGTGTTAGTAAATTGTTATGATGCAAAAAATGGGCACATATACCTAGCTAGTACACAAAAAAAAACGTGTAGATGAAACGCACATAGATACATATAAGATAGATGCACTGAAAATTTAAATTATAAAGCAATTTTATTCAACCAGAGGAGAAAATAAAAAAGGGTGTACAGTACATCCTCTCATACCTCCCCAATAACAGAGGAAATAAACGAAACATTGCAGTTAACAACAAAAAAACTCTCATGAAATAGAGGAAATTAAGAACAACTAAGAGAACACTTTCCAATGAGAGAAAATAAAAACCATTTTAGGGGTTCGCTGCATTAGGATTTGGCATGCAGATATCGACGTTAGAAGGCAAACTAGAACAGACAAACCCTTGCTCACAACAGTTGCTTTGCTCGGCAATTGGCGACGAACGTTATTATGGACACACGGCATCCACGAAGGAACGCAGCCTTCAGTGTAGGATTCTTCAGTATAGGCTCTAAAAAACTGGGCAGCCGATGGAGTAGCAACCAACCACAGCTGCAGGAGCATCGTCACGGCGAGCACCTTGCATATTGCCACTTTCTTGCTACCCTCCATCTCTCTCTCTCTCTCTCTCTCGTTTGATCTGTTTGTCGTTAACGACTTCACTGCCAATCTGCCATTTCCAGTCCTCATGCATCCTTCTTATAGCTGGCCTCTGAGGATGAGAAGAAAAAAAAGATCGGATTCCATTTCAGCAGAAAGGAAAAATAAAGACTGCGTAGCAAAGCTCCCTATTACTCTCTTTGTTTTAAAATATAACATAAATATTTATAGGATTCAAATTTTCTACTACGGTATAGACAAATGCTGCACTTATTTGATTATTTCCATGATTCTCATCATTTCAATGATTGCAAACCTGATCGGATGCTTGGAAAGGGAATATAAACAATTCAAAATTAGGAAATTGATAACTGAAACAACTAAAATATAAATCGTTTGACCTGATCTTAGTCTTTGATTAACAACCTATAAATCCTTATATTTTTGAACAAGAGAATATTTGACAAAAAAACCCCTCAAAATCATACGAATTATAGACCATTGGATCGCTTTAAGATTCATGCGATACTCCCCCAATCCCAAACTCTCCTCTCCTCCCTCCTCACTCCCGATGCCGCTACTTCTCTGCCTCCTCCTCTTACACCACCGTTGCACCACGCTACTGTGCAGCCTTCTTGGCGCTCGGAGGGGCCATTCATGCTAGCAAGGCCTGCCAAACCCCCCCCCCCCCCCCCCTCACGCCTCTCCTCCTCCTCAAGTTGGTGGTGGCAAGGTGCCCTCACCCCCGCTATCTTCCTCATCTTCATCTAGTGGCTTCCCGTCCAACAGAGATGGCACCATCATATATATATATATATATATATATATATATATATATATATATATATATATATATATATATATATATATATATATATATATATATATATATATATATATATATATATATATATATATATATATATATATATATATATATATATCTTATTTTGTGGTTAGAGTATGATTTTGTAATCCGATGACCTTTTATGCACCTTTTTTTGGATCGGTTTTCTTAAAAGAGATGGGCCTCCCCGGCACGAAATGTCACGGTCGGTGACGATCTGGTCTTGGGCTCCGGCCATTGCAACCCGGCCGACGTCGCGGACGACGCGGCAAAAGCACCGGCACGTGGCCCCCTCCTCGTCTGCGGCCGCCTACCGAGACGACGCACGGAAGCAGCCATGGCGATCCGCGCTACTCCCCATTGGGCGAGCGGCGCGTGTCACCGGCATCACGTAATCACACGAGACCTCGCGGCGGCCGGCACACGGCTACAATCTCCCGTAACCCGCGACAATTTTGAAGCGTTTCCAAACCAACCCAATTTTCCTTGCTGCTTTCTCAATTTCAAAATAAATAAATCTCTATCTCCATCTTTATCTCTACTATTATAAAAACTAAAGATAGTTTTACCGGTACTTTAGTATAAATCGGCTTTTAAGTTCGTTTTTGGAAATACATATCTATATTAGAGTTGGCTTTTAAATTCGTTCGCTTTTGGAAATACAGAATTCGTCGTATAAGAAATCTCATTAAAAAAAGTCACACGCTATCTAGAGACGATCCTAACTACAGCTCATGATTTTCTAAAATAATATATCCAAGCGAATTCTCACAGTAAATTTTACCTCTTAATTAAACTGTATAACAATAATAAGATTAAAATAACCTTCACCCGTTGCAACATACGGACATCTTTTCTAGTATTTTTAAAAATTGAAGATGTTTTTGCTGGTACTTTTGTACGTCATTTGTGTTTGAGTCGGTTTTCAAGTTCGTTCGCTTTTAGAAATATAGATTTGTATTTGAGTCAGGTTTTTAAGTTTGTTCGCTTTCGGAAATACAGGAGCGATAGTATAAATAATCTCTACTATTATAAAAATTTAAGATGGTTTTGCTAGTATTTGATACGTCATTCGTGTATGAGTCGATTTTTAAGTTTGTTCGCTTTTAGAATTACATATCTGTATTTAAGTTAGGTTTTAAATTCGTTCGCTTTTAAAAATACAGGAGCATATATGCTAACTTGAGATGATCGGACTCGTAATTACAGCTCATGATTTTCTAAAAATATATATATATATCTAAGTGAATTCTCATAGTGAATTTCATCTTAACTAAACCATATAACAACAATAAAAATTAAAATAACCTTCACTCGTTATAACACACGGGTATTTTTTTTAGTTTTATATAAAATGTGTCACATGATAATAGTAGTACTAACCTGATTCATTTATCTATTTTGAATTCTTTCGCCGCGTGCAAAGCGTACGTGCGTTCCCTCTCCATCCACTCTGCTGCAGCAGCCAAGAAGAAATTTCTAGTCAGCAGCAAAGCTCTCACCTTTCTCCTCCTCCCAAACACAACAGCCACAACAACAACAAAAAGCTCTCACCTTTCACACTCGCATCACACACGCTCTCTCACTCTCACTCTCACTTCACTCAGCTCGAGCCACAGCCGAGAGAGAGCCATCCATGGCGGTGAGCAACAACATCACGGCGTGCGTCAACTTCCTGGCGCTGGTGTGCGCCGTCCCGGTGGTGGCCACGGGCGTCTGGTTCGCCTCCAAGCAGGGCGACGACTGCGCCCGCGTCGCGCGCTGGCCGCTCGCTATCCTCGGCGCCGCCCTCCTCCTCGTCGCCCTCGCCGGCTTCGCCGGCGCCTACTGGAACCGCCGGGGCCTCCTCGCCGCCTACCTCTTCGCCATGGCCGCGCTCATCACCCTCCTCCTCGCCCTCCTCGTCTTCGCCTTCGCCGTCACCCGCCCCTCCGGCGCCTACCCCGCCTTCGCCCGCGCCTACGACGACTACCGCCTCGACGGCTACTCCACCTGGCTGCGGGACCGCGTCGCCGGCGACCCTCGCCGGTGGGAGGGGATCAGGGCTTGCCTCGCCGCCTCCGACACCTGCAGGAAGCTGGCGCAGGAGAGCGTCTTCTTCATCACCCCCGAGCAGTTCTACCAATCACACCTCACCCCGCTCCAGGTAATCAGTAATCCTCAATTAATTCATCGATTTAACCATACATCACACCGATTACTAGGGTGTGTTTAGTTCACGCTAAAATTGGAAGTTTGGTTGAAATTGGAATGATGTGACGGAAAAGTTGGAAGTTTGTTAGTGTAGGAAAGTTTTGATGTGATGGAAAAATTGGAAGGTTGAAGAAAAAGTTTGGAACTAAACTCGGCCCTAATCGCATTGCTTAATTAATCAATCGACTTAGTTTAACATGACCAATGTGACTGCTAGCTAGTAGCTAGTACAATCGATCTCTATTAGTAGTACAGTTGCTAGGTAGCACTGGTTGGCAACAAGAGGAATCAAGGAACAATTTTTGTGGGGTCTAAGAATAAAGTAGGGTTAAATTATCCCCAAATGTTGCAGCACATTGCAGTTCTTTTATGAGTGTGCAAATCGTCTAAAGAGAAAAGGTGAGGGATCCATGGATGGAAAGGTGGTGATTTGTGTGGAAATTTCACTGTGGGGGTACTTCCATTATTATCCATGGTACCAACCTTTGCTCAAGAGAAAGAACACTGATGAAACCATGAAACTGAACAAGATTTGCTGGTAATTAAGGTTGTGGTTATGTGAATTGTTGATCTTAATGGTCTCGTTCTAGCTTAGGTGACATGGGCATATGGGCCGGCACATGGGGGCATGTACTTAATTAACTGATTTTCTTAATATTAGTTTTCTATGGTTGGCATTTCGATGTTCTGTAGATGAATCTTCTCCTGTGTAGCATTAGCAATGGAGGTTCAGATAAGTGCAAACCAAGCATGGCTCGGTGTGCAAGATCATTTTGGAAAAGAAATGGCTCAATGTGCTGGGCCATGTCACCTGATCCAGTTCACATTTTTGTCTCCTTGTGTAACTGCTATCCTTGGACTCTCTCTCTCTCTCAAAGAGAGAGAGAAAAATCCTTGGACTAGTATCTTGGATTTTGCACATCTTCAGGTTTCCGAGAAAAAAATCATTGTTCAGTAGATCAGAACACAATTAATGCAGTTCAGCTAGCTGACATCAAAATGTCCTGACTTCGTTCCATGAATTTAGGATATCCTGATCTCATTCCAAATTCTGGAATGTTTACATTGTTACTCCTCAGTAGTACCTTTTTGTTCATTTACGGTTCAGCCAAAGATAAAAGATATGATCTCGAATGCTTACGTTTGACCATTGCTTAATTTTGTATCTTCAATGCTGGCAAAATAACTGGAATAAATATAATAATATCGAGGTAGTTTTGACGATGGATTTACCATTCCATTTTCCAAGCAGAAACCTGAATATTTATGCAAATGAGTGGCCATATATCTGAGGCACAATGAACTTGATCGTGAGCATTCTGCAGTCCGGCTGCTGCAAGCCGCCGACGGTGTGCGGGTACGCGTACGTGAGCCCGACGGTGTGGGTGAACCCGGCGAACCCGGCTGCGGACGCGGACTGCGCCGCGTGGGGGAACGACCCGTCGCAGCTCTGCTACGAGTGCAGCTCCTGCAAGGCCGGGATGCTGGGCACCCTGCGGGAGCAGTGGCGCAGGGCCAACGTCGCCCTCGTCATCGCCACCGTCGCGCTCATCTTCTTCTACGTCATCGGCTGCAGCGCCTTCAAGAACGCGCAGACCGAGGACCTCTTCCGCCGCTACAAGTGGCGCAACTGATCGGCGCTGCTGTCTGATGATCAATCAGCTCCTCGCCGGTGCCGGTTTGCTTAACTTCTTGCTCTTGGCTCTTGCTACATAGTATCAGTATTATATCTGTTGATTAATTTTACAGTGCATTGTTCTGTTCTGAAGATTACTGGATGCTGCTAGTTTGTTTTGTTGATCTAGTGAGTACAATCTACGGGCTGGTTTCAAAGCTTAGCCAAATGTATATGTGTTGCCGGCTTGTGTTGTTGGCACGGGTTGTCATATTTGTCATGGTCGTACCTACCGTCAGACTGAGTACTCTTTTGCTGTATTATTGATATAGGCCGTGTTTAGTTCTTTGGCCAATTTATTTTTTAAGTATACGTACACACATTTGAAGTATTAAACGTAGACTAATGACAACAAATTACAGATTCCGCTTATAAACTGCGAGACGAATATATTAAGCCTAATTAATCCATCATTAGCAAATGTTTAATGTAGCATCACATTGTCAAATCATGACGCAATTAGGCTCAAAAGATTCGTCTCGCAATTTACATGCAAACTATGCAATTGGTTTTTTTTCGTCTACATTTAATGCTCTATGCATGTGTTCAAAAATTTGATGTGACATTTTTGGCCAAAAATTTTTGGGATCTGAACACACCCACAAGCTAAAAAACTAACACAAGTTTCAGACATCGTACAAAATGAACTATTGAAGGCATCTGCTACTTGGTACTACAAGTAAAAAACTAACACAAGTTTCAGCCACTGTACTAAATAATCTGGTTCATATGCATCAATCGCCTGATTAGTTCGAGCGATCGATTTGGCAGTGAATTGTTAGGTTAGTGTACTACACGTGTAATGGCCTGATGACCTGACGGTTGCAGAGTCTGTGACATACTTCCTTTTTTTTGTTTGCGGACATGTCTGATGACTTTGGAGATATAAAAATCACAATGCATAAGTTGTTGCAGAAGTTCCAGTCTTAGACAAGTTTCATTGCAGCGTTCGATTTTAAGCTTCTTTTACTAACTGATGAAGGAGACCTGTTCTCAGGTTTAGCACGGAGTCATCTTGTCCGGATTCAGGGCACGTAGTTTTGGACCCAGTGTAATACAGAGTAGTTTTTTTGAAGTTCTTCTCATAAAAATTTTGTAAAATTTAACAGTACATGAGGGAAAAAAAAAAGGAGAGGTACAGCCATTGACTTGTATAGCTTAAAACTTTAGAAAGTCGGCGTGTTCATTTATTTATCTGGTGATGCTTCTTCAATGGTAGCATTACCTGTGTTGGAGATTTGAAATTGACCTTTTTGTAAGAACAAATGAGAGGCAGGTGGTAGATGGCCACCTCCAGTTCGTGGAGTTTATGTAGGAAGTTGACAAATCTCGAGCTCTGATTTGTTTGAATACAACAAGTAGGCCTTAGCTTGATAATCATGCTACCAGTACAATAATATATATCTATCCTGCTACCCTGTTGAAAAATCCTCTGTTATCTAATTACGCCGTCCTAAGCTGACCGCAGGAACTCAAAATTATACTACACTTTGCACCACTTACCATCCAAAAGATATCATATGCTGAGAAAAAAATAAAGAAAATTGTGTACTATAAAATAAAAATCCATTAAATAATTCATGCTTTCTGAAGAGAAGAGTAAACCCTTATATTAAATAGAAGATTTAACTAAAAGTCCAATTTGAAGTACAAGGGGGCAAATACATATAAACTACACCTTTCAATTTGTTTCATTTTTTTAATGTTTATTTTATCCAACCTCTACATGGATGCAACCACTAGGGGAGCCAAATTTTATCTAGTTACAACAACAATTTTGAGTGCCTCTTTAGGTTGCGGATACACTAAAACCACATGAATTGGGGTGACATGGGATTTAGATCTATTATGGTTTTATTATGCCTCTCATCATCTCTGCTTGTTACCTTATTAGTCGCAACTCGGAAACATAAATTTGGAGTTGATTTTAGGTTTTTTTAAATCATAATAGCATTGGCTTATATACTGTTAATAACACAGAGATGAAAGTTTTATCCATAAATTATATTTTGTCAAACAATTAGAGCCTACCACTGCACTACACGCAATCCAAACCACCTATTTGTTGATCTAACGGTTCAAATGGGCAATAATTCGTATATCTGGTCTCATAAGTTGATGTAAAATGTAAATAGAAGTACTCCCACTGAAATTTGAAAAAGCATGGTAATCCCATTTGAAAAAGTATTCCATCATATGGTATCACAAAGAGTACCATGCTTTATGACACCCAACAACAATATTTTGACTTGGGCTAGGAAAGCAGCACTTAAGTATGTTGTATGTATCTCATGTTTCATATATTGAAACAACAAAACTGATTTCCATGCCGGCAAAACTAGAAAAATGCGGTCACGATTTTGTATTGATGATAATCATTGTGGTCATCCATAGAGTCAAGCCAAGGCCAATGAGGTGGTGACCAAGTTTTCTAATCTCCTATCCAGACTCATCCACCCAACCAAACACACCCTAAAGTTTATTAGGAAGAATTGTTTGTTGGGCAGAAGTCAAATCCTTTGCAACATTCAAATCCTAAAAAATACAAAAATGAGTGGAAGCACTCCACTCTTGCGCTGATTTTTTATCAGCTCATGCTGCAACACTATAAATACCAAGGATAGGTGTTGTCCTGCAACATTATAAACTCTGAGATCGATCCCTCAACTCATGCAAGCAGTGTACTCAAATTCAAGCTACACAACTTACAATATCCCAACCCTTTGTTACAACAGCATGATGCCCAGAGCTCAGTTAACCACATTTCTCATCGTCACTAGCTTCCTCTCTACTGTCACCTATCTCGGGGCACCGGTGCATGGTGGCGTCCTCACTAGTTACGATGTTTCTTCTTTGGATATCATGTCCAAAATCCACACTGAACATGACGCGACTACCAAGGCATCATCGGACTTTGGCCATATTGTACATGCTACACCAAACGGGGTATTTCGTCCTACCTTCCCTGCTGACATCGCTGCCCTAATCCGCTTATCACTCTCCCAGCCGACACCCTTCACCGTGGCACCACGAGGCAAGGGCCACTCCTCTCGAGGACAGGCCTTCGCCCCGGGCGGCATTGTTGTTGACATGTCGGCTCTCGGTGATCACGGTCACCATACCAGTCACCGTATCGACGTGTCGGTTGATAGGATGTATGTGGATGCCGGTGGCGAGCAGCTATGGATTGACGTGCTCCACACTGCCCTCAAGCATGGTCTCACGCCACGTGTATGGACCGACTACCTCCGCATCACCGTCGGTGGCACGCTCTCCAACGCCGGCATCGGTGGGCAGGCATTCCGGCATGGGCCACAGATCTCCAACGTCCACGAACTTGATGTGGTGACAGGTACAATTTTAGTTTGGTCTTTCTTATAATCTGAGATCTGATAGAGTGATGGGTGATGACTAGTGTAGTCCACGTTGCTTATACATACATTATGTTAATTATTGTCCACGGGCACAGAGAGCACAATTAACTAATCAACAAAAATGTTGTGGTTGCAGGAATGGGTGAGATGATCACTTGCTCACCAGAGGTGAACTCGGCCCTGTTCTTCGCAGTGCTAGGTGGGTTGGGTCAGTTTGGGGTCATAACCCGGGCCAGAATCAGACTTGAACCGGCTCCGAAAAGAGTCAAATGGGTTCGAATCGCTTACTCAGATGTTCACCCATTTACTACCGACCAAGAGTTGCTTATCTCGAAACGGGCTAGCGGATCCGGGTTCGATTATGTTGAGGGCCAGGTCCAGCTCAATTGGACCTTGACCCAAGGCCGCAGGTCGTCTTCCTTCTTCTCTGCAACCGACCTTGCTCGGCTCGCTGGGCTTGCCATTGATACTGGATCCGTAGCGATCTATTACATTGAGGGAGCAATGTACTATGACGATAACACCGCCGCTTCCGTGGATCAGGTATATATGAAAACCACAATCCATTAACTCATTTTGCAAGTAATTCAGTAATTACATTTTTGTTGCTTCGTTCATTTTCAATGATTTATCAGTAGTTGACCAAATGATGAGCCATAGAAAAATGAACGAAGTAACAAAAAAAATTTATGAATAAACCTTTGATATTTATATTCTTATCGAGTTAAGAGCCGATACTAGAAAATAAACTACTTTCATAAAAAAAAATCAAAATCACCGGTAAATTTAAGTTTTGAATGCAGTTGATAAACCAAGAAGCAAACGACGGAGCTGAATTTGATTTTTATAGGGTGTGTTTTTCTTTCCTTTGTTACAAAGGTGCTAAGTTAGCGTGATAATTTGTGATTTGAACTCGAAAATAAACCTTATTTTTGCAGAAACTTGATGCGCTACTGGAGGAGCTGAGCTTCGTCCGGGGCTTCGTGTTCGTCAGGGACGCATCGTACGTGGAGTTCCTTGACCGGGTTGGGCGGGAGGAGCAGAATCTCCGGTCAGCCGGCGCCTGGGACGTGCCCCACCCATGGCTCAACCTCTTCGTCCCCAGGTCTCGCATCCTCCACTTCGACGCCGCCGTCTTCAAGGGCATCCTCCGCAACGCCAACCCCGTCGGCCTCATACTCATGTACCCCATGAATAAGGACATGTACGTTCAATTCGCCGCCGCCATTAACGTGCATGTCTCGAGCTCAAGGAGCTCGTCCAACGCACAAGAAATTTCCTTTTATTTTTAGAACCTTTTAATTTATTTTTTAGTTTTTAAAAATATTTTTTTCTAAAACTAAAACTTATTTTCAGCACAAACCTTTTGGCCATATCAGTATCATAATATTATCAGTGTCCCCCCAAAAAAAATATTATCAGTGTTATTTGGTTATACTTAAACTGACAGTGGTATCTTGTCACGGTATTTTACCTAGTGTGATAGGATAAAATTGTCACGGCCACCATAGGTAGGGTGCCAATGCTGTTTTGTCACGTGAGGTGGATCGGCGAGATTAAAATGTTTAAAAGTGTTTATTTTTGAAATTAAAAATTAAAAAGGTTTATAGTTGAATTTTTTCCACGCACAAGCTGATTGATCGTGATGATGTATAAACGCAGGTGGGATGACAGGATGACGGCGATGACGCCGGACGAGGACGTGTTCTACGCCGTCGGGCTACTGAGGTCGGCGGTGGCCGGTGGCAGCGGCGGCGACGTGGAGCAGCTGGAGAGGGAGAACGCGGCGGTGCTGGAGCTCTGCGACCTCGCCGGCGGCGGCATCGGGTGCAGGCAGTACCTGCCGCACCACGCGTCGCGGGACGGGTGGAGGCGCCACTTCGGCGCGAAATGGGGCAGGGTCGCCGACCTCAAGGCCCGGTACGACCCGCGGGCCATCCTGTCGCCGGGTCAGGGCATCTTTCCGCCGCCGCCGCCGCCATCGCCGCCGCCGGCGGCGGCCGGCGAACCTATTACTGCAAGCTAGCGCACATACAGCGTCCTCCTGAGTCCTGACTCTTGCTGCACTGCACGTAGATTCAGCTAGTGATTGGTAATGTTCAGAACATTCAGAGTAAATAGGATTAGTAGTTTGGACCGGAAGAATTAAGATCGTCGATTCGAAGGAGTGGCGAAATTTTTAGGCGTTTGATTTTGGTCTTTAGTCTGTTTTGATTTGATTTTCCTCAGTTTTCTTGGAACTGTAGGAGGTTAATTTGCGAGGGTGCTGAATGGTTTGGTTTGTAAAATAGTCCATATTCCTAGCTTGTGTTTGTTTTTTGTAAAATAGTACTGGTACATATACGTGCATTCATGTAAGCAGTGTTGCACGCAGGTCAAATAGTTTGCTTTAAAATACTGCAAAGAAAATTAGAGGGATTATTTAAAAGAAGCTATGTGGTTATGCTGACTTATTGGTTTGTTTAGTGTCAGTTGAATTATAATATTGAAGGGTTACGATATTACCTTTAGTAAACATCAGTTAGTTTATATATATGTATTTGCAAAACTCAGGCATTCTAAACTTCAGCTAACTGAATATTTGTGTATTGACATTTAATGGATGCGTGCAAAATGCACTAGATTTGATAAAATTACATAGTTCTCTGTGAGGTTATATAGCTTGGAGAAGGAAAAAAAAAACTTTTCCAGAGGGGTTCATTTAAGGCTTTATCGAATGATTACTCGAGGTAAGAAAAACATGCGTTTCCTCTCATCGAAATATAGACTAAAGAGAGATTGCCAGCGTTTGTGGATTAGTCGAATAAAGGCTGCAAAGCTGTGCACTCAACTGTATCGTCTTTGAAACATGAAACAAATTGTTATCATAATATATTTTGAATGAACTACTAAACAACATCCACATTAAATCAATCTGCCATACCACGAACATTTACGCTACGCACGAAGAAAGCATATTTTGTATTGAAAATGTAATCAAAATATTAAAAAACAAAAATGGCAAAGCCTTTGCCTACCTTCAAAAAAAATATTTATAAAAAGTAAAAAGAGGATAAAAATGTGATTCATTAAAGTTTTCCTTTTCTTCTCCGTAGCATTTTAAGTAATCTTTCTTTAATGGCGAGCATAAAAAAACCGAGTAAATTGCATCGTCGGTACTCGAACTGAAGAACCTTGATACTAAACCAAGTTTCGATAACTTCTTCAGCTTTCATTTCCTCCGTCTTCAAAATCGCAGAGTTAATTCAAAAGTCCTGTTAGGTCACATATGCAAGGTTGCCATGAGTAAGGTTGGGAGACCGAAGGCAGTTTTCCGTGCACCGGACACGTAGCTTACCGAATCAGTTGTTGACATTGATAACAAGGATCTAATGAATTATGAGTTTAATAGATCCTCTTTAGCAGAAAGACATATATTCCTTGCTCATCACTTATTCCTAAACCTCGTATGGGGCTAATCGTTTTCATTTACCATCTCAGTGAAAATCCTTTTCGTTCCGCTTAGCCCTCGCGTGGTTGAAGGAGATGCTGCTGCTGGATGGAATGCTTCCGTTCCGGGGCGCCATGATCCTTCTATCAGGAATAATCGAGGGAGGGCCTGATTGACAGACGGCTCCGAAGTAGCAGGGGCCTGATTGACAGATGGCTCCGAAGTAGCCATTACAAAGATTTTTCATGTCATTCCCATTTAGGTTCGATTCGGATCCCTCTGTTGTTTCCCTTTCCTCCCGAACCTTTTTCTCGAAATGATAAAGAATCTGGTACACTCGAATTGTATTATTTAAGTGCTTATTGCTTGCCAAAAATCCTACTTCTACCACCTGACCGAAGGAGATAGACAGGAAGGGAAGACGGTCATACAAAGGCCGAATAAAGCTCTCTTGAAGCTGCATCTGAATAGACCTCTTGTCAGGTGGATGCAATCTAGTGCACAAACTTGTAAAATGCTCGTTTTGGTGCACGAACTTGTGTGGCGCGTGTGGGGGAAGTAAAAAAGGACACTATATGACTAATCTTATTAATTTAGGGGCTGATTCGGATACTATGTAAACATATATATGAGAAGGTTACCATTAGACATACACCTATTTAATAAAATATAGAATGAGATTTAGTGATAGTAGAAAAAGATTAAAAATATTGAGCACTAATATAAGGGTTAGAAACATATGAAATTCATCATTTCAATGATGAAGGATAAAGTAGAGACTAAATTTATAAATATTGCATGTCTTATTACAGGTATACACGTCACATTCTAATCAACATCAGCTTCATAAAATTAACATTGCCAAGTTATTTTGGTCCTCGTTCGCACAAACTAGACAAGTTCGTGTATTGAAACGACCATTTTATAAGTTTATGTACTAAATTGCACCCACCTAACAAGTTTGTGTATCACCAATGCAATTTACTCGAAAAAAAACTTTTCCTCAAGTCCATAAGTATTTGAGCTCGTTGATCAAAACAATACGTCTTGTATTTAACTTGGGTGTATTTGTATCTAAAGGATAAATATATCAAATATACTATAATTAGATGACACATTATATGAACTTTGTATGTCTGATGTGAGTCGTTCAAAAAAAACACATTCCAATGTCCAAGGCCGTCCATAATAGGGGAGGAGGGGGAGCAGTGTGGCCACACTGGGTCTCCCCAACTTATAGGGCACCACCGACCCCGTAAGAGTCGTAAGTAGCGATACAGAAGCCTCTGTATTTCAAAATACGATACACGTGATTGCCACCGTGATGAGTATGTAAGGCCAGTAGCGATTCCATCTGTCTGTTTTCGTCTTTGCTAATGAAAATTGGGAGATGAGTTATTTTCTTTAAAAATAATGAGTAGCGATCTTATTATTTGCCATTGACTCTGGTCTGTCGATGCTGCACCGACCAGGCGGGCACCATTCCCCGGCCGGCCAGCCGCTCCACGACCTACCCCGCAAGAGTGCAGCTAGCTGTGCGAGAATATCATATCGAATCTGCTCATCTCCATATGACGTAGGAGGTAATTAAGCAGCAGCAACACTACATTGCCATCGTTGCCAATTGCCATATGTTTTGTTAGTGACAGACAACTTTTGGTTTCATCAGTTTTAATTTCTAGGCCTTTGTTCGGAGTTTGATCTTGCACGAAGCGGTGTTCGGCGCGTGTTGTCGACTAACTTACCGTGTTCATCCGTGGTCTAACTAATCAGTAGTATTTCGTAGCTTTTTAATTTACTAACATGTTTCCCACTCACTAATATACTGATTTTTTTTCAGTTCCCACACATCAATATCATATTACATAATTTGATAATATGATATTTATAGTAGTAATTCACTAATATACTTATTCAAATTGTTTTTGCAAATATAAAAAATTTATAGCATGCTTAAAGATTATTTGATAATAAATAAAGTCAAAATAAAATAAATGATAATTATATAATTTTGGAAATACTACTATAAATACTACTGCTCAAACCAAACCAGCCCTTAATAACTTTGTAAATACTACTGCTCAAACTTATAGTTAGGGTGTGTTTAGTTCACGTCAAAATTGAAAGTTTGGTTGAAATTAGAACGATGTGATGGAAAAGTCGAAAGTTTGTGTGTAGGAAAGTTTTGATGTGATGAAAAAGTTGAAAGTTTGAAGAAAAAGTTTGGATCTAAACTCGGCCTTAACATTGTCCGTTCGTCGCGATATTCCCAACGTACATAAACTTCCAACTTTTTTTTTTCCAAACTCCCAACTTTCTTCATACTTCCAACTTTTTTCAGGAACTAAACACACCCGAAGATAGGAGATCCGAACATCCTCCCCAAAATCACTGCACCGCTCGCCTCTAACTTTATTCAAATAAAGACAAAAGGATCGTAATCCCATATAGCTGGAGTTGGAAAGGGGATAATAAATTCATCCATTTTACATCACTATAACAAGTCTAAATCTAAAATACAACAAGCATTTAATAAAAAAGTTATGCATGAAATCTGACTAAAATAGAAGATACAATAACGCATATACCAATTCCTATTATACTCATTGTTGGGTTTTAACCCTAAATTATTATTAGGTTTAACTTTTATTTTTGGTGTCGCTCATAATCTATAACGAGGCTAAGGATAGGAATATAATGGACTCTATTTTCATATATGTATTATATATGTTACTTCTATACCGTTAGACTTTTATAAATCATATCATCAACCATGATCGTACATTTCAGTTATACGAGTTTATAATATGATAATATCTGGCACATATATGTTAGCCACATGCAGGGGCGGATCTAACGTCTACACCCACAAAACCCATGGATACCCCCTAAGCCCCCTGTAACACCCTGAAAATTCGACCGACAAAATCAAAACTCTAAAAATGCGGACTTTTAAAAACTTTTTAAATTAGTTGCATCATGCCGATCTTATTCGCCTATTTTATTTGGATTTGATCTCGAAGTTTATTAATCGCGAGTAAAGAATAGTTAATTAGGAATAAACCTTAAAAAACACATTGGTAAAATAAATATAAATTAAAATAAAGATTAGGTGTGGATAGGAATAAATAAAATATTATCGCCACCATATTTGTATCAATTAAATTTAAATGCGATGGAATAAGAATTAACCCTAATTAAAAATTCAAATAACCTAATTAAAAATTCAAATAAATTATATAAAAATAAAAATGGGTAATATTAATTTTGAGTGAATTCATTAGTTGGAATAACACAAATGTTGAGTAAAATTCATGGATGCAAAGATTAGGAATTATAGAATCAAATTTATACGGGAAATAAACTAAAATCGGAATAAATAAAAAAAATGCACTGTTCATTATGGCGAAGGTGTTCGATCACGTTCCTAGCCCTAACCCCTCCCCTGCCGCACGCGCCGCTCGCCCGCGCGCCGCCCGCCCGCCGCGCCGCCGTCGCCATCGTCGCCGTCGCGTCGCCGTCGGCCTCGCGCCCCGCGCCCGCGCATCCCATCGCCGTCGCGTCGCCGCCTCGCGCCGCACGCCGCCTCGAGCCCCGTGCCGCCCCTGCCGCGCCGCGCCCCCGAGCCCCGTGCCGCCCCTGCCGCGCCGTGCCACCGTCGCCGTCGCCGTCGCCATCGCCTTGCGCCGCTGCCGCGCTGCCCGTTCATCGCGCCGAGCCCCGTGCCGTCGCGCGCGTCGTGTCGCCCTTCCGTCACGCCGCTCGCTCGCCGCCCGCGCGTCGCCGTCATCTCGAGCACCGCGCCGCCGCGTCGCCGTCCCATCGCCGCGCGCCGTCGCTGTGGCCGCGTCGAGCCCCGCGCCGCCATCACGTCGCCGCCCGCGCGTCGCCGTCGTCCCGCTCGTGCGCCGCCGTCGCGTCAAGCCGCCGCCCCTCCCCCTCTCCTTCTTCCCCCTCCTCTCTATAAGTACCCCCCTCTCTCCATTCTCCCCCACTCCATTCCCTCCTCCTCTCCCTCTTCCCCTCCCCCACGCGCCGCCATCGTCGTGCCGCCGCGCCGCCACCTTCGAAGCCGCCGCGCCGTCGCCCCGGAGCCGCCGCGCCGTGCGCCGCCGTCGCCGTCGTCGCCACCGACCGTCGCTGTCGGTAAGCCGCCGCCTTTTTCCCCTTGCGTTCACCGCCGTTGCCGCCGGGAGGGAGGAAGGAGCTGAGAGAGAGAGAAAGAGAAAAGAAGAGAGGAAGAGAGAAAGAAGCCGGGAGGAAGGAGAGAAAAAGAAAAGAAAGGAAAGAGAGAAAAAGAGAAAGAAAAGGGAAAAGAAAAGAAAAGAAGGAAGAAAAAAAGGGAGAAAAAGAAAAGGGAAATTAATTCCTAATATTTTTAAGATATTTAAAAATATTAGGAATTAATTATAGGATTAACTAAAGGGTAGTATTTGCAAAACAATACTATAATCGTAGATTATTATAGGTTATTCTTGGTAATCTTTATAAGAAATCAATCCGTGGTAGTAATTTAGACATAATTAATAACTAAACAATTAGCTAAATTCTTATAGACTATTATAGATTATTTTTGAATAATCTCTAGAACTAATCGACTCACGGTATAAATTCGGATTTAATTACTAGGATTTTTAGTCGTATATTATATTTAATCATTTAGTCCTAGACTAAAATTAAATCGTATATTATTATAAGATAATTTTAGGATTCCGTCCGATATTTAGCTTGCGATAGAAATTTCCAACCTACTATATGGATATAATGCTCGGGTAGATTAAATTAAAAATTTATGATAACAAAATATTTATACCCGCAAAATAGTTTAGGATATAAAAATCGAAATTGGGTTTGCCCTAGTTCGCGAATAGTAAAGTTAATATAAAAGAATCGACTTACGCGTTCGACTTCCATTTGGATTTATTTGGATTTTTATTTGAATTCTAACCGAATTCAAATCAATTTTCGCACGTAACTATAGAGCCCGAGGGAGTTGCGGATCCAAGTGAAGGCCAAGACCCGCAAGACTTTGAGCAAGGCAAGTCATCACTATTCCTTGAACATGTTGATCCCAATTGCGAAATTGTTTTGATTACAAATAAAAGTGCATGCAATGATGAACATCCTACTTGTGATTATGCCATGCCTTGATTATTGTTTGCTCTTATTCCTTCGTAACCATGTTTACGTATGAGTCCCTAGTCAATTATGACAATTGCTTAGAAATGCTATTCTAGAATCATGCATACTCATATTTATCAAATACTATATGCTTGGGCAATTACCTTTGGGAAGGTAATTGAGATGCGGCATGTGGAGACATGAGCGCCACATTGCCATGATGTTGATGACATGATTTGTGAAAGGAGAAATAAAATTAAACAATTGTTTTTGACTGGGGCGGACGGAGGATTTGGGTGGTATCTGGAAAAGGCTAGTACCGTCCCCGGTCAATTAAGGACCGAGCCATGAAGTTAAGCATGAAACGACCCCCGTACAACCGTACTTCTCGAATGGGTATAGACCTAGCGGATTAGATAGCCGAGCGGAGTCAGTATCCCTGCATAAATGGTTCACCCCTGAGTGAGGCAGGTGCGCTACGGTGGGACAGCCGTTGAGGTAGGGCCGAGAGGCGTGCCCTACATCGGTGTCGCCATTGGTAGGACTGCCATGAGTGTGTGAGAGTGAGAACTTAACTTGAACCATAATTTAATATGTGTGTGAGACTTCTCTTTCCCGGGAGCACCAGAACTCCTCTCACTGCTAGAAACATGGACGCCTAGAGTGCATGAGGATTTAAGTTCATGGAGCGGGTACTGCCAATGCGAGGTTATCGAAAAGCTTTGCCGTGACGCGTCTCATGTGTTGGGACGAGGCTCATGTGTTGGGCAGTCGCGGAGTGCGGGTAAAGTGTACATCCACTGCAGTGTGAGTAAATCAAATCTATTCGAATAGCCGTGCTCGCGGTTATTGAGCACCGGGACATGTATTACACTTGGCTAGACTCTAAATTCTTTAACTTGTGTGGGATGGGATATTGCATGATGATTTCTATGCTGATGGAGCCACTTCCTGAGAGGCGGGAATGTGGACGTCCTCAGAAAATCATGACGACTCAATGGCGGGAAGCTATCCTTGGGATCACAATGGATGGTGGACAGAACCGTCATTGTTTAATATGAACACTGGTACTAAAATTTGATCAGTCTGTGCTAAGTCTTAGGCTTGTGAAAAGAATTACAAAACTGGCTTTGCGCAAAGGAACCATAGCCATCCTTTGAATACCCCTTTCATATGGATTGTTGCTGTGGTGGCTTGCTGAGTACGGTTGGTACTCACCCTTGCAAATATAAAATTAATCAGAAGCAGGAGATGAAGCTTCGGAGGATCCCTATGCCTACTACCAGGAGGGAGATGAAGACGATGGCGTTCAGTAGGTCTTAGTACGGTCGTTGCCTGTGGCAATGGCATGCCGCTGCCTGAATTCCGCTGCCTCATCTATTTCTGCTTTTGGATGTATTCCGGACCGCTCGGTCCGATGATTTAAGACAATGCCTGTGGGCTTATGATGTAATAATTAGCACTAGACTCTCGTGTATGTGCTTTTGGTATTTCAGCTATGAACTCGTGTGTACCAGACTACTTGATCCAGGGAAATGATACTGTTTACACGAATGATTCCTGTAATAAAAACGGGGTCTACAGAGCTGGTATCAGAGCCATAAAAGACCAAAAGGCGCCCCACCCTTTCCTAAGTTGGCCAAGGGAGAAATTCCCACTTAGTAATACTTTCAAGAATAAAAAAAACGCTATGTTTACAAAACTTTACGTAATTTCGCACTTTACTCTTAACTATTTCCTTCACAAAACCAATTTTTATTTTCAACTGACTTTGGGTTTTTCTTAAGCTTAGATGGCAGACCAGGATTCACCCGCTACCTGGGAGTTGAGCTTACCTCAATCAGAGGGGTATGTCATTGAGCTGCATCGGATGTTGAGGCGTCTGCGATACTCTGGGTTCCCGTCATACCGAGTGAGACAGTGTGGTTCGGTTTGGGAGGCTCAGGTCGAGGTCCACCCCCGAGTCCCTTCCGAGTTGGATTACAGCTTTCAGACACGTCACCACTGAGACCTGCCACAGATCGCGATGCAGGATGCAGCCCGGGAGGCCTTCCTCCGACTCAGCTCTATCCACCGAGCTGAGTTAGCGAGTACCGAGTTTGCTCATCACCCGTTCCGGGAGGAGGGCAACTCAGTTTGCACAATTCAGGACACGCCCTGCTGCTACAACCCGATGGTGACTCGGTTGTCACGATGGGCTGAGGCAGTAGATGACTACTATGAGGAGGCTCTGTTGGAGATTGACGACCACCAGAGATGTATGGGAGAGTTAGAGACTGAGGTGACCGACCTCACAGTGCAGCAGCTTCAGCTGGAGGAGGAGCACCAGGCTTGGGGCAGTGAGATAGACTCACTGAAGGCACATCTCCAGGTCCACGGCGACCAGTTCCAGCAGTTATCTGACCAGTACAACGATCGCCACGGGATGATGGATACTCTTGAGGAGCAGCTGAGAGAGAGTCAGGAGCACGTCAGCCAGCTGGAGGAGCAGCTTCGAGCAGCCACGATCAGCACCACAGGGGCTTCTACTTCCACAGCAGTAGGCCATGACCGCTACTTCTTCCTCACCCCGCCGTACCCACCAGCGTTCTACGCTCTTCTGGGAGAGGCTAGTATGCTAGCTACCGAGTCAGCACCTTACCTAGTGGACCCGACAGCGACACAGCCGCCTGTCCCGGAGATGGTGCACACTCCACTGATCCCTACACCTTCTCCGCAGCTGGGTTCTAGTTTGGAGACTCCGATCCAGGTCGACTCTGAGACAGAGGGGATCGACACCGAGCCAGAGATCGAGCCAGACATCACTGATCCTTCAGAGGATGAGACCCCTGTTCCCCGCATCACCTTCCTCGGAGGCCCTCGCACCCTCAGCACTGCTCGCAAGAGCACACGACCTCCGGGCAAGAGGACCAAGCCAGATCCAGAGGCCACTACTTCTGAGCCGTGGGGACTCAGGTTTGCGCGTGCCAGCGACCACCCTCTACCTGCCCCAGGATCCTGCGGATGGCTGGAGGACTAGACTGACGGACTCCTTGCAGCTTCGATCTCGTATCAGATGGTTTTTGGATAACATGCGAGACACACCCCCCTCTTATCTAGATTGACAAGTAGATTGATGATTAGTTTGATGTATCTTTTGGATGAACCTTATTTGGACTGCGTATGTATGCAGTCGATTGCATCATGATTTATGTACTATTTGTGAAACTCTGTGATGTTATTTATGATATCTATTGTTGTTGTGATATAAATGAGTTTATTCCACCATGCTTGCAAAACAAAGTTCATATCAACACAACTCCCTTAATGGGATAAAACCATAGGAGCTAGTTAGAAAATTAGGATACTTACTCCATCAACCTACACAGATGGCAAGCCGACGTCGGGCGTCAACCAGCAATGAAGAAACCCAGACACCTGACCTAACCACCCTGGCCGGAATTATGGCCACCCAAACCCAACTTCTGCAAGCCATTGCAAACAACCAAGGCAACCGTGGCGGATCGACCTTTGGAGAGTTTATGAGGACCAAGCCACCCACATTCGCCACAGCTGAAGAACCTATGGATGCTGAAGATTGGTTAAGGGTCATTGAGAAGAAGCTAACTCTTGTTCGAGTACGGGAGGCCGATAAGGTGATCTTTGCGGCAAACCAATTGGAAGGACCAGCCGGAGATTGGTGGGACACATACAAAGAAGCTCGGGAAGAAGATGCTGGAGAACCAAACTGGGAAGAATTTACCACAGCCTTCCGTGACAACTTCGTGCCTGCCGCAGTGATGCGGATGAAGAAGAATGAGTTCAGGAGACTACGGCAAGGGAATACCACAGTACAAGAGTACCTGAACCGTTTCACTCAGTTGGCACGCTACGCGACTGGAGATCTTGCCGACGAAGAGGAAAAGATCGACAAATTCATTGAAGGCTTGAATGACGAGTTGCGTGGGCCCATGATTGGACAAGACCACGATAGTTTCCAGAGTTTAATTAATAAGGTCGTTAGGCTGGAAAACGACCGAAAGGTCGTGGAGCACAATCGTAAAAGGAGGCTTGCCATGAACCGCCCGCCTCAGACCGCACCCCAGCGTCCTAAAGGGACAACCTCCACGGCATGGAGACCAACAGTGGTGACAACCAGTCGACCTGCCGCCTCCAGCAATTTCCACAGGCCGGTTACCATTCAGAACCGCGCCCGTGCACCGAATCAGACTGCCACTGGATCAGTAAGGCTAGGAAGTTGTTTCAACTGTGGAGAGTATGGGCATTTCGCCAACAAATGCCCCCATCCAAACAAGACACCTATTCGCACCGGAGCTAATGCAACGACTATTCACGGAACTGCTACCCCTGCGGCTGGACGAGGTCTATTCAGGACTCCGCAGACCAACAGGACCGCTACCAAATTTGGACGCGGGCAAGTGAACCACGTTCGAGCTGAAGAGGCCCAGGAAGACCAAGGCGTACTGATGGGTATGTTTTCACTCAACTCCACTCCAGTTAAAGTTCTCTTCGATTCAGGAGCATCGCATTCATTTATATCTTTGAAAGTAAGTCAACAACACAGTTTAACCAGAGTTAAACTAAGGCAACCAATGTTAGTACATTCACCTGGGGGTGAAATAGCCGTGGACACAGCTTGCATTGATGTACCTATTCACCTTAGGGATGTGGTGTTTCCCTCCAACCTTATGGTTTTGATCCCACAGACTCTTGATGTCATATTGGGTATGGATTGGTTAGCAAAGCATAGAGGAGTAATTGACTGTAGACGTAGAGAAGTTACCCTGACCACACCCTGGGGATCGGATATGAGAGCAACCATGGATCAAGATCCTAGGCTAACCGAACATGCCGGAGGCATATTCACCATGCTACCCATGAAAGGGATGCCAGTAGTGCAACGATTTCCTGATGTGTTTCAGGAAGACCTACCTGGAATGCCCCCTGATCGGAACATAGAGTTTATCATTGACTTGATACCTGGAACTGCTCCCATATCCAAGAGACCATATCGGATGCCGGTCAATGAGTTGGAGGAACTTAAAAAGCAAATCAGAGAGTTGCAAGAAAAGGGATTTGTATGCCCCAGTTCGTCACCTTGGGGGGCCCCAGTATTATTCGTTAAGAAGAAAGACGGTAGCATGAGAATGTGTGTAGACTACCGACCGCTGAACGAAGTAACTATTAATAACAAGTACCCGCTACCAAGGATTGATGATCTCTTCGACCAACTCAAGGGGGCTAAGGTGTTTTCAAAGATCGACCTTCGATCAGGATACCACCAACTGAAGATTAGGACCGAAGATATCCCCAAGACCGCGTTTTCCACACGTTATGGATTGTATGAGTTCACAGTGATGTCATTTGGTCTAACCAATGCCCCAGCGTACTTCATGAATCTTATGAACAAAGTGTTCATGGATTACTTGGATAAGTTCGTGGTAGTATTCATCGATGACATTCTGATCTACTCCAAAGATGAGGAAGAACATGCGGAACACTTACGATTGGTACTCCAGAAACTCCGAAAGCACAAGTTATACGCAAAATTCAGCAAGTGTGAATTCTGGTTGAAGGAAGTCGCTTTTCTAGGTCACGTAATCTCAGCCGGTGGAGTAGCAGTAGACCCTGCAAAAGTAGAGGCCGTTACGGAATGGAAAGCACCCAAGTCGGTGACCGAAATTCGGAGTTTTCTAGGCTTGGCCGGATACTACCGAAGGTTTATTGAAGGATTCTCAAAGATAGCCCGGCCAATGACACAACTACTCAAAAAGGAGAAGAAGTTTGCGTGGTCAGAACAGTGCCAGGAAAGCTTCAAGCAACTCAAAGAGAAGCTGACATCAGCACCTATTTTAGTTCTTCCCGACATCAGGAAAGACTTTGTTATATATTGTGATGCATCAAGGCAAGGACTAGGAGGAGTACTAATGCAGGAAGGAAAGGTCGTGGCTTATGCATCGCGACAACTGCGACCACACGAGGAAAACTACCCTACCCATGACCTAGAACTCGCAGCTGTGGTTCATACGCTAAAGATTTGGAGACATTATCTGATTGGAAACCATTGCGATATCTACACTGAGCACAAGAGTCTGAAGTATATTTTCACCCAGTCAGATCTCAACTTGAGACAAAGGCGATGGTTGGAATTAATCAAGGATTATGACTTGGAGGTTTACTATCACCCCGGCAAGGCAAACGTGGTGGCCGACGCTTTGAGTCGGAAGAGCCATTGCAATCATCTGAGGACGGGAGGAATGGTTCCTGAGCTTAAGGAAGAAATGGCCCAACTAAACCTATATATAGTGCCTCGAGGGCAGGTAAACACCCTAGATATTCAACCTCTTCTGAGGACCCAAATAGAAGGGGCTCAAAAAGACAACGAGGAAATCCGAGAGGTAAAGGAACGCCTAGCCGCAGGACGTGCAAAGGAATTTTCAACCGATGAAAAAGGTGTTTTATGGTACAAAAAGAGGATCTATGTACCCGAACAAGGAGGGCTGCGAGGATTAATCCTAAATGAGGCTCACGAATCGGCATACTCATTACACCCCGGAAGTACCAAAATGTACCAGGATCTGAAGGAGGGCTACTGGTGGCCCAACATGAAGAGAGATGTGGCCGAATACGTAGCACTCTGCGACGTATGCCAGAAGGTGAAGGCTGAGCACCAGAGGCCGGCAGGTTTGTTGCAACCTCTCAGGATTCCCGAACGGAAATGGGATGAGATAGGTATGGATTTTATTGTTGGATTGCCCAAGACCGCAACAGGGTACGATTCCATCTGGGTGATTGTGGATCGACTCACCAAGACAGCAAGATTCATTCCCGTCAAGACAAACTATACCAGTGCCAAGCTAGCCGAGTTATACATGACCAGGATAGTATGTCTTCATGGTGTACCTAAGAGGATTATATCTGATCGAGGCACACAGTTTACCTCGCATTTCTGGGAGAAAGTCCATGAAGCCCTAGGAAGTTACCTTGCGTTTAGCACAGCTTATCATCCACAGATAGATGGCCAGACGGAGAGAACCAACCAGGTCCTTGAGGACATGCTGAGAGCTTGTGCGCTGGATTTTAGCAAGGACTGGGAGAGATGCTTGCCCTACGTCGAATTCTCCTACAACAACAGCTTTCAAGCAAGCCTAAAGATGTCACCCAATGAGGCATTGTTTGGTCGACGATGTCGTACCCCGCTAATGTGGTCCGAGACTGGAGAACGGGCGGTATTTGGACCTGACATTATCAACGAGGCCGAAGAGAAGGTTCGCCTTATTCGAGACCGTCTAAAAGTGGCACAATCACGGCAGAAGAGTTACGTCGACACCCGAAGAAGAGATCTAGAATTTAAAGAAGGAGATTATGTATATCTCAAAGTTTCTCCGATGAGGGGAACGAAAAGGTTTAAGGTTAAGGGAAAACTAGCACCAAGATATGTGGGACCCTTTCAAATCACGGCTAGAAGAGGAGAAGTTGCATATCAGTTGCAGCTACCAGAAAATATCGCCGATGTGCACCCAGTCTTCCATGTGTCTCAATTAAAGAAATGCTTACGAGTGCCGGCAGAACAAGCTCCGTTGGAAGAAATTCACCTTAGCAATGACCTCACGTATCCAGAACACCCGGTCCGGATATTGGATGAAGCCGAAAAGAGGACTAGGAGCAAAGTATGGCATATGTACAAGGTACAATGGAGTAATCACACTGAGGACGAAGCCACCTGGGAAAGCGAAGAATTCTTGAGGACGGAGTACCCGCACCTATTCGAAAACTGGTAAGAAATCTCGGGATGAGATTTATTTAAGGGGGGTAGGTTTGTAACACCCTGAAAATTCGACCGACAAAATCAAAACTCTAAAAATGCGGACTTTCAAAAACTTTTTAATTTAATTGCATCATGCCGATCTTATTCGCCTATTTTATTTGGATTTGATCTCGAAGTTTATTAATCGCGAGTAAAGAATAGTTAATTAGGAATAAACCTTAAAAAAACACATTGGTAAAATAAATATAAATTAAAATAAAGATTAGGTGTGGATAGGAATAAATAAAATATTGTCGCCCACTCCATTCCCTCCTCCTCTCCCTCTTCCCCTCCCCCACACGCCGCCATCGTCGTGCCGCCGCGCCGCCACCTTCGAAGCCGCCGCGCCGTCGCCCCGGAGCCGCCGCGCCGTGCGCCGCCGTCGCCGTCGTCGCCACCGACCGTCGCTGTCGGTAAGCCGCCGCCTTTTTCCCCTTGCGTCCACCGCCGTCGCCGCCGGGAGGGAGGAAGGAGCTGAGAGAGAGAGAGAAAGAGAAAAGAAGAGAGGAAGAGAGAAAGAAGCCGGGAGGAAGGAGAGAAAAAGAAAAGAAAGGAAAGAGAGAAAAAGAGAAAGAAAAGGGAAAAGAAAAGAAAAGAAGGAAGAAAAAAAGGGAGAAAAAGAAAAGGGAAATTAATTCCTAATATTTTTAAGATATTTAAAAATATTAGGAATTAATTATAGGATTAACTAAAGGGTAGTATTTGCAAAATAATACTATAATCGTAGATTATTATAGGTTATTCTTGGTAATCTTTATAAGAAATCAATCCGTGGTAGTAATTTAGACATAATTAATAACTAAACAATTAGCTAAATTCTTATAGACTATTATAGATTATTTTTGAATAATCTCTAGAACTAATCGACTCACGGTATAAATTCGGATTTAATCACTAGGATTTTTAGTCGTATATTATATTTAATCGTTTAGTCCTAGACTAAAATTAAATCGTATATTATTATAAGATAATTTTAGGATTCCGTCCGATATTTAGCTTGTGATAGAAATTTCCAACCTACTATATGGATATAATGCTCGGGTAGATTAAATTAAAAATTTATGATAACAAAATATTTATACCCGCAAAATAGTTTAGGATATAAAAATCGAAATTGGGTTTGCCCTAGTTCGCGAATAGTAAAGTTAATATAAAAGAATCGACTTACGCGTTCGACTTCCATTTGGATTTATTTGGATTTTTATTTGAATTCTAACCGAATTCAAATCAATTTTCGCACGTAACTATAGAGCCCGAGGGAGTTACGGATCCAAGTGAAGGCCAAGACCCGCAAGACTTTGAGCAAGGCAAGTCATCACTATTCCTTGAACATGTTGATCCCAATTGCGAAATTGTTTTGATTACAAATAAAAGTGCATGCAATGATGAACATCCTACTTGTGATTATGCCATGCCTTGATTATTGTTTACTCTTATTCCTTCGTAACCATGTTTACGTATGAGTCCCTAGTCAATTATGACAATTGCTTAGAAATGCTATTCTAGAATCATGCATACTCATATTTATCAAATACTATATGCTTGGGCAATTACCTTTGGGAAGGTAATTGAGATGCGGCATGTGGAGACATGAGCGCCACATTGCCATGATGTTGATGACATGATTTGTGAAAGGAGAAATAAAATTAAACAATTGTTTTTGACTGGGGCGGACGGAGGATTTGGGTGGTATCTGGAAAAGGCTAGTACCGTCCCCGGTCAATTAAGGACCGAGCCATGAAGTTAAGCATGAAACGACCCCCGTACAACCGTACTTCTCGAATGGGTATAGACCTAGCGGATTAGATAGCCGAGCGGAGTCAGTATCCCTGCATAGATGGTTCACCCCTAAGTGAGGCAGGTGCGCTACGGTGGGACAGCCGTTGAGGTAGGGCCGAGAGGCGTGCCCTGCATCGGTGTCGCCATTGGTAGGACTGCCATGAGTGTGTGAGAGTGAGAACTTAACTTGAACCATAATTTAATATGTGTGTGAGACTTCTCTTTCCCGGGAGCGCCAGAACTCCTCTCACTGCTAGAAACATGGACGCCTAGAGTGCATGAGGATTTAAGTTCATGGAGCGGGTACTGCCAATGCGAGGTTATCGAAAAGCTTTGCCGTGACGCGTCTCATGTGTTGGGACGAGGCTCATGTGTTGGGCAGTCGCGGAGTGCGGGTAAAGTGTACATCCACTGCAGTGTGAGTAAATCAAATCTATTCGAATAGCCGTGCTCGCGGTTATTGAGCACCGGGATATGTATTACACTTGGCTAGACTCTAAATTCTTTAACTTGTGTGGGATGGGATATTGCATGATGATTTCTATGCTGATGGAGCCACTTTCTGAGAGGCGGGAATGTGGACGTCCTCAGAAAATCATGACGACTCAATGGCGGGAAGCTATCCTTGGGATCACAATGGATGGTGGACAGAACCGTTATTGTTTAATATGAACACTGGTACTAAAATTTGATCAGTCTGTGCTAAGTCTTAGGCTTGTGAAAAGAATTACAAAACTGGCTTTGCGCAAAGGAACCATAGCCATCCTTTGAATACCCCTTTCATATGGATTGTTGCTGTGGTGGCTTACTGAGTACGGTTGGTACTCACCCTTGCAAATATAAAATTAATCAGAAGCGGGAGATGAAGCTTCGGAGGATCCCTATGCCTACTACCAGGAGGGAGATGAAGACGATGGCGTTCAGTAGGTCTTAGTACGGTCGTTGCCTGTGGCAATGGCATGCCGCTGCCTGAATTCCGCTGCCTCATCTATTTCTGCTTTTGGATGTATTCCGGACCGCTCGGTCCGATGATTTAAGACAATGCCTGCGGGCTTATGATGTAATAATTAGCACTAGACTCTCGTGTATGTGCTTTTGGTATTTCAGCTATGAACTCGTGTGTACCAGACTACTTGATCCAGGGAAATGGTACTATTTACACGAATGATTCCTGTTATAAAAATGGGGGTCTACACCCCCCTTCAATTTTTTCATCATAGTTGATAAGATAGGAGGTGCTAAATGTCTCATAATAGTATTTTAGCATAGATATTACTAAGATTATATGTTTATATCGGTGTACTCGGTATGTTGAGTCCTCCCAACTTTTTATTTCTGGATCCGCCCCTTCCCACATGCCCACATCTATATAAGATTAATTCAAATACAACCGTATGACTCAACAGCTTATAGCAGGTACAATAATAAACTATAAGTTAGCTACAATCTTATATGGAGAAGATAAGAGAGGAGAGAGAAGAGAAGCGGATTACAGATTTGTAGCCAGTTGCGGCATGAACTCTATAACGTTGTGTGTGCATAACATGTGGGACCAATTATTAATGAGTAGTATATATTTGAAGTTAACTATTATATGAATTGGCTATTAGATTGACTATAGATGATTTGGAGCTAGTAATTTAACATGTTTCCCACTCACTAATATACTGATTTTTTTTTCAGTTCCCACACATCAATATCATATTATCATGACATTGAGAAAGTTAAGTCTGTATCGGGTATGAAAAACAAATGGTGAATGAGCTAATATAATAACGTAAGGGCCAATAAATGGAGGAAAACCATTGGACGATATTGATATTTATACCATCAGCAATAATTTCATATCTGGAATGTTCGAAGAAATCTATGAAGGTTTTCATGTAAATACTAATCTACATGGACTTTCATTATTTAATATATATATATATATATTGATTGTATTTGTATGATTATGTTAAGGGAGATTCGCTTCGGGCCACCAAAATCCCAGAACCGGCCCTACCAATGTCGACGTGTCGTCAAATGTTTATATATGTAAATGACTAAAATACTTTGGACTAAAGTATTGCTACTCGGTTGAATAATGTACATGCAGAAGAGACCATGCGCCACCATTCGCGACGGCTCGTGGCTCTGCATCACGGGGAAAAACAGGGGAAGAAGACGTACATGCTGATTTATGTGGTTTAAATTTCATTTGTTAACTCTAGTAACAGCCATCCCGCAACTATCAAAGCCATCTACTCCCTCCATCTCGAAAAAATAAATCTAGAACTGGATGTGACATATTCTAGTACAATAAATCTGGACAGAGGCATGTCTAGATTCATAGTACTAGGATGTGTCACATCCAGTATTAGATTGATTTTTTATGAGACGGAGGGAGTACATGATATCCTTGATAGGGTATATATACACGGTATTGATACTTGATGTACGAATTTTAATTTACTCCCTCCATATTTTAATATATAACGTCATTGACTATTTGACCAACATATGGCAATTCGTCTTATTCAAATTGTTTTTACAAATATAAAAATATTTATAGCATGCTTAAAGATTATTTGATAATAAATAAAGTCAAAATAAAATAAATGATAATTACATAATTTTTTTAAATAAGGCGAATAATCAAACGTTAATAAAAAAATCAATGGTGTCATATATTAAAATACGGAGGGAGTACTCAGTATTAGAGTTAAGCGACCAATATTAAACCAAGTTCCAAATTGCGGAACCAAACATAAATTTCTTCGATTATTTAATCAACAAACAATTAAACGGATCCTCTACTTCGCGAAGCACAAATTGTTTATTAATTCATATATTGCAGTTATTAAATCACGAAAAAAATCAAGTACACCGCAAATAACGTATCAGAATTAATGGCTCTGCGAATAATCCCTGAAACCAGGCACTGTTTATAAGCACATTTTTTAAAAAATAAATAAATTAGTGAAACCACTATTAGCAATGCCACACTGACGGTTTACTGATCACTATTCAAAAGGACACATGCAGCATGGAGCATGATCCAATCAATTAGTATCAGTCAGTACGAACTGAACCCTACTATTCGATCGTACCCTAGGATAATTAAGTCGATATGTATCCGTCAACTTCGAATTCGTTGCACATTTGAGTTGTACCAGACGAATCCAGACGAGCGAATAAGCAGGCATCAAAGGTTGCAATGACCAATGAGATGACGATTGTCATTAGAGAGCGAGTTGAGGGATGGCAAATGAATAAGGTGGCGATCGATGACAACTTCTACAAACTATAGAAATATAATTTCAATGTGATTTTGTAAGGTGCCAAATGAAGAGGTGCATGCATGCATAGGTAAGCGTAGGGGTTGTAAAGCACTACGAGGCATTACTTGCCACTAGGTGATTCCCCGTGCTTTGATGTGGAAATTACTAAGCAATTCTCAAGAGAATAGAAAATATCTACTTTCGTGTGTGTGTATAGGACACTCATATGGGGCACCATGGTACCCGGGCACCATGGTATCAAATGCATAAAATCACTCAAATTTTTCAAAATTTTCAAATTGTGAGTATATACCTAGTTATAATAATTCGATTCATACCTATACCTATCAACAAAACAACTCAAATTTAACTTTATTTCATAATCCATGATTACATACCTAACTAATTATATGTATGATTGCTATATACCTAGAATCAAAATCTAACAAAAACAAGTTCAAATTCAATTCAAACTTGCTTTGAACTAGTTAGTAAAGTAGTTAATGTTAATACCTAAGTACTGAAAAAGTTTCATACTCATTTGAATTGGGTATATACTCAATTTCAACAATGGTGCCCAGGCACCATGGAGCACCAAACAAATTTAATATATATATATATATATATATATATATATATATATATATATATATATATATATATATATATATTCTATCTGCATATTGCATATGTATATAAAATTGATTGAATGATGGTTGGAATAGTAAATATGATATGATATCTTGATTGTATTATTGTCCAAGTGACTACTTGATTAAATAGATAGCATTTAGATGGGGGTGGTGATTAATGACGTTATTTAATTGGTGAGTAAGTGGAGGGAACTTTCATCTAACGGCTAATACTGGAAAGACTTGTCGATCCAACGGTTGAAATTATTTTGATGACGTGGCTAAACGTGGTGCTTGTTTGTGGTCTCTCTTATATAGAAAGCATAGATTTGAGAGCAAGCTGAGAGGCAGCAAAGGAAAAAATTTGGCGTGACGGTTACACCTTCTTAAAACTATAAAATAAAACCCTAATAATGATAAAGGTTTAATTTTGTAATGTGTCTAATAAATATGATCATAGTCGTGGACAGTCAATCGAGTGAAGAGTGGCAAATAAGTAGGGAAATAATAGTGGGTACTAGAGAACGATATGAGGTGCAGCAATAGAAATGAAGAGACAAGATGCAAACAAGCAGAATAATGGTGGCGGTTGGAGGGACTTGTAAAAACCTATAAAATCAATACAAACAACATTTGTATACGTAGGATAAGAAGAAATCGTAATTTCGTGGCGTAGGATAAGAAGTCCGATCGTTTTGAAGTCCCTCACTTTATTTATTGTTGCCTATTGCAAGTATATCATTGAATCAATACAAACACTCCCTCTCTCTCTCCCGGAGATATACGTAGGGATATCCGTAGACCCGATAAATAGGGTATTGGAGTACGTTGGTATGAGAATCTACATGATACGACATCAAAACAGACAAAGACATAGATTATACTGGTTCAGACCCCTCGTGAGGTAATACCCCTAATCCAATTTATATGAGATTGATATGGAAAACCATAGAGTACAAAGAGAACAGATGAATCCGGCGGTACCGGCGAGACCCTTGTCGAGATGGTTCGACGAGATTTCCCAGCAAATCTGGCTTCACGTCCTCTGGCTTTGTAAACTATGATAGGGGTGTTGGCACTATGATTCAATGATCCAGATCCCTCAGGGGGTGTGCCTTAATTTTATACCATGAGTTGACTTAGTCTCCAAGTAGAACTCGGAGACAATGAACCCTGCACGGTATAGAATCAACCCAATCCTCTCCGAGTAGGACTTTTATAATCACCAGTCCGTGAGGATATCTTCCATAGTGTTTTGTAGATTTCCATATCCCATACGGTAAGTATACCGTATGGATAAAGATATAACATACTCGTATATTCCGTAAGTTATAGGATAAGATGTATGCCTTATCCGTAACCATGATAGCAATACTATATGATTATTTGATTGATGGCAGACAAAGCCAACATGTCAACTCTTCTACTTTTTTAAGATAGTAAGTTAGAAAAATATAGTAATTTTGTTTCGGTGCTAATCGTGCGCATAATTGCACGGGTCACCCTACTAGTTAGAATTATTAAATCGAGAAAATCAAGTACACCACAAATAATGTACTACCTCCGTCCCAAAATATAAGCATTTTTTGGTTTCAATACGGTCTTCAAGATACTACTTTGACCAATAATATATATAACATTAATTTACTTTTAATAAGTGGATAGCATATTACGATAGTTTATTTAGTTAAATCTAGTAACATCATTCTCACATTCTCACATAATTGATTTTTTTTTATTTTTTCACTATTAATAGTCAAAGTTAAAAATGTTTGACTTAGCACTATTCTAAAAATGTTCCTATTTTGGGGCAATTGCAAATTTATCACTACTTTGAATCGTTATTGCAAGACTGCCACTAGAAAATTGTAAAAATATCAATTAAACTGTCATTCGAGTGGCATCCTTGCAATAATGAAAAAACTAGTGGCAAATTTGCAAATGCCCCAGACACTATCCATTATAATCTTGGACGGATGGGGTATTAAGGATAGCTACGCAAATAATCTTGAAACCAGACACTATCCATTATAGGCACATTATTTTAGAGAAAATAAAATCAGTGGAACCATTCAGAAGGACACATGCAGCATGTATGGATCATGATCCAATCATTTAGTATTAGTCAGTACGAACTGAACCTGGCCTTATACTCGTACCCTAAGATAAGTTAAATCGATAAGCATCCGTCAACTTCGTTGCACATGCGAGTTGCACCAGACGAATCCAGGAGAGCGAATAAGCAGGCAGCAATGGTGGCAATGCTGATCAAGATGACGATAAGCTCCGCCTTTTATACAGTGATCCATCATGTCAGGACTCAGGACGTACAGCCATCGCATCGATCACCTAATTAAGCAGCAGCAACTGGCGTACGTACACAATGGTCAATCGATCGATCGATTAATTAATTAATTAATTAATTAGCGATTGATCGAGCAAAGTGTATTAACGTAGCTGATCTGATGATGAGGAGACAATTAATCGTCGTTCCTGTCAATGACGACAACCTAGCGATCGCCATGACGGCGACGGATCATATCACACATGTAGAGAGAATGAAACTGCTATGAAAGATCGATGGAGAGGAGATCGATCGTGGAGGCCGGCGATCCATATGCGTCGTACTTTAGTGACGGACGCAGCTTTAAAATATAGATGGAGCGGAGAACGGAGATGTTTACTCGATAAAAGCAATCGAACATAACACATATCGTATTAATAATTCATTCGTATAAATTAAATGTCTCAATCTGTTGGGTGTTTACGCCTTGTTATACCTAATTTTGATGGTGCATGACTTCTATAAGGGAATAAGAAGGTCTCTTGAGAGTGTGGGGCCACACGAGTCGTAGCTGAGTCGGTCGACCCACCCCGTCTAATGGGTAGATCCGCCCGTACATCCATCTCCGCCGCCCAAATGGACGTGCGGCTCCGGTGCCTCCAGCTCGCCGGCGTCGCCGAGGAAACTAACCGAGCCCACAGAAAAAACGGGGAGAAAAACACATAAAATCCCCCGCAGAAACTGCGGCGCCCCCGCGCGGCGACGTACGACGACAGCGACCAGCTAAGCCGTGCCTCGCGCGCTAGCTCGTTCGTTCGTTGGGTTGTGCAAGAGACAACGCACGCACGCATCCACCAGATATGATACGCGCGGATCGATCGATCGAAAGAATCGGCTGCGCATGCATTTTATCTCCGGGATCGCCAAAAGTTTCAGGCTTTTTCAGTTTTCAGCTAGTTACTTTTCTCAGTCTCAAAATATTGTAATGTAAGACGTACACTGTTTGAAGAGTTTAAAGATTCCGACAATATATATGCTGGTTGATAGTGAACTTCCTAGAATATAGAGAAGTTGAGTTTTTCTACTTCCGACTTCTAGTTATTTTTTGTATTTTACTCCTGCAGATTCTTAAAATCTGGGTGATAATCTGAACTGTTTAAGAGAGTTGAAGATTTTATGAGAAATTGCAGCTCCTAGAAATTCTCTTTAAGATAGGTATTGATTCATCCTAAACAATAAATGTGGACATAATTAACAGTTTTACTCATATTCGTTATTATAAGATGGATCAAATGATCAATACTCATTCTAGGTTGTACTAACATGTTGACACAAAGGAAGTAGCTAGCTGATGGTACGGTGCTGTCATGCGATCGTGCAGTTCGGGCGTTTCGCCAGATATTTTTCTTGCTGGGTTGTACATTTGTACTGTAGAATCGAGCTGTACTTTTAGTAGTTTGGTTGGCATCTGCAGTACTGCAGGCGGTCAGCTTCAGCGTGCGTGGCCGTTTGTGGATTCATGGTTCATGTCGTGGATTGATGAATAGTGGAGCAGATTTAATTAACATGGCGTGCAGCTAGCTAGGCAGACACCAGACAGATGCATGGCTGCTATACTAGTGGTTGGAGCAAAACAGGCATCTACTATATATTATGGACTTTCTGAGAGTTTTTGTCTCCGTTCGTTCCAAATGATCTTCATATATATATATATAGAGACTGTTTGGATCCGGAGGGTTATTTAATAGCCCCCAGAAACTTGTTATTTAGGAGTATTAAACATAGATTACTGATAAAACCCATTCTATAACCAATAGGCTATTTTGCGAGACGAATCTAACAAGGTATATTAATCCATGATTTACTACAGTGATGCTACAGTAATTATCCACTAATTATAAATTAATATACCTCATTAGATTCGTCTCACAAAATAGCCTAGGGGTTATGAAATGGGTTTTATCGGTAATCTACGTTTAATACTCCTAAATAGCAAGATTCTGGAGGGATATTTAATAGCCCGAAGGATCCAAACAAAGCCATAAGCAAAAGGGGGTGCTCAGATTATCGAATAATCTCTCGGAAAGCCGTAAACAAAGCCATAAGCAAAGCCGTTTGTTCTACGCTTCTAAAAATACGAACAATACTATGCATGATTTATGCTTGCCTTCCACAGTGATACATAGCCTCAATCGTTTGGAGAGGATTTTTCAATTGATATTTCAAATATCAGACTGTGTGCATATTTAGACATATGTGCACCGTGTACGTAAAAGATGTGTGACATTCTGGTCCAATTAAGATGTGTTATATGTGACTTATGAGTGTTGTGTGCACTTGATTATTACTCCCTCCATCCTAATTTGATCATCACCTAAAATTTTTAAGGTCTTCTCAAAATGATCATTTTTAACAAGTGTTTCTTCATTTATTTATGCAAAGAATAAATTTGCATCATTAAATGTGCTGCATACAGCCAACCAAAATTAATTTCTATTGGTGTAACTCTATGTAATATTTAAAACGTGATGCAATCCACATAACACAAAGCGACGTACGTATCATCTTGACCGATGATGATTAATTTAAGAATGATAAAGATCTTATTATCCTAAGTCTCTACATTCTTTGCTTACGTGACGATCAAACTGGGATAGAGTGAGTACTACTTTGTTAGTTGAGTAAGAGTGAAATCAATTTATAAGGATTTGTCTCTATTCATATCACTTCTAGTTAATCCTTTAACACGAAACAAAAACTAAAATGTAAGTGGGTTAGCCGTGGGCTAGGCTGGCTGATTATCTCTAATGGGTGCTAATTACGGTCCATCACGAATGAGTGAAAATTCAAACCTTTTGAAATTTTCGATGATCTCGGGGAGACATGCTCTGTAAAAGAGTTGGACATCTCGATGATATCTACAACCAGTAATATTTTCAATCAAGAACATTTACATATACGAATATGCAAAAAAAATGATATTTTTTTAAAGATAAAATTTGAATTTTTTTTTCAAATGGCCTCGGATAGAGACGTGCGCTAGATATATAAAAACTGTGGAGCTCAACCGGATCTAAAATGTTACAGTTAATTTATAATATCTTCAATTGGGTTCGTTTACATGTTTGAATATCCATTCTAATGTGAGATATATTTTTTACAAAATAAATCAATTGGCACTCCCTATAAAAAGGTTGTAGATCTAAAACTATGTGTTATGGCTCGAAAAATTATGGATTTTTGGGTAGTGATGTGTGACGTTGATATAATGGCTAGTAAAATGCAAAATTATTTTTTAGAGCTTGTTCGGTGCATTTAAAATTTAAAAGTCATGACTTGTCATTAGTGATGGCCTGACAAGTGCTAATTATTAACCTGTCATACATGACTTACCATCCGTTACAAATGATATATCGGTGACAGGTGTTCACCCGCTACTGATGAGATTTTCTAATCACTAACCACTAATCTATGATGAAGCCTATATCAATCATAGATGTGGGTTATGATCCATTATAACGAGGGGTTTCATGGTAGTGATAATTCACCCTTACATCTAAAAAACCACAACCTATCTTTCTACCTATCTTCATAGTGTCAAAAGCTAAAACTTACTATATTTTGGAACATATGGAGTAATGAATTTTCCTTATATATTTGTGTAGAGAGAGTAATCCACTTTACCGTGGAAATGAATTGGCGGCGGCATTATTCCGAGCCACTGACATGATAAACAGCATTTGCCTGTGATTTCACTGTGGCCTACTTCCAGCCAACTGACTCGAGATCGTCACAAGCGTACCAACGAGAAAATTTAAATTATTGAAGTGGTTTCCCCTCGTCCGACCACCGTGGTACTGCACGCCCATGCTTCAAGCCCTGTTTACACACATATATGCCTCTCTCTGTCAACTGCCAACAGTTTCCAACCATGCATTCCACATGTATTACTGCAGGAATTAAGCATTGTTGAAAACAAATGGCCCTGTCAAATGCCAATTGCTGAGTGTGTACTGTGTGGTATAGAATTAAGATGGTGGAGCATAGTACCAATATAGCTATTCCTTCTTAACTCGTGTGTTTCCGATAGGACCTGAAAACATATGCACCACAGAGAATAAAGTTTGCTCAGAACTCTTTTAAACTTGTACTACAAACTAAAAGAAATTCAAGTATTTGTAGGCTTTCAAATCAAACCAATGAATGAACTATGTCGAACCATGCAAAAGGAAACAAACTAGTACTCCGTCCGTCCCATTTTAAGTGCAGCCAAGATTTTCTCCGCGCCCAACTTTGACCGTCTATCTTATTTGAAAAAAATTTTAAAACACAAGTCACGAGTAAAGTACTGTCCATGTTTTATTATCTCAAAACAATAAAAATACTAATTATA
The DNA here is from genome assembly GCF_000147395.1 of Oryza glaberrima. Classification (NCBI taxonomy): domain Eukaryota; kingdom Viridiplantae; phylum Streptophyta; class Magnoliopsida; order Poales; family Poaceae; genus Oryza; species Oryza glaberrima. Next base: position 21,393,788 of record NC_068331.1, on the reverse strand, counting down.
AATTTATTTTTCAAATAAGACAGACGATCAAAGTTAGACGTGGAAACTTACGGTTGCATTTAAAATAGGACGAAGGGAGTAGTTTATATTTGTATTGAGAACACATTGCTGTCCATATATTTTATATATGTGTTGAAGTTCTAAACCAGAAGAAATCGGCTCCTGCCTCGACCATGAGGATGAAAAAGTTACCTAATGGTTAACTGTTAAGAGTACTATTACCGATGGCATTTCTTGGTGGCCGTAAGCTAGTCATAGGGAATTCTAGCAAGCATATGTTAAGTTGGTGGATATACAGACCTAAACAAGGCCGCACTTGAGCTTAGGATATAACGAGGTAAACACCATGACCTATGGGATTCAAGATCAAGAAGAGATGGTGCTAGTTGTGGTGCAAAGCGATCAACTTCTTTGGGCCTGCGAATTGGGTGGGAAGAAAGCTAGGGTGGTGCCTAAGGGATAAAAAAAGGACCACCAATATATTTGTCGATAAATTTTTTTTCTAAAAATTTGACAGATATAATTATAGTGTAATCGTAGTGTAATTACACTGTAACTTGCATGTAACTATAGTGTAACTTGTATGTAAGTTTCACGTAATTTTGAATCGTTAAATCTATTATAAGATTTGTTCTGGTGAGGAAGAGAAAAATCACCGCACACGCATATGTGAAAGGATTTGTTCCCCTGACCTTAATTTTACCGAAATAACATGTTACGGGGAAATTTTTGAAAGTTACATACATGTTATATTATAATTACAGTGTAATTACACTATAATTGTACTGTAGTTACATCTGTCAAATTTTTTAGTGTAAATTTATCGACAAATATATAGCAAAATTATAAAAAAAAAAAGGGAAGGAATTCATGGGCACATACACACATCAACTTAATACGGAGTGGTGCATAGCTCCAAAACAATTATTTCTGTGAGTTGGCACTTATAGAAACAAGTCTATGAGTGCTTTCAGTTGTTTACCGATGGTTTTCTACTCTGGGTTGCTTCTCCTAGCATGTGCTACATGCCGTATAACAATTTTTCTAGACTATTTTGGAAAAATCCACCAGAAAATTGCAACTTTCTTCTAGGTTTATTTAATATTATTATGAAAATATGATCCCTAACACATTCATCGCACATGAGTCTGACAAAAAAAAACGTGAAGATCCTCTTTCAGGTAGTGTCTATTTTGGAATATTTTTAGGGATTCCAAGAATCTAACTAGGCAAAGAGAAAAGAAACTTGAATTTCTTGTCAAAGATTCAAATTATGCATTGGGATCCCACAAATTACTAACATTTTTTTAAAAAATCCCTTGAAATTCTCAATCTCGACCAAAAACTTATTAAAAGATTCAAGTTTGTATCGTACATGTTTTTAATGAATAATGACATGAACCCCGCAAAAAAAATTAATAATGACATGAAATTCCTCAAGTTTTTTATTCCCTATAAATGACTATTCCATGGTGCATCTACAAAGATAATAGAAACAATATATAGGATATGATATTTTTAGTACGAATAGGAAAAGCGAAAAAGAAAATCCTTGTAATTCGAATTTCTTGCTTAAATTTAAAATTTTGCTTGACAGTTCATTCAAAATTTCTTCTCTTCCGAGATTTCTTCAAAAGGAAATCCTATGTGATTCATCATGTCTACCTTTGGTGTGCCATTCAAATTATTTATTGCATTTTCGATATTTCCGTTTATCGTATTCTCTACTACATTTCCTTTGTTCCAACACGTACATACAGGCGCCCCAACAGAAAAAAAAAAAGGTTTACAAACAAGATTATCCTGTGATTGACACTCTAGATCAAAGATGGCCCCTCCTCAGATGCCATCTGTTTAAGACACTGTTGGCCTCAAATTAATCAGTGAAAACGACACACCCTTGAGACACAAATTAAAGCGCCCGCATCGCAACTGACATAATCATCAAAAGGCAGGAAAATTAATCGACAAGTACGTACCTGTGAACAGTAAAAAAATCACGTCTCGATCGATCGACATGATCGAGCTCGACCTTCAAGTTTACAATAATAAAAAAATTAAGGCAAATTAAACGAAGAACAAACATACATATATAGCAGCCAGTGGCATAATTAGCCGTGAAGCAGCCCAAAAAAGCTTACTCCAAATTGAACTCACAGTACAGTAAATCTTACCTAGCTAGCTCACACTTTTCTCTTAATTATTCTTTCTCCTCTAATCTCCTCTTGATGTTTCTACCTCACTCTCTCTCTCTCTCTCTCTCTCTCTCTCTCTCTCTCTCTCTCTCTCTCTCTCTCTCTCTCTCTCTCTAGTACAGTGCACAAAGTAACAGAGATCACAAGACTCGATCGAACAGTGGCCCAGGGTTATTACAGTAGCAAGAAACAGGAAACAAGACGCCAAGAGACATTCCAACTGGGGGGCAGTGTACGATCGATCGAGCGAGCAAGAACAGTCTAACGCACTAGCTGCAAAAAGCCTGCACTTCTCTCCATCTCCATCGATTGATCGCTCTAGCTTGGTGCCAATCGATCGATCGATGGATGCATGCAGAGATCATCAAGTAGCTTTTCTTTCTCAGCTCCGGACAAGCCCGCAGGACAGCGTCATGAGCAGCATGGCGGCGTCAGTGATCTCGTCCTGCACCGCCGCCGCGAAGCCGGGAGCCACCGGTGACGGCCGGAAGCTGCAGGAGGCGGTGGCGGCGGCGGTGGCGGCGGCATGGGTCTTGCTCCAGCTGAGCCCGATGCTGTCGACGAGAGTACCACCCCTCGTCGCCGGCGCCGGTGGCGGGGCGACTGTGGCGGACTCGGCCGTCTCCTCGATGGCGGCTGCGGCGGCTGCGTTTGTGGCGGCGGGCGGCGTTTGATGATCTTCGACCTGGACGGCCTTGCACCGTTTCTTGAACGGCAGCGACGACCGGTCGACGTCGGCTCTCTTCTCCTTCTTCACCTTCGGCTGCGCAGCAGCCGCCGCCGCCGCTGCCGCCTTGGGGCCGGCGGCGTTGGGGGACGCTGGTAGTCCGGAGGCCATCATCGCCCGCCGCGCCTTCCTCTGCCTGATGCCACACGCGTTGCAAAGCGACTGCACCATGGAACAGCCATGGAAATGAGACACAGCTGCAGTGTACGTACGCAAGCAAAAGCATCCATGGCGCCATGGCCATGAGTGAGACGAAGAGGAGGTATAGGTACCTTGGGGCCGCACGGGCCACTCCTCCACAAGGGAGTCTTGGTGGTGTTGCAGTCGGAGCACACCCTAATCACGCCAAAAGCTTGGCCCATGGCGCCGCCATGGCCGTGATCCTCGTACGCCTGCGCCGGCCTCCTCCTCGGCTTCTTCGGCGCCGCCGTCGTCGCTGCCCCGCCAGTGACACCGGACGACGGCTCACCCATCTTCCTCGTGATCTTCATCTTGGCCGCTGGCACCGCGCTCCACTTGCCGCCGGCGACGACCTTGGCTAACCCGCAGCTCGCCTGCAGCTTGTCGGTATCGTATGGATCGAACGGCGACCGCTCGATCATGTCGTCGCGGATGCTCTCGACGGTCGGGAACGGCGTCGCAAAGATGCCAGCGGATGATCCTCCAATCATCTGATAATTTAACAGCAGAAGAATTAGCATGTCAAACAAACAAAAATTGACAAATCAACACATGATTTAGACTTGATACCCTAGCTAGCTAGCTAGCTACATATAGGTACAGATTAGACGGTAGAGCTTACATGTTGGGGCTCAAGCAAGGCTTGATGCTGATGCTGCTGCTGCTGTGTCAAGTGATGGTCTGAACCATAGCTTAGAGTGGTGCTGTCGCTAGGGCTGCTGCTGCTGCTTCTTCTACTGATCACAAAGGGGAACAAGACTGGGGGATCCTTAGGCTGCATGGAGAAGGCTTGGAAGTGGCCTTGGTGATGATCCTGGTGGTGATGGTGGTGCTCCCCCTCCATGAGAGGGAGAGCAGCTGAGAGCTGACTCATGTAGATGGTAGACATGAGAGGCAGCAACCGCCTAGCTACTAACTACAGATCTCTATATAGCTAGTTTGCAAGTACAGATATTGGATAAACTCGCGGAGATCGATCAGGATGAGACCGCGAGGAAGATGAGAGAGACGATGGTACGCTTTGCGCGACGAGTGTTGATGCGGTTGGAGGGGCAATTTTGCGAGGTCCAGCACGATCAAGGATGCTAGAGGGAGGTATATATGTCCCTTTTATAAAGGAGCCAAGAGAAAGGACTCTAGGCCGCGTATAGATCATTCGTGTGTGATCCCTTTCAGAGATAGAGGGAAGGAGACTGCATTGTTGTTTCTTTAGAGAGAGAGAGAGGGGAGCACAGGAAAGGGTTGAACTGTAGATCATATCCGAGGGGAACAGTAAAACACGTCGGCTGCTGTGCAAGCACACACGTTAATTAATTCAGGCAAGAGCAACAACAAAATAAATTAAAGGATATATGCTTGTGATGGTTACGTGCTGTATCCTACGTGGCAGACATGCTCGAGAGCACTGTAGTGTGCCCTCAGATTAGGGGAAAGCTAATACTGTGGTTTTTCTCCCTTGGCACTGGCAGAGGCCTGATTGACCGATATTCATTGTGGTCGAGTTTTAGCTTAAAATTGGGAGTACTAATGACTAATTGGTCCATTTCTACATAAATGGAAGAACAAAGGTTAAGAGCTTCAAACCAAAAATGTATTCTTTACATTATAAATATACAAGCTTATACATCCCTACCAATATGCACTTCTTATTAGAGCATCACCAACAACATCCTAAAATTTTATTCCCAATTTTTTTATCATGGGAATCCTAAACAGATGATAAAATTTTCCTCTCTCCAAGAGATTGGGCAAAATTGGTTTCCTAAAAACTAAAAAGGTGGGCCACAATAAAATTTCCACCAGAAAAATTTGTTTTGCAGCAGCTCCTCCAACGAGATCGCGTGTGCCACGAAAAAGAAAACGCCAATCCCGGAGTATAGAATAGAGAATTTTGAGTATGAGATTAGGGAATTGGAACAAAATTTTAACAAAAAACCTCATATTACTTGACAGCGAATTATATAAAGATTATGTTGGTGATGATCTTTAGGTCATCATCAGTAGGATCTATAAATCGTTCCTAATCCTAGATTTTAGGGATTTTTTTTGTCAAAAATCGCAACAACAGGATCTGTAAATCGTTCCCAATCCTAGATGTTAGGGATTTTTGTAAAAAAAAATTGGTTCCAACAGTTTCCCTATTGGCTCTCCCAGTAAACGTTCCCAATCCTAGATTTTAGGGATTTTTGTCAAAAAATTTTGGTTCCAACAGTTTCCCTATCGATTCTATTCTCTTAGTAAATCGAGTTCCCAAATGTTGATTTTTTTTTTGTTCTTCACTACGGATAATGCCAGGGCTTGGGCGACCCGTGCGCCCCCCCCCCCCTCCCCCGCGACGCGCGTTCCCCCTTGGGCCGCACCATTTGTCCTGCCTCCACCTGCCACGTGTCCCTACCAAACACGTTTCACCTATTATACTCACAATGTTTCACTATATATAGATTTAATGTTGTAGTGAATTGAAACATTTTTTTGCAACAAATCACCCACATATTTTGAAAACCCTCTATTAAGGGGATTCGTTTCATTTTTTGTTCCACCAAAAATATTTCACCTAGTATACTCACAATGTTTCACTATGCATAGATACAATGTTGCAGTGAAGGAGACATTCTTCTGCAACAAATTACCCACATATTTTGGAAACCTCTGTTAAGGGAATTCGTTTCATTTTTTGTTCCACAAAAAATATTTCACCTAGTGTACTCACAATGTTTCACTATGTATAGATCTAATGTTGCAGTGAACTGAAACATTCTTTCACTATTTGCTGAAACATTGTTTTTATATAAGGTGAAAAAACACCCGATTTAAACGATTGAAATATTTTTTATCTATTTAGTGAAACAATTCTGATATACTTGGTGGAACATCGTGCAACATTTAAAAATAATTCAATAATAAGCTAAAAAAATTTCGTCGGAATATATCCATGTGTGGTCTTGTTTTGAAGATTTAATTGCAACGAATTTAATGGTGCAATCGGATCATGATTTGGATAAGTAATTTAAGAGAAAAAATAGTTTAAAGTGGTTTGCACGTATGCGTGGCGCCCGACCGGGAGTCGCGTCCCACTTGTAGGGAATCGGTTTCCCTCCCAATCCATTGCGAGTCGAGCGACGAGTGTAATCACCAGCAATGGGTGATCGTGATGTTGCGGGAGGACAAGATTTTCGTGGGTAGTTTCTAATGGGACCCACTTTTTCCTTTTAGGAAATCAATTTTAACCAATTTCTTGGAAGAACTATTTTGACACATCAAATTCTCTTTAGGATTTTCCAAAACAAAATTTTGGGATGAAATCTAGTGGATCTCTTGGTGGTGCTCTTACAGAGTTACCTTCAAAAAGCAAAATTTGCTAAAGGATATTCAAATGTTGTGGTCTTTGCTCCTAGATTGGATTCATGGCATCATAAATTTTAGGGAAAATTGGAACCATGCCATAACTATTCATATATTTAGAATCATGTCACTGCAATTCTGCATGAATTCGAACTACATACCCCTTCATCGTATTTTCTAATATTTTAGGACCGAATTACCCCTATCCTTCATCCTCTTCTTCGTTGTTCTTTCCTACTCTCTCCGGCTAAGCTTGGCATTCATCTCGCTAGCGGCGGAGCTCGGCGTCCCTCTCTTCAGTCTACTCGTCGCTCCGCCCACGTTCACCTCCCTCTCTCAGGCGTGAAGAGGGCGATGAAACCGACAGTAATGAGGAGGCATAGGGGCAGTGGGCTCAGTGGTGGGGAGACATAGAGGAGGCGGGCTCAGTGAAGGTGAGATTTAAGGCAGCGTGCGTCCCTCTCGCCGACGGAGGAGCTTGGCATCTCTCTCCAGTGCTGCTCGTCGCTCCGTCCACGTCCACCTCCTTTCTGGCGTGAAGAGGACGACGAGGCACATGGGTGACGAGCTCAACAGTGGGGAGGCAGGGCTGCGGCATCGAACCTCGAAGATGGGGAGAGACGAGGGCGGCGAGCGTCCCTCCCTTCGACGTTGCTCATCGCTCTGCCCATATCTGCCTCCCTCTCTCCGGCGCGAAGAGGACAACGAGGTCTATGGCGGTGTGGAGGCACAAGGGTGGCAGGGAGACGGTGAGAGGGGTGGGCGACGGGGACATGTTGGGGCCGCGTGCTCGACGGCAGGGAGATGCTGGGGTGGCGTGCTCCTCCTCCTCCACTTGTCTATATTGGCCACAATGATGAGGACTGATGTTCTCCTGGAACCAAATCTAGCAAGTTGGGGACGACGTTTTGCGCTCAAGTTCCTGCGCCGCTGATGTGATGGGGCAAGGGGAGGAAGAGACCGGCATAGGACAAAGGTGGCTATGGTGGCTGGAGTTCACTTGAAATGGGAGAGGAGAGGAGGAAGAAGGGGAGGAAGGAAGGAAAGGGTAATTCAGTCCAAAAAAATATGATAAATGCATCAAAAGGTAAGTAGTGGCATACCTAGAACATCAGTCAAATTGTAATGTTATGTTTACAAATAATTAAATTGTAATAGAGTTTTTCAAAACATATAAATTTATAATGGCATGAATCTAATTAACCCAAAAAAGATACCATGGCTCTAAGACACTTTAAAAAATGATAATTTAGTCGAGAACACTATAACCAATATTTTATCAGTTCAGAACCAAATGACAAGAGAAACAATTAGAACAAACGAGTTTTCCCCGCATGCATTAATACGTAACTGCCACCGTGGACGCCATCACCTATTTCTAGGGTTTTGAGTAGGGGATAGGGAAAGAGAAGTGCTCAGGACTGGTTTGAACCAAATTCAACTGGATTACATGTTGCTTCGGTTTCTTGGGGCGAAAAAAATATACACCCTCTAAATTGGAACTTAGGGTGTAGTTCATTTCTCCAGAGAATCAAGAAAAATTCATGGACTTAAAAGGGAGACTTAAAATTCAGGAACAAGCAAATTAATAACGTCCCCACGACCCCACGTCCAACGTAATCACAAACTACACAGAAGGCTCGATCAATATAGTGACACACATGCTGTGCTAAATTAAGCTTCCAAAGAAAATTGATAGAGAAAAGCTTAATTTAGGGCATTGAATCGCGAGTACCTGGCTAGATGCATGTGGTAGTATGTATTCTGCTGCACTTGGTACGTTGAGATCTGCCGAACTTGGCGGATAGTGGCCGGTATGCAGCAAAATGCCTCCTCATGCAAAGATTTAGACACGATGCACATCAATTGGGCAGTGCACGAGCGTGAAATGTTAGAAAAACCAAGATTCAACTAATCACTCTTAAGCAGTATTTTTAAAACATGAAAAGGACTTCAAAAAAATATAGTAGTACTTTTTTAAAAGAAGAAACTAAAATGACTTCAGAAAAGTATAGTAGTATGCTAGTAATAAGCGCAGTATTAATATTGCATACACTCTCACAGGATAAATATTGTTGTAATGTCAAGAAATGCAAATTGCAAAACCCCTACATGTAGTACATGCATGTCGGCCAACAAAGTGTAGGGGTCCGGCCAGCTAGTTGCCGATCTCTTGCCCATCAACAGTAACACGCTACGTTTGGATTTATCCGGGACAATTATATATATATATATGTGATACATTTTCCCTGGAAACAAATACTAGTACTTCAACTAACTATTTTTCAACAGTACTATATATATATATATGCTAGCCCTCTAAATACCAATAAATTAAAGGTTTTGATACCACTAACAATACGTGCAATAATTAAAATCCTGACAACTACGTACGTACAAATACGGAACTGTTGGGAATTAATAACCACATGTGAATGATCCCTGCTCCTTGAACTAATAATACGCGCGTGCATAAGACATATATATACATGTTCGGTAGTACTGTAGCGCGTCTAGGTGATCCACTGGATATATACTAGAGCCCCAGTTCAAAGGTAAAGCGCGCGGCTGTGTGCATTTCATATAGATAGATTGATAGATGTACTAGATTCATTTGATTTTGCATGGATGCGGTGCATCTCTCCTGCCTGCCTCTGCCTCTCTCTCCTCCTTTGGGTGTAGACAAAAGAGCATTATGGCTTGGGCAGGCAAAGAGACGCTTCCTGCCCCCCCCCCCCCCCCCCCCCCGCCTACTACTGTACATGTGAGTATGCATGCATTGTTCATAGTTCATCATGTTGAACTAATTTCTGAGTGCCAGATCTATGTCCCTGTATGAAGATTTATTTTTCCATTTTGCACTGTTACAGATAAATCCAAGAATCATTGTCATGTCAACAAAATCGAAAGTAGATCATCAAGATCCCCGGTAAATCAGTTTAATTTTATATGTGTTGACCCAGCAGTTATGTTTACAATTAAAAACAAATGATTATAAGTGTATGGGTCAAATTCATTCATGGTGCACTCTAGGATTTCCCACTCCCTTGTGATATTGACTTGTCAGGGAAATATCGAGTTCTTGACAAATCTCTATAAGGCGTCATTTTTATTTGGGCAAATCCTATGTACGCAATATATCTTACCTTCAATCAGTACATGATTGTGCTATACTCAGACTGCAGTTGTTTATCTTATCTGTATGTACGCAATATATCTGTAACAAACGGATAAATTTTTAGCACTTGAACTATAAAACCACATTCAACTTTTAAAACAAGATGCATAACGCCCTCAAACCACATTTCATGGTGGTTTTAATTGATATGGCAATGGTTTTTCACTAATATAAACTTCAATCAGCCAAGTTTTTATGGTTGTGGGCCTAACTATGTGATGTTTGCATAAAAAAGTATAATAGCAGTATAAAATATGAAAAACACCTTCATTTCAAACATAACCACTAAGCATACCCCTAAGATGTTTTTTTTTCGGTTTTTAAAGTTGAGCGTGAAAAATAACCGGTTTTATAATATTGGGTGAAAAAAGACTTTAAGCAAAGTTGAAAGGCTAAAATTAAGCTTTAAGCTTTACCCTACAGATCATTGTAGAAATTTCTAGCCTATGGAGCTTAGGGTGCCCTGAATAACACCAGTTATTTTGTGTAAAAAAAATTACAGATTTCTAGATGGCATGCAGACACATTTTTAGATCAAAAAAATGTATAACCACTTTCACCCCACTTTCACATGGGGGAGGTGAAAAAGGATGAAACAGTCGCCTGTCAATCACATATAAGACAAAGTTTCCACAGTACCCGTGACAAAAAACCTTTTATGTGTAAACCCTTCTCACCCCGAATATAAAATGACGGTTTACTAAGTTATTACCTTTCAGCAGTAAGTAACTAAGTATGCTGCCTGATTTTACTCCTACAATCACCCCTTCAATCATGTCTGATACTACAACGTTAATAATATACTAGCAATACCGCATCATGCCCAATCAAGTGTACTGGCAGTGCATGATCATCGCGTGTCCCCCCTTCCTTCACCATACGAGCAAGTTGATCAGGAAATAGTATTCTCCTCAATCCATGCCGGTTACCAAAAGAGGCAAGGTAGGGTATAGTAGGAACTAGGAAGGCAAGCAGCCCTGCTCACACTACCCTCATCTCTCAGCTCAGCTCGATCTGAGCCTGATCGATCTATCCTCGGTTACGCACGAGCGAGCGAGAGAGAGAGAGGCAGACACGGTCGAAAACCGCGACAGCGACGGCGTATTCCCACATGAGCGAGCCCATACGCCCCCAGCTACGTGCGGCCAAAATCTGGGCAACTTGTTGCTAAACCCAACCTCCCTCCCCTCGTGATCTGGCCATCAATGGGCGACAGATGCAGTGAGGCCGCACGCACGCCCAAACAAGCCACCCATTGGCCCCAAATCCATGAAATGCAACAGGGGCGGCAGCGGCCACCATGGCCGTGCCCACTGCACAGCTCTGCAGCTAGCTCCCTTTTGTTTTTACAGCAGGATTCATGGCGATGTTTGCATGGTAAAAAAGGGAGATGGAAATTGACAAAGAAATGTGGATATCGAGATCATGGGTTGACCCACTTACTTGGACAGAGATCTTCAAGGATGGATGCTTCCTCAGCGCATCGAGATCGGAGCTGCATCTCTGAACCCCTTGCTGGCAAGTAGAAAGCAAGTACTGCCAGACCACGGACCTGGAAAAACTTCAGGTTATCAACAAACAGGGTAAGAATTTTTGGAATTGGTGCTTGGTGGTTTGGCAGTCAGCACCAATTGCAGATCAGTCTAATTGTTTATATACGAGTTGATAATGAAAGCATAATATGAAGAACAGCTATGAAGAAAAAAAACACTATTCAAGGTTTTAGGTTAGCAAGAGAGGCCCTAAACCTTAATTCCTGAGAAACAATAATTAACTTACTGTGAAAGTACTGCAACAGTGAAACAACAGAGAATCCGAAGAAACCGTTTCAGATCAAAATATAACAAATCAGTCATACTTTTCAGCGCAGCATTCGAAGACAATGATTCCAGGGTATGCACAACTGTTGGAGAGAAAAACACTGCCTTCTGTATAGATCATCTTTAAGTTGTTCCATGGACAGGGGCCTGAGAACGGAAACAATGTAGCACAACAGTGTTACTCAAAACCAGTTGAGGATCTATTAGCACAGCTGGACCACATATTTGTTCATGAATGAACTGCTACAAGAACATGACCCAACCACACAGTCAATTATGGATGCAAAATATCCATCACTTAACTAAACTAGCACTAGTGTAAATGCTCTAGCAGCTTTTGCTATACTACAGTTCAGACTTAAGTCCACAAAAGATTCAAACAGCACTGTCAAACTTCTTATCAATTATCGTACAATTCCTACAGCTGGATAATGTTCTTAACAGAGAGGCAGCTACTGGATTGTATGATGGTTAGGACGCATACGTATACGGTCTTTGAATCACTCCTGGAGACCGGAGAGATAGTAATTCACTCGCTGTCACGACTTGTAAGGTGGTAAGGCCAGGCTCAATCATAGACTTACGCCCAACAAATATGTAGCTTTCAGAAGGCTCTGCAAATCCAAACGGGACGTGGCTTTGTGCAAAAGGACACTGTGCACCATGTCTACAGGGACCCCTCTGTGGGGGTAACAGCAAATGGATGGTTGGTGATTGAAAAAGAAAACAATTACAGTACATATACAGGTAGGTCAGTTAAGGATGACGGCTATATCTTGAAGCATAGGATTATGCATTTACGCTAAATGATTTACACAGAACATACAGAATTCTTAAATTGTTTAAGAGGTGGTGCACAATGAGTTGAGTCGGCTGTTAGTATTAAAGTGAGGTAAGTCAAATATTTGACACCTAGTGACCTATATCTGTATTTATACTACTAGTACATAACTGTCGTGTACATGCATGAAGCTTCGAAAAAAGGTTTTGTCCACATGTATTAACACTAGATTTGGCACATTTGATCTCAGTTGTCCATTGCTTCCGTGTTACAGATCTCCTTGATCTTCGTATGCCTTGATTTTATTTAATTAATGTTCTGTTTTGTTATCTACCCGTATGCACTATTTCTGTTGTACTACATGATTGTAGTGAACCAAAATTAGTTATGCAAATACAATGGATGAATGGTCGAATTTCATAGTGTGTATGGATCAGCAAAATAACAACCATCATATGTTTAATATATTGGTGGGTTCCAACATAAAAATCTATTTTCCCACATTCTAGCACCCTTTCACTTAACTAAGAAAAAGATGGGACAAGATATTTGAAAAGGAAGTACTGAACCCTTTTGACCAAGAGAATCTAACAGCAGTGACAGATTAGATCATACATCTGGTTTTATCATCAAGGTAGATTAACTGTACCCAAATTCTGGACAGGAACAATTTCATGCAATATTAGGCTAGTCAAAGAACTGCAAGTAGTGTTAGAAGTAAAAGGGCTGAAATACAAATTGCAAAATTCATCCAATAAGTATTGCAATGAAATTTTAAAAATATCCATTAGACTAGTATGATGATGGGGATGCATTCAGACTGCAAGCAAGTGGTTGTGGGAGGCACACGCCCGCAACAACAAGTTGTTATCAGATCAGAGAAACAACAAAAATGGAAGAAGCAAGAGAGCAATTAAGGATAAGGTAAACCTAGGGGTGGGATGAAGGGATGAACCACGGCCATATATTTTGGGACTAAACACTTCACTATTCTGGGATTATGTTTAGTGACAAAGATGGATCATGATATTTATGGTGCTAAATGCTACTAATGGTAAAAGTTTCTTTTGCACCCCTATTTCAACTCAAGTATGAAGGCCAGTTAATTTTCTTACCAGCTATAGACACAAGGTAAATACTAAATAGTCAGTCCCTCTTTTTAGTTCTGTTTTGTAAGTGAAACCCCTCTATTATATAGGAGAGATCTCCACACCTTTTTTGTTTGCATCAGCAATAAATTTTGTAGACCAAGAATGCACGTTCAGTTCAACATTTATAGTGTGAAAAAGTTAATTATGTAAGACAAACTTCTATAAGTTTTGTCGATCTAGATTTCTGATGCAGCAGCCTAGTTAATTGGTAAGTTCAATATTTCTATTTGAGAAAAGAACAACTTTCTCCAATTCAACGGTATCAAATTTGGTTTACATTAATATAATAAGAAGTATAACAACAAAAAGTAATGGCACAGTATAAAATAATTACAGACTTCTACTTCTGCTGCATCACCATTAATTTACTGAAAATAAATTAGCCGTTTTCAAACGAAGATAAAGAATAAAGAACCAAACTAACAGATTGGATAGCAAAATATCATTTTGAGATATGATTTCTGATCTAACGATTGGCTATGAGTAACTTTTTTTTTTTGGAGAAAGAGCTATCATGCAATCTTCCGTCACCAAAAGAAGAAAAATATGTTTATCATTGCCTTTTGTTTTGTTGCTGACTTGCTTCCTTGTCTTTCTTACCGTCTTGCATATATTGTTGAAAGCAGAGGTGGGTTCTACACTGTATAAATAACAGGTCCTAAAGCGTGTACCTTTTCTACTGTATCATCTATGTCTCATGTCCCTTTGTTTCAACCAAGATGTGCAAGCATACACAAGATACTGCCATTCAAGTCAGAAAAAGTTCAACATTATGTTTATTGATACTTGTTAGGTCACAAGGTGCTGACAATTAATCTACAAAGATGGCTAACAATGAAAAACCCTATCGAAAATAAATTTTACGGCGACTAAAAAGCTACACTTATCTTGATATTTGTTCTATGTTTTTTGCATTATCAAACTGAGAAGACAAGTACACTACAACTTATAAAGGTGCAATGAGAAGAATGCCAGAAGATTTATCATTAATGATCATACAATCTATGAATATTTCATACAAGTTATTAAAGGTGTACGACAATATAATACAAGGTTAACCATATTTGGTATCACTCAAACCAAAGCAGCAGATGTTCTTATAATTTGTGAAGCAGGCAAGCAGCACGCCAGTTCTGATTCAAATAGCACAAAAACTCACTGCCAATTTGCGAACGTATCAGGGACTATCAATTGAGGTGATTTAAGGTGAGACATACCGTTCATCCAGGAACTCCTTTTTTTTTTTTGTCACATGACCTCGAATTGATGAATCTGGTAAAATGTTGCCAATTTTGGTAAAATCTCCTTTGTACTTCCAACCCCCAACTAGCATAGTAGAATGCCATCACTTTTCTCTTCATGTTTTTTATAGTAAATAAAATATGAGCTGCAAGAAACTGAGGTTAATTGATCTTTGTCCCAGCAAGATTGATTCTGTTGGAAAACTACATAAGCAGACAACTATAATTCTGATATAGTAAGATAAGGCCCAATCGTAGTTCATCCAACACAATTATATAGAACAAATGATATAAAGGTTACTCAGGCAGGGATGGACCCACCATCAAGCCATGGCCAGCCCACACTCCATTGGTCCATACATAAAAATACTATGGTAAAATTAAGTAAAGCAATTTGGGCTTTAATATCCAGTTCCTGGGCCACAGCCCAGGTGGCCTGAGGACCAAATCAGGTGGTTTGAAAAATATTAAACAGCTATCCTCTTGCTAATCACTGGATAGAAACTCCCCTTAAAATAAGGGTACACTCTACAAAAATTCCTCCAACAGATTGGCTGATATGAACAGTATATTGAGTTTAGTCAAAACCTTCGACTATTTGTTCTAGAATAGTTTTCTGATTTAACAGAAGTACAGAACAAGTTTGACACCTCACAGATGGCCCCAACATAAAAGGGAAAAAACTGACATACTATATGGTCCATTTAATTAACTTTAACTCATTTTACTATGAAGAAAAATAAGTTGTTTTTCTTTTCCTGATGCATGTTGAAAGTTACGTTTGATTTCACCATCACAGCTCTGTGAATGAACAAAGAGTGAAACATTTTGTTTGCATCTTATACATGTAAGCACAGCACCTGCAGATATTTCTAAGAACTGATTCATTAGATCACAAAAGTGTCCACGGTATATTTTACTGAAGCCCCTAAACTACCAATTCCCCATCACAGATCTCAAGGCCGCACTAAGCGCAAGTGCGATCCTATAAGGTTCTTCATACCGCTACAGCATCTACAATGAAGAGGGGTGAGAAGATATGCAGCTTTTTTTAATCTCATTTTTCAGTCCTGAATTATCTTTAAAATATTTGAACTTTGCTAAAGTTATGACATGAGGTATGTGATCTCCTATGAAAAATCACATAGAGTGTCGTTGATGAGGTGCAATAAATGAGGAGAAAAAAAAACCATATCCTATAGATAGATTGAAATTGTAGGGAAAATTGTGATAATGTTGGATAATATGTTTGCAAAATTTATGCCATTACTAGATGATGCCCCGCGCTTTGCTGCAGGATATATGTTAGATATTGGAGAAATAATGAAATGATTTGGATTGAAATATCATGGAAATGATTTAAGAATGATGATTTAGCATGTGTATGTTTAGTTTAAAATGAAATAAATTGTAGACTTAATTACTATATACTTGCATGTTGAGTTTTGTGTGTTTAATGGGTTGATGTGGCATGCTTACATATAGGTTTTAGGAGTGCTAATAAATACTATACTTGCATGTTAAGCTTTAGGTATTTAGTGAATATTAGATTTATAGAAAGAAGACAATTAGCTTCCACTCGTAGAACAATATGGTCAAGTTTAGTTCCGAACTAACACACAAACTTCCAACTTTTCCATCACATCAAAACTTTATTACACATACAAACTTTCAACTTTACCATCACATTATTCCAATTTTAACCAAACTTCCAATTTTGGTGTGAACTAAACACACCCTATATACTAGAGACTGCAAAATTTAATTCTGAATTTACACATAGAGGCTGCAAAGGACTCATTCTGAATTCCGGGACAACCGCAGGATCCCAACGCCAAGAAAACCACCACCCCATCATCCGAGCAATCTCGGCCGTCCAATCTCCCCACCCCCACCATCCGGACGGCCGCCGCCACACCCGCAACCCTAGATAGCAGCGTGCGCCCTTCCTTCTCCTTCATCCTCCTCCTCCTCGCGCCGCCATAAATCCTCGTCTCCCGTACCAACTAAACCCCCCTCTCTCTCCGCTGGGGTTCTCGCCGCCGACGATCTCGTCTCGCACCGCCTCTCTCTCGGTGTAAGAGCTCGCCCCGACTCATCTCGTCGTGGGAAGTTCGCGTGGTTGCGGCTTCTCCGCCCGCGCTTGGTCTCGCTGTGTTTTTTTTTTTTTTGTTCGGTGGATTTAATTTTGTTTTGCTTTTTTTTTTCTCTGGTGTTGCAGATCTGAGATTTGGATCGGGCGCGAGGCCGGCGGCTCCAGTCGGCATGGCGCTTGTGAGTGTCCTCTATCCAATTTCGTTGTTTCCTTGAAGTTTCTGTATGTGCAGTGCGCGGGCTCAGATTGCCTTTTAAGTAGATGATGTTTGATGCGATTGGGTGTTCATCTGCCTGGATTAGAGGGGTTGAGTGCTGCGTTGGTAGATTGATATGATGCGCAATGCGGGTTGTAGGTTCGTGCCTGTGTAGCGTTCCTAGCGTGGATGCAGTTTGCAAGCCACGGGTGTATAGGATTTTCTTTTTGTGTGTGTGTGTGTGTGGAGGGTTTGGTTAAATGTTGATGTTGAAGTGATAGGGATCCGCTTAGGTTGGTTTGTTTCTTTGGATGATTAGGTCATGTCATTTTAGATTGCCTTCTAGTATACTCGATAGGATTTGTTGACTTGTTCTGAGCTCGTTCGAACTCCATGGTATATTAGTTAGTATCTAGAAATAATATGCTTTTGCATTTCAAATGCTTGATTACGTCAGTATCTATCGACAAATAGTAGTTTTTTTTGCGCTTCAAATGCTTGGTCTTGAGAAATGCTGAATCTGGTTTGGTCATTTAGGTTGGTGGAGCTCTGTTTGTTGCATGTATACTAGTTACTCTACAGGTGGAAATAGATAAATTGCCATTTTCATCACTATATTTCTAATGTTTTTCTTTCTATAGGTGTTGCATTGCGGAAGTGGCAACAAAAATGCCTTTAAGGCACTTATTGCTGCAGAGTACACTGGAGTCAAGGTCGAGCTGACCAAGAATTTTGAGATGGGTGTCTCAAACAAGACCCCTGAGTTTCTCAAGATGAACCCCCTTGGGAAGGTATGCGAATGTAATTTATAATTAGATTTGTCCAATAAAGTGAATAAGGGAGACAGGGACTAATCATTCTTTGCAGATTCCTGTTCTGGAGACTCCTGAAGGTGCTGTTTTTGAGAGCAATGCTATCGCGCGCTATGGTATGCATGTAGACTTGTATTTTCTTATTCAAATCTACCTTTTCCAGTTCCATACTAACCAGGTTAATCATGTCCTACTTAAGTTGCTCGCTTGAAGGACAACAGCTCTCTTTGTGGTTCTTCTCTTATCGACTATGTGAGTGATGCATCAAGTATTTGTATTATCATGGCAGAGTGAGTTGTAGCCTTGTAGGGCTGATCCGTTGATGATTCTTGCAGTCTCACATTGAACAATGGATGGACTTCTCAGCAACAGAGGTTGATGCCAATATTGGAAGGTGGTTGTACCCAAGGCTTGGTTTTGGCCCTTATGTTCCTGCGGTAAGTTGAATAATTGGTGTATTTCCTTCTCTCTATTGAGCGTTGGCAATCTACGATAATCTAAATATTACATGTGCAGCTTGAGGAATTTGCTATTACTTCATTGAAGAGGTCATTGGGTGCTCTGAACACACACCTTGCTTCAAACACATACCTTGTTGGGCATTCAGTTACTCTAGCTGATATTGTGATGACATGCAACCTATATTATGGGTTTGTTCGGATCTTGATCAAGAGTTTCACCTCCGAGTTCCCTCATGTTGAGCGGTACTTCTGGACAATGGTTAACCAGCCCAACTTCAAGAGGGTCATTGGTGATTTCAAGCAAGCAGAGTCTGTGCCTCCCGTTCAGAAAAAGGCTGCTCCCCCTAAGGAATCGAAAGCAAAGGAGGCCAAGAAGGAGGCTCCGAAGGAGGCCCCTAAACCAAAGGTTGAGGCTTCAGAGGAAGAGGAGGCACCAAAGCCAAAGCCAAAGAATCCTCTTGATCTACTGCCACCAAGCAAGATGATTCTTGATGAGTGGAAGAGGCTATACTCAAACACAAAAACCAACTTCCGTGAAATTGCCATTAAAGGTATTATTTCTATTTTGTTTCAGAATTGCTCTATTTGATATATTAAGTATCTCCTAGCAAGTTGTGTGGGGGGCTTGTTATCATTGGCTGATTTTGTCTAGAAGTGTGAATATATTTTTCTGATCTGTCATTATCCATGGGCATATCAGACTATCAGAGGCTATTCAGTCCTGACTGATTGCTCTCCTTGGTAAATTAGACTTTGACCTAGACCATTCACGTTTAAAATTTAATGGTCTTCAATTACTTTTTTTTTATATCAACCTCATTAAGTTTTGCCATTCTAGATTTGCCTAAGTCAAACATTTGTATCAAACTTTCATAATATATATATATATATAAACTATGCGAGTTTCTAGAATTTGATGGTTAAAGATAAAAATGTTTGACTTAGGACAAAGCTAGATTGAGATATAATTTGAAACGGATGAAAGTGCAACTATTACTCAAATAGAAAAGAATAATACTGAGTCAACTACTGGTAGCTGCAAAATATTTTGCCCAACTCACCTGATTTGCAAACATAGACAGAGATCTGCCACCTCTTGCACTAGCTGTTGTGCTTTTTGATGTACTTTCCAGACTCTAGCTCACTCGTGACAGCTTCTCATTGGCATGCAGTCATAGCCTTACTTTCCTGCGGGGCAAGCCACCTCCTATGTAATGACTTGCTTTTCTCGGGAAAATCCAAAATTGTTCTTTACCTTTTTTGAGGCATTTATTTTTGTATAGTAAAAATGGCTTTGGATCTTAAACGTGGGTCGGACAATTATTTCTTATTGTCAAGCCAGCTTATATTAGTATACATGTGTATTACTATTTCATTACAGCAGCTTCTTGTTACAATTTTAGCAATATATTTAGGCATGAACTTAATTTATTCCATTTTCTTGTTTTCGAATTAACAGAGAGACATTATCACGTCTATTTTTCAGGTTTCTGGGACATGTATGACCCAGAGGGTTACTCTCTGTGGTTCTGTGACTACAAGTACAACGATGAGAACACCGTATCGTTTGTGACGATGAACAAGGTCGGTGGGTTCCTGCAGCGGATGGATCTGTGCCGCAAGTATGCTTTTGGCAAGATGCTGGTCATTGGCTCCACACCGCCCTTCAAGGTCAAGGGACTCTGGCTCTTCCGTGGTCAGGACATCCCCAAGTTCGTCATGGATGAGGTCTACGACATGGAGCTCTATGAGTGGACCAAGGTTGACCTCTCTGATGAGGCCCAGAAAGAGCGTGTCAATGCCATGATTGAGGACCAGGAGCCGTTCGAGGGCGAGGACTTGCTGGATGCAAAATGCTTCAAGTGAGCAGCACAATGTTTAGAAGCAAAATCATCAGTTGCAAAAGTACTATTTAGGACTTGAATTCGGAGTTACAACAGTTGCCTTTTTGGTGGAGTTTTGTTACTTGCTGTTTATTTGACCTGGTATACCTTTTGAACTGGTTGATTTTTGTGCAATGTCTCAGATTTTGGATAGCTGCTCTTGTTTGTTGTTTTGGCCCCTCTGGGCCCCGGTGCGTTACGGGCGATGGATGGTGCTATTATTGCACAGTTTAGAACTTTAGATAAGTCTTACCAGCCCTAAGTGTCATAAGTTTTGCCTGCAAGCATCGTTCTGTTGATTTGGTGTAGGATCCACAATCATTACTCCTAGCTTAGTGGATTGTATAATGGTCATCGATGGGAATGAAAATGGTAAAAAAAAATGAAAATTGAATTGAAATGATTTTACCGTATTCCTACGGTAACTACCTTCGATCAAATGCCCTCAACCAAATCCCTAAATTACTTAGGCCTTCAACAAAATCCATAACTTGAGTACAAGGTAATTTGAAGTTTACATAGTGAGTATAAAGTTAAAATCGAGATAATAATTTGTAGTTAACGAGTGTAATCTTATTTTTTTCGTTGTTATGCAAAGTTAAATGTGAGAATTTACATATCAAATTCTCGGTCAAATCCCTCGACCAAATTCAAATTACTAAAAAATGGTCAAATCTCTCAACCAAATTCAAATTACTAAAAAAAATTGCCCATGCGTTGCGATGGGTGAGGCTATTTTAATGTATCATTATCCTTTTTTTTTCTAAAAAGTATGTGGGATTTTTTATTTTGATAGTATTGATATCTAATTCTATTTTAATCGTATCATTACCCTTTTTTTTTGTCTAAAAAATATGTGGGATTTTTTTTTATTTTGATAGTATTGATATCTAATTCGGAACTTTTATTGGGATGATGGCCATCTCTTTGTACGTTGCTTTCTAATGGCATGGTAAGAATTATGAAGCAATTAGAAGTCCGACTCTCGTCCAAGTTAACATGGGAGTTTTTTTTAAAAAGAATTTCTTATAAGACTCGCTATGTATTTTTTAAAAATAAACGAATTTAAAAACCGACTCAAATACGAACAACGTACCAAAGTATCAGTGGGAATATTTTTAATTTTTACAATAGTAGAGATATAGTGTAACCTTGAATTTATTTCATCATTTTGTGAAGTTAAATGTGAGAATTTAAAGTCCAATGTTTCTGACATATTATCAGAAACAATTTATATAATGTACTACCTCCGATTCAGATTATAAGACTTTCTAGCATTGCCCACATTCATATATGTCTAGATTCATTAACATATATATGAATATAGGCAATGCTAAAAAATCTTATAACCTGAAACGGATGAAGTAACCTTTAATTTATTTTGTCGTTACACAAAGTTAAGTGTGAGAATTTACAGTTCAATGTTTTAACATGTTATCAGTTTTCGATCGGTATTGTTTCCGTTAGTATAGTTCAATTCTAGTTTTCCGATATTTTCACTACCGTTTTTATTTCCAGCTTTACTTGATTATTTTTCCGACAAAAATATAATTATTAAAATGATTGAGACGTTTTCCGACTATTTTGATCCCTATCCACACATGACAAACGAATCGATGGTTAAAATGCTGTTGCGTCAAAAATACCAGGGAAAATGCTAGCAAGTAAACGTATCACAAAAAGAAAAAGGTTTGAGTTAACAAATTCACTCGTATGATCTACGCATGGCAAAAGTCTCCAATTTTGTGTGTATTTTCTGAATATACGTCAGCACCACCACGTACGGTCTACACAAGTACACATCAGCGCGCGCGAAGGTAAAATTTCTAGCCCCCCTCTCAATCATTTTAATCCTTTACCAAGACATTGGCACAAGGGGGTGACCAAACTAATCCTCTCAAAAGAAACACCAAAGCAATTGTTGGTGGATTTCCAACACAACCATGAATGCACAGTGTATGATGTTGTTGCTTGTAAGGGAGCTATTCAGACCAATTTCGATCACATCTACTGCTTTTTTGTTTTGCATCATACTCTATTTTGTACACCGCCTGAATTCTTGTACCGACTCAGAAATGCAGAGTTGAAGCCTCACATCAAATTGATTTGGCGTCATGCTCAGCACTAGAACCCCCTAGAGTTCTTGAAAAGAGTCCCCAGTCCTTTTGGGCAAACTCAACTGTTGCAATAACACAAACGTAAAATTCACTGCATAAAAAAAAAAGCACAAGTTAAAGCAGTTGAGCAAAATGAACTTAGATACGTAAAACATTGCAAAGAAGTCAACCAAGTGTAACAGAACTTCAAAAGGGGCAGAAAAGAAAACCAAAATGCTGTGTCAATAGAAACAAAATAATTAATACCCATATGTCAGATCCTATATTATGCCACAAAATATCTGGGCATTATTCAGATGAGCGCATCTAGATGAGTAAAACCAATGAAGGTATCCACGTATGGGAACAAGAGTGAGGGAGTACCTAGTGTAGCTTCACTTGAACTCTAGGTTCAGAAGTCGTATTTTGTTCTACCACTTCTTAAAATTAGGCACAACATATCAGATAATTCAGAGGTTGAGTTGTAGAAATTCCATGCTTCAAGCATCAAACGCTTCCTTGAACCCTTGAAATGGACAACCTAACAACATATATCAGGATTATCCTGTGCATCAGTTGATGGGAAATAAATACAAGGAAGCTATACAATGAGCACATTTCTAATTAGATCAACATGCCCCTGGCAGTCTGGGAGCCAGAACAGCAAAAATCAGCACGTGCAACAACATCGAACAAGATATCAGAACCTCAAGCACATCGTGGCATCATCAGAATAAGATAAAATTGAAAATAATGTTCATTTCATTATATATTTTAATAGCTGTACAAAAGAATTTGCTAAGAAAACCATTTTCTTTTAGTGTTAATACATAAAAAAAATCTCCCTCATCTGTAGGAAAAATGGTGTACCTTTACATCCAATGGCATACCATGGAACTGTCCAGCACCTTCAGGTGGTGTCCAATTATAAACCGCACAAGGCAAAAAGAGAATAGATGTTCCATTCACTTCACCTGTAAATGCCTCATGCTTAGAAAATTTTGAAAAAACAGATGGTAGATAGGACTTCACAACCCATGCCAGTGCTAATTGATCACCAAGCATGCGGGAAGCCTCCATATACTTCAAGTGGTATGCCTCAAGGACTTCTTTGAAGAATTCAATAGCCCTAAAAGCCAAAAAATAAATTTAGTTATATAAGCATTGTCATCTTTCTATATTAAGATGCTTCATAGACATAACTTACTTAAAAATGCCATCCCTGGTTCCTCTTACTGCTACAAATCCAGAATTCAAAGGCTGGCCTTTGTTATTTCGAAAAGTAAGAGCAAGGTGACAATGAGGATACATCTCGAATATATGTCCAAGATCAGTAACCACTGCTATATCAGAATCAGTGAAAATTAGATGATTTATATCTTCCACTGTCTCAAGCTCCTCAAGTCTTTGCTCCAGAAAGGCCTGAACATGGACAATACACAAAACTTAGAGCTCCAGAAAAAAGAAACTTAGAGCTCAAGAAAAAATAAATGCATAAAGATGGCCTGATAGAAGTAGAATGTAGACTGCATAAGCAGTAGTATGTAGGATAAAGATGGCCTAGAATGTAGACTGCATAAGCAGTAGTATGTAGGATAAAGATGGCCTGATAGGATTGTTTGATGTTGGTGTGTGCAAATTTGCACTAACCAACATCAAACATTGAGGGATGTAGGTAGTATGAAGAGAACGTTGAGACACAGACTTACTATGTAGGACCTGATCCTCTGAAGCATCAAGTTTCCTCGAGAATAATTTCCTTCAATAGGCAATATCACAGCACTCCCATGAGTTAACTTTGAATTAGGATCGGTCAATATGATCACGTTGCTTCTTGGCATTGACACCTGCAAAGGTTCTATAAATAAGAACACATATTAAACAACCAGCATCATTATCGCTAGTGAAAGACGTAGTGCATAGGTACAAACTGTAATCAAACTCATATTTAATTTCAACAAAAGTATATGATAATGATGTCAGCACTTACTTTCATATTGTGTAAAACAGATTCAATTGTTCTCTCTTCTCTAACACAAAAAAAGCACTTACCAAGAGAGAGGACATAGCTTAGCATTTGAACCAGATTATGAATTAAATATTTTGAGAAATAAACTTGACAAATAGTTTAGAACAAATGGTATAAGTAATGCAGTAGAAGAGATTTTTTTTTGGTTGAGAAATCATATTTTAAAATTGTGAAGCAGATAATCGGCAGTAATAATCTGGTGAATAAGCTGAAAAAAATTGTCTAAGCTGGGAGGGCTTGTCTATCAATCATTCATAACATATAAAGAGTATAACTAGTTGTAATTAAGCATATTAGCAGTCAACTACCAGCTGTCACACAAACAAGAGAAGGAAGGAGACATACCTGTATGAAACCAATGAAAGTGTTGAGGATAGCCATGGACCTTCCCACCTTGCTATAAGAATGCTTTCCAACTGTGACAACATTAGATGGGAGTTTGCTTGCTTCAGCTGGATCAGAGTTGTATGTCGTGAATACTGTAACAAAAGTAACATGCCCCCTGGAATAATTTCTTTCACTTGATAATCCAATCTTATTGACAGCTTTTAGTCCTGAGAAAAATAGATAATGCAGTCAGCCATAAGAAACTTGAAAGATGGTGTTAACATTAGCTTACTCACTTAACAGAAATAGATGCTTCAGTTTAACTAAATACTCCACCAGACAGTGTTCACAGAGTTAGAACAATAAGATGTGATACATTCCTATGCAATTTCCCTCAAACAAAATCGACAACAAACAATTGTAGATAGAAACAATACATCCAGCCAACAATGATCCCAGTGCTCATTCAATCATTCCTGATTCTTTGAACAAGAAACATCACTAGACTTGAAGCTACCATATGTTATTTCCCCAATTGCAAGCATGGTTCTGCCAAAAGCTACATCCAAACCGAGCAGCATTTGGGCCACAGAACAGCAAACGGATGGGGAGTACGGACGAGGAAGGAGAAGAAAACCTTGGCACTGGAGGCGGTCGGGGCGTCCCTGGCCGGCGGCGGGGCCAAGCACGAGGCGATCCGGCCGCGGCAGCCTCGGCGCGGTGGGCGGAGGCAGGCATTGGCGCCGCCCCTCCGGCGCGGCGGGCGGCGGAAGGCACAGGCCCTTCTCCGGCGACCAGCTCAGCTGCAGCCTGGAGACTGGCAAGAACCGGCCACGAATCGGATCCGGTGAGGCGTCAGCCGCTGCTAGCCGTGCTCGCAAGAATCGAGAGAGGACGAGAGGAGGATGCTTTTGGTTGGCGGGAGCGCACCTGTGAAGACGAGCGGCGCGAGGAGGAGCAGCGAGAGGAAGGGGACGGCTCGGCTTCGTGGTCGCCATATCCGCCACCTCGCCATGGAAGCGGGGGAGGAGAGAGAGAGAGAGGAGGAGAAGGAACAGGAGGTGCAGCTACAAGTGGAGCTCCGGGAGCCCGATCGTCCACACCCTCCACTCCAGGCGCTCGTCGCCGCCGCGGCCGCCCCGGAAGCGATGGACTCAAGCAGCCGCTCACCGCGGCGGGGCTCTACGAGAACCGCCCCCCGACCACGCCCGAATCCCTCACTTCCCCTGGCTGGACAGGGCGGCGGTTATGGCCGGGGACGATGAAAACGAGGTGGCCGGAACCGACGGGGCGGGCGGCGCTGGGGAACGCCGGCGAGGCGGCGGGGGAGGTGGCGGCGGCGGCGATGTTCGTCGGTGAGGCGGCGGCGTGATTTGTTCTGAAGGAGGCCTCTCGATCTGACGTGTGGGGCCAGGGGCAAAACTGTCCTAAGAGAAAAGAAAATGCGAAATAATTTCAGAAAAAAATGAAAAAGTATGGTGAGAGGGGCTTGGACAGCAGGAATTGGTAGTTAACAAAATCTGAAAGCATTTGTGAAAGGAATGATAAATTTTGAAACTGTTGTGAAATGGATGACAGATAGTGAAATTTCTTGGTTGGTAGGGTACCTAGCAGCTAAACGCTTACTTGATCTGTATTTGTGCTTTTTTTTTTCATTTCTATGTAAGTATTGATTATGTAACGGGTTTGTATCCAACTATTCAAGCACAACAAATATAAGTTGGAAGACAAAGTTAGATGGTACTCCCTCCGTAAAAAAAGCAACCTAGTTGGTAGCCAACAATAGAGTAAATTACATCCCCAGTACACGAACTTGTTAAGTGGGTGTAATTTAGTGCACGAACTTGTAAAATGCTCATTTTGGCACATGAACTTGTCTGGTGCATGCGGAGGAAGGAGAAAAGGACGCTACATGGCTAATTTTATTGATTTAGAAGCTGATTAGGATACTGTGTAAACATATATCTGAGAAGGTTGCTATTAGATATACACATCTTCAATAAAAAATAGAATATGATATAGTGATAGTAGAAAAAGATTAAAAAAATGAGCAATGATATAAAGGTTAGAAATATATGAAATTTATCATTTCTATAATGAAGGATAAAGTAGAGATCAAATTTATAAATATGGCATGTCTTATGCATGCTTACTACACATATACACGTCATATCTTAATCAACATCAACTTCGTAAAATTAACATTGACAAGTTCTTTTGGTCCTTGTTCGCACGAACTAGACAAGTTCACGTACTGAAACGAGTATTTCACAAGTTTATGTATTAAATTGCACATAGCTAACAAATTTGTATACCACCAATGCAATTTACTCCCAATAATATGCTCCTAATTACATCCTCATCAACATTACCCACATAACTATGTTAGTTCAACAATGCGCACACACTCAAAATAAGTTACATGAGAACATCATCAAGCTTACAAGCCCGATGGTGGATTGGGATTTAGTGCAATTGCTAGTGTAACTACAACTTAAGCGGTTGTGCTATCACCACATGATAACAAATCAATGTTTCAGATCAATGCATCATTGTAGCGTCTATACACTTTAGCAAAAATTATTGTTTTACGTGTTTTGTAGCAACGAATCTGGACCGTTGGATGAAAATACAAATGGTCTAGATTACTTGCAATCATTATTGTGCAGTCGTAGTACCAACTGCACTTGATCTTAATTCGCCAATGAAACATTAACTCTGCACTGTTTGACCCTTTAAGTCTACGTATTACTTTGTACTGCTTGATCCTTTTAAGTCCGCGGCACATTGCACTCATATATGTACATGACCTTATAATAAACACTTAAATGATGGGGAATAAAACACACGAGGTTAAACTTACTATTGATAATGTAGCTACTGTTGAACAAGTAAAATATAAAAAAAATATTTCAATTGAGTACAAATGAGTATACGAAGAATTAGGACATACGTGTGCACTGCAACAAAACGAGACATTTTATATACCAACAATTATACCTTTAAAACAAGGGATTTTCAATGGACTTATACAAATTCAAATCCTTTAGAATTATTTCCTAGGTAGACAGTTGGTTTGTAGAATTTGGTTAGAGAAATTCACGTATAGATCCTTCCTTCCTTTCACTATTTTGAGGATTTTAAGCATCAGCTCAAACTTCATGGTTTAAAATCATTTGGGAAACGCAAAGACACCATCTCTCTCCTCTTAACCCTATTTTGATGATATTTTTCTCTAAAATTCCTGTGAGTTCACTCTAGGATATCCAAAACGATCAATTCAACAAATTTCCATGTTTTTAATTCCTATAGGATTACAAGTAGCATGACATTTAATTTATGTGTCTATTCATATCGAGAAGGCTAGTTGGCGATCAGTCGCGCGCGCCTCTCCTCACGCGACTGGACACGTGTCGTGCGCGGAGAGGGGGCGGCAGACGTGCCGCGCGGGTGAGGAGGGAGAGCGTTTTCCCTTTTTTTTTCCGTTTCTGTTCGGTTGTGTTTTCCTTTTTTTTTCCGGGTTTCTCTTCTATTTTTCCCTTTTTTTAAGGTTTATGAATTGTATTCGTATGCATACCAAGTTGTATTTATACGTATGTAAAGTTTGTATACGCATATGTAAAGTTTGTATACGCGTATGCAAATTTATATATGCTGTGTATTTTCTATTTTTTTATTTTTTAATACGTATGTATATAAAGTTTGTATTTATTGTATATAAAGTTTGTATATATCCTATATAAACTTTGTATATATTATATATAAACTTTATATACGTCATATATAAACTTTATATATATGTGTATATTTTTTATACATTAAAAATATATTTATATGTATATATACAAGTAGCATGACATTCGATTTATGTGTCTATTCATGTAGTATTTTGTTTATTCTTGTATCTAAAGAAGCCCTAAATAGATTAGCTTATCAATGATTTGTTGCAAAATATCACACGTACTACAGGATGAAAAATGCAATTCTGCAAATTAGCAAGTAGTGCATCGCAAATATCACATCACCGAATTCTCCCGAGCTCCGGCGACGTGGTCGCGCATTCCTCTTCTCGCCGGCAGACTCGCCGCCGTCCTCCGCCGCCCCTCTCGCGGCGCAGCGATTCGTCTCCCTCCTCCGCAACCGCGCCCGAGCTCCCCCCTCCTCCCCGCATCCGGTGGATGGCCTCTTCCGCGCCGTCCGCGGCGGCGGGGGCGACCCCGCCGGACCCCCTCCGCCGCGACCGCATCCTCTCCAGCAAGCTCTACCTCGACGTCCCGGGCTCCAAGGTCGGTCGCCACCGCCGCCAAGGCTAGCAGTTGATTCCTACCGGTCGAGTCGTCACCGCGGTTGCGTCTGTTCTCTTTCCCCTGCAGGCTCCGGTGGTGTACTCGCCGGCGTACGACATCGCCTTCCTCGGGATCGAGAAGCTGTGAGCTGCCTTCCCATGTATCCCCCTCACCATGTACTACTCCTTGCACACGAAGTCTCTCACTGCGCGCTCGCGGTGGACATGGCTGTGGCTGTGCAGGCACCCGTTCGATTCCTCCAAATGGGGCCGCATATGCAAGTTCCTCACCAAGGAAGGGCACCTGGAGAAGAACCGAGTGGTGGAGCCATTGGAAGCGACCAAGGACGATTTGCTGGTGGTAAGAACGGGAGCGATTAGGAGAAGCAAAGGGATATCTGTGTTCTGTTTGGTTCGGAGTGCAGACACCAGTGTTTCTTGGCCTGATATGTTCTGAATTAGTTGTTTGTTTTTGCTTGGACCAGGTGCACTCGGAGTCGTACTTGAACAGCCTCAAGAGCAGCCTGAAGGTTGCGTCCATTGTAGAGGTACTGGTTGTTTAGTAGAAGTCAGACTGGCTTGATTGTCTAGAATTATGTGATGTGCGGGTAGCTAATGAGATTGTTGCATCATAGCTTCCTCCTGTGGCATTCATTCCTAATTGGCTTGTGCAGCAAAAGCTACTGTACCCTTTCAGGAAACAGGTGATGCCTTGTGGTTTGGTGCTAGAAGTTGTATAGTTTGAGTATATTGAAGGCTAATTATATTTTCTTAGGTGGGTGGGTCGATTCTATCGGCCAAGCTTGCACTTGAGAGAGGATGGGCCATTAATGTTGGCGGAGGGTTTCACCATTGTTCGGCAGAGCAAGGGGGCGGGTTTTGTGCATATGCTGATATTTCTCTCTGCATTCAGTTTGCTTTTGTCCGTCTAAATATTTCGAGGTGAGAAAACCTTTATTGACAGGACCACAACAACTGCATATATGATTGTTTAGTTTTTGGAACTGTTCGTATCTGACACAGAACTCGCTCAAACATGTCAGTAATCTGAGAAGTGTGTAGTGCTAGTGCAGTGATGCACTTGTCCAGACCATTGTCATTCTGCAAGTGCACATGTCCGAGCCCAGCTCGGCACAGATGCACTCATCTTCCTGCCAGATTAAATGCTAAGCAGAAATAACACTTGCTTCTTCTTATTATACCATCATTCTAATGCCCTTGGTATCCCGCATTTTAGAAATACCCATAGCACATTGTGATAAAAGCGTCGCTGTGCATGCTTGCCCACCAGTGCTCAAGCTCTGGTGCAGGTGTGCTCACATTTGTACTATCATCATCAATACCAAGTCCCACCTTTGTCTCACATTTTTTTCTTCAACTGTCAGTATATTGTGCAAGTCTACAAGCTCTCTGTTTTGCCCCTAAAAATGTAGGGAAAATTTTAGCCATCATACTGCTTATATTCTCCATAAGTCATGGGTTCGTATCCTGGAAATTAACACAAACTATCCCCCAACCCATTGCATAGATTGCTGGGAATTAATTTCCAGTTACATCCAGAGAGATAAGGTGCCACACCAGGCTATGCTATCTAGCTTCTATAAACTATCTGTATTATTCCTCTGTCATGTCAATCCTTTTTCTTACTAGGAAGGTTTGGGATACTTGTTGGAATTTAATATTCGATGTGCTTTTCTTACTACTTATTGCATTAGTTGGCAGTGTTGCAAGCTTTTATATTCATTCTATACTGTTAAATTTATCTTTATATATGCCTAAATTGTTCGAATCATTTTAGAGTGATGATCATAGATCTGGATGCCCACCAAGGAAATGGCCATGAAAAGGATTTCGCTAATGATGGTATGACCTTTACTTTTTCTGCACATTATCTTTTCAATATATAGGTTATTATGATGCCAATTTTCTCTTGCAGGAAGAGTTTACACTTTGGATATGTACAATGCTGGAATATATCCCTATGTAAGAATAACATCTGGAGTATATGGGTTTGTGGTTATACAAGTTCTGGGTTTATTGTGTAGGCTGTAGGGGACACACTTTTGCATTTTATCAGGTTTAGACAACCAGTGTTGAACATATGTCAAAACTGAAACTCAAACTGTCTATTTCTGCAATTTATACAAAACTCTCTATTCAAATGTTGTGGTGTTGTTCTTTTGAGACGAAAATGTTGTGGTGTTCAATCTAAAAATGCTATGATTTTCATGTAAATTTTGACCAACTTAAAGTCCAGTCCTTGTCATTATCATTCCCTTTTATCTAATACCAGCTATTTTCTGACTTCCTATGTAAATTGACAACTTCATTTTAGGATCATGTTGCTAAGCGGTATATTGATCAAAAAGTCGAGCTAGTTGTAAGTTGCCTCATGGACCCTGCTTATTCCTTAAACTTTTCATTTAATTCAAATTTGAGTTAGATTTCTCATTACGTAATTGTGATTGTGCATTCTAGAGTGGGACAAAGACAGAAGACTACTTAGATCAACTTGACAAGGCTCTTAAGGTATCTTACACTTTTATGGCGTGATGTTGAAAACTGGCAGTTACATGATGTTTTCCCTGTACCAAGTGCAGTTTTAAGGAGATTTATTAGGTCAAGTATAACATTTTGAGGTGACAATTTTTGATTGATATATGTCCAGAATTTTAAGTAAAGTGAACAAAAAAGTGTTTTTTTACTAGTTAAGCTTCTGATGTTGAGTTAAATTGCATCCATGGCGCTGAGTAAGTTTAGCCTCTGTGCTCAAGGAAGATTGAAATGTGAAAATAAAATAGTACTTCATGGCCAATGCTTTATTGCCAGTACTGTTTCTTTATGTATTGGCAGCTTAATGCACTTGGAAGTTAGAAGCATACTTTCTGTTCCTCCATATCTTTGCAGAATGGCTGCGCTTTGAATCATCCATTCTTTGTGTATTTATTTTTCAGTTTTTACCTAACTTGTTACTTACCGGTTCCTCTTGGAGCATGTTATTTGCAGGTTGCAGAAAGTAGATTTCAGCCTCAGTTGATTGTTTACAATGCTGGGACAGATATCCTGGATGGCGATCCATTGGGAAGATTGAAGGTAACTTTTGGAACAATACATATTTCACAAAAAAAATGTTTGTTAAAGCAATCTAATATGTTCCCTACCAAATCTGGATTCTGTTCCAGTAATTCCTGGGTTTCATATCTATCTTGTGAACAAGATAAATAAGGAAAATGATCTGATGCAGAAGTATTACCTACCATGTACCAGATCGTTGTCTAATCCACTGAACTTAACATGATTTCTTTCACCTTCCAGATAAGCCCTCAGGGCGTGGTGATCAGAGATGAGAAGGTGTTCAGGTTTGCAAAGGATCAAAGCATCCCACTACTCATGTTAACATCAGGTAAGTACCAACACATTTATGGATTCTTAAGCCAATCACAGGCAACCTCTATTGCCATGGTATTCATGTGCACACTTTCCATCTGCCCGTTCTCAGGAGGATACATGAAGTCGAGCGCCCGAGTGATCGCCGACTCGATAATCAATCTCTCGAATAAAAACTTGATAGAGCTTGGTAGCCAGCTTGGCTGAACGAGTGCTTAACCTGAATCGACAGATCGCAGATCTACTGGATGTATATATCCTGTCTATAAGAGGCTTACACTAATGTGATAATGGTATTAATATAAGCCACAAAAATCGTTATCAACTCACAGAGTCACAGTTCACCTTGTACATAACCCCTGACTTGATGTCCCATTCTCAGCTATACTGTTGGCTTAAATGGTTTTCCGGCTGGATGCTGGCTGAAATTCCAACTTGACTGGACATTGCTTGGGATGCCTGGTTTATTTCAGAATTTGACAAACCTAGCTACATGTCAGCATGTCCATTCAAGAATCAAGCGGTAGCAACTTAGCTTCCCCCTCAAGATCATCAGACTGGTCATAGTTTTTTGAATGCATAAAAGGAGTTCTCTGAAACTTGAAGAAAGCCTAGTTTGATGCAGTTGATAATTCAAATATTCAATTAACTAACCTGGTATGACGAAAAAAAGACAAAACAAAGGGGAAAAAACATCTGTAACCAACAGTTAATGAATAAGCTAGCTGAGTTACACTATTTCACATACTGAATATAACTATAGGTAAATTCCTAACAAATCCCCTGAATTCTGAACTCACACTACGAAAGCAAGGTCCTAAGAAATAAATTAATCACCTAAAAGAAGCAACAAGAGTTACAAGACAGTGAAATGACTGAAGTGAAAACCGAAACCACCATTGCCACCAAACATAGCCATATCCTCCTGCCTTCTTCAGTTAGCCTCACCTCCTCCCTGATCCGGTCAAAACTGGTGTGCTCTGCCTCTGCCTACGGCGATGTCGGTGGCGGTGGCGCCACCGGCGGCGCTGTCCACGGCCTTCGCCACGGCTTCCTTCAGCGATGTCTCGTCGCAGACGTCGCCGGCCTACAGCAATGTTTTGACAAGTACACTCTTGTTAAGCTTCATTAGCAAGTATTTCTGACCATGTGATGCATCTACCTTGTACTTTTCAGTATGGACAATTAGCTGAGATTTCCCCACGGTGACTGAATTTGTTTTGTATTTGTAATTCTACTTGTCATTTTGTCAATGCCAAACAACAGACAAGTGATACAGATGTTAACTTGAATTGATCACATCAATCATGTTTGACAAGTATTTTACTTGAGGCGACCGTGATTCATAGCTTTTGAATGGTGGATAAAGATTTCCATGGTGGTGAAGAACATACATGGAAAAAGCTACCTTAATTACTTCTAATTTAACTTTCAACTCATAAACGTCATAAACTATTTGCCATGGAGCTGGAGTTGGAATGAGGGTAATTCAAGTATATTATATACAACTATATATATATGAGAGAGTTTAATTGGTCAGGTGAATCGTGTCTTCAAGGGCTAATTCAAATAGCTGGGTTAACTAAATACTATTTTGACCTATGTGGTCAACAGTTTTGGTTGATGTAAAAATAGTCCAGATTCTTTATAGATATCCTTTTTCTTTCTCTGACATTTCAAAGATTTTGTCTGATTTTGTCAAGTTATGATAAAAAAAAATTATTCTCCCCCTTCCTATTGAGAGCGATATAAACCGCAGGCCTCACGCAAGTGAAGCATCAATGCAAGTACACAGGAAGTTGACCGTACCATTCAACAACATTTGAATCCATGCATAGCTGTCACCACCAGAAAACCCTAATAGATAAAATCATATAACCACAACTCCACGTTATTATTTTTCCTAAAGTATATACTCAATCTATTCCAAAATATCTACATTTTTAGCCTATACCATTTGTTCCGAATAAGTTTACATTCCTGTTTTTCTCGTTATCTACGAAAGACTGATGAGTTTTATTCTTTCAATATATCTTACCTATCTTTACTTATCCACTCATCAATACTACTTTTCCATTGATAATGGATACTTTGTTTTTTTCCTTCATATCAATTTGCTTTTCTACAACTAAAGATAAAGCTATTTTTGGGATGACAATAGTACTCTAAGTTTGAAGTATAGTACTCCCTCCATTTCATATTATAACTTCTTTGACTTTTTTTTACATCTTTAGGTTTAACTAAATTTATAGAAAAAATAGCAACATTTACAACACTAAATTAGTTTCATTTAATTTAATATTAAATATATTTTGATAATATATTTGCTTTGTATTGAAAATATTAATATATTTGTTTTAGAAACTTGGTCAAATTTAAAGAAGATTGATTAAGAAAAAAAACAAATAATTTATAGTATGAAACAGAAGGAGTATATCGTAGAAAAGTCAAGAAATGTAAATAGTAAGGATCATACCATGACACGGAGCGTAAGGCTGGCTTGTGCAAACGAGCTGCTCCTTCGCCCCGCGTCGACGGACACCACGGCGAAGCGACCCATCTCTCTCAGCCGCGCGAGCACGGAGACGACGAGCTCCGACACGTCGCACTCCGCGCGCACCGTCACCCTGATGCTCACCTCCCGAGGCTGATCGGTCGACGCCGACGAGCCGGCGATGACAACGTCGACCTGCACTCTCTCCGACGACGACTCACCGCCACCGCCGCCGCCGCTTGCAGCCAGCCACTGGGCCTCGCCGGAACGCGCGGCGAGCTGCGCCTCCAGCTGCCGGTTCTTCTCCCCCAGCTCGGACACCTGAGATATCAGCTTGTCCATGTACTCCGTCGTGCTGGCGAGAATCGCCGCCTTGTCTTTCTACGATGATGATGATGAATGAATGAATTTGATGATCACAATGTGATGCAACGATGTTTGGATCGAGAGATGAGTTCTTGATTGGTTTTTGTTTTCTTGTACCTTTGAATCGGGAGGGAGAGGGAGCAATGCCCTGAGCGTCTGGAAGCTGTCGTTGATCCGTTCTCGCCGGCGGCGCTCCGAGATCATGTGGTGAAGCTGGCTGCTGCTGGGCGGTGGCGGCGGTGGCGGCGGCGGCGGCGCGGCGTGAGTGTCTCTTTGGCGCGCCGCGGCGAGCTCTCGGCTGCGCGTTTGCATGTGCACGCTGGCGAGGAGCGAGATGCCCGTCTTGATCATCCTCTGCCCCGGCGCGCCCGGCCGCGGCCGCGCCCTCGGCGAGAGCGCGGCGTTGTACGCCTTGAACGCCGTCGCCCTGCGCGGCGACGAGCTGGAGCGCGCGCGGCGCCGGGGCGGACGCCACGGCGGAGGCGGAGGCGCGGGGGTGGAGATGACCGCGAGCATCGCCTGCGCCATCGCGGCGTCGTCGTCGGAGCCCGGGAACTCGCCGTAGACAGGCGCGAGCAGGCCGCCGTGCACCGGGGACGGATCCGCGGCGGCGGACGCACCGACCGACGTCGCCATCGAGCGAACGAGCGAGGAGTATTCCGGGCTCCCGACGGACAGCGACAGCAGCGAGGACGACGAGGGCGACGGCGGCGGCGGCGGCATCTGGAGGAGCTCCTCCAGTATCGACTGCTGCATCTCACCCACCACCGCCGCCGTCGCCGTCGCCGAGGCGGCCGACAGCCCGACCTCGATCTCCCCGCTGTCGCATCCCATGAACACCGCCATCTGCCATGGCGTACGACACGATCAGTCGATCATATTCATCTATCGCCATTGATGATGCAATGCAAACGCATCACGAGACATTAATCGAACAGCTTGTCCGCGCTCCCTTTACCTTGGTGCCGGTTTCGTGGTAGAACTGCTGCTGCACCTGCAGCGACGCCGACGCCGCCAGGTCGTGCTCCGTCAGCTCCATGCACGCGGCGCCCTCCTTGTACGCCCAACCCGGCACGCACCTGCACGCCCGCCGCCATGTCCTCTCAAAATCTAGCTGCAACGCATGGAAGACGAACTCTCCTAGCCTAGCTAGCTTACCCGCTTACGGCGGCGCAGAGCGCCCCCCTGTACGCCTCGAACAGCTCCAGCGCGCGGTCACCACCGCCTCCGCCGGCGCCGACGCCGCCACCGCCGCCGATCCACGCGTCCAAGCAGAACAGATGGCTGCGCACGAACGGGCACATTGGGGAACAGATGAAGAAACCGAGACGGGAGAGAAAGGTGAGGATATATATACGCACTTGGGCTGGACGCCGCCGGCGATGGCCGCCGCCGGCGCCCAGAGGCAGAGGTAGAGGCACCCGGGAAGGCGCGCCGCGGCGCGGCCCATGGCGCGCGCCCGGGCGTCCGGCCGGAGCGCGAAGATGGCGTCCATGACGCCGAGGACGACGACGACGACGACGATGAGCCGGACCACGCACCACTCATGTCACGACACGCCACGGCGCGCCGCGCCGCCATGGGGGGTGCCTATGTATGGCCACCATGGGAGGAGGCGGGAGCTGACGGTGGCGGGAGAGAGGAGGAATGGAGGGAAATGGAAATGGTTGGTGGGAAGGTGGGAAGGTTTGAAAAGTTGGAAACGAAACGAAACTGCACAGAAAAAAGGGTGTCGTATGTCCGGATCAATTCAAAGGCTGGGCTCCGAGTCTTTCAGTTTTCAATTGGACGGATCATCGATGCACAGCACGGAGAACATGGGTGCATGTCAAAATTATAGGTTCTCACTAGCAACAAATTACCTTGCAATACCTTATGAAAAGTTTTGTAGGTGCCAAGTCCCAGTTCAAATCTTCATAAGAACAAATTTCACTCTCAATTGTTAGAGGGACTAAGCTCCCAATTTAAAAAGGCAGTTTACAACGCCTCAAACAACCGGGTATATAAAACGTCTTAAATTTTTCATCCAACCGGATATATGCAACATTTTTAAATACCCTCCTTAAAAAAATGAAAAGTTTCGTAACATAAGTGCTATTGTTTAGAGCGAGTACTAGCTTACTTATTCCCTCCGTTCTAGAATAAGTGGAATAAGTTGCACAGATAATTCCTTTATTTCTGCGGATTAGCTTAATTTCCCTACTAATATTAATATATCCCATGTGGGTCCATCAGGCTTACAGAAAAAGCACATGCCGATCTGCCTATGTATTTCCTCCGTTTCACAATGTAAGTCATTCTAGTATTTCTCACATTCATATATGTCTAGATTCATTAGTACCAATATGAATGTGGGAAATGCTAGAATGATTTATATTGTGAAACGGAGACCGTATAAGGTTATTAACCACATTCTATGAAATGGTTGACCTTGGGAAGACAAAAACAAGGGGCACTTCCTCATCATTCCATAACAAGAAATTTCATCAAGAATAATTTCCATTTGAACTTCTTCTGGCTTTCTTCAGAGATTTCCTCGGACCGTTTGTATTCTTCTAGAACAATTTAATTGTCCAAACTTTTTTTTTCTCTTCTCCGTTGATTCTCTTCTTTGTTTTTTTTCCTTTTCCATTCAAGCTAATCTGAAAGCTGTGGAAAGTCAGTAGTCTCTGAAGCTCGTTGGAAGCAGAGATACGATAGAATTCAACATCTTCCGCGTACTTCATCCATTTCATATTATAAGTCGTTTGATTTTTTTTCTTATGCAAACATTTTAAGTTTAATTAAGTTTAAAGAAAAATATCATAATATTTTTAATATAAAATAAACATATTATTAAAATATATTTAATGTTAAATTTAATGAAATTAATTTAGTATTATAGATGGTGCTAATTTTTTCTATAAATTTGATCAAACATAAAGGACTTTGACTTAAAAAAAAAAGTCAAACAAATTATAATATCAAACGGAGAGAGTACAAATCTAAGCCCCTCAGCATGTCCCTTGCATCTGAACCAGGGAGGAATACTGCATGGCTGCATTGTGAATTAATCCTTTATTTTTTATACTATATAATACCATTATTGATTTTTAACATAAGTTTGACTATTGATCTTATTAAAAAGATTAGTAAATATATAAGAATTTAAGTTGTATGTAAAGCATTTTTAATGTAACAATAAGACCAATCACAATAAAATAAATGATAATTATGTATATTCTAAATAAGATAAATGATCAAACAAAGTAACAACACTATATATTAAAAAATATCGAGGGAGTCTCCCCTTGCGCAATTAATTAGCAAGCTAATATCCACTATTCCCCTAACTAATACACATAGTTTTGACAGTAAATTGAAGTGTGAATATATAGTACAAATGATGCGACAGTTTGCCGACTGGATACTAGGATAATTTGTTTAGATTTATGGTCTCTTTCCTGAAATAATTTTTCGTAAGATTTTTTTAAGAAAGGAAGTATACTTTTGACCTAAGTACCAACTAAGAATGCACGTCAATCATATTTCTTCGTGAGAGAATAGGTTAGACAATTTAATGAGATATTTTTAATTAGCTTACTAATCGCTAGTGATAGAGATCAAGCAAGCAGCATCATCAATTCATCATCGGTGAGGAATTTCACTGTTATGGGGACAAAATAACTTCTTGGGACTTTTTTTTTAAAACAGAATAAGGGATTTACTAGGTGTGCATTCATACTGATTTTTTTTCCTTCTATGCTTCACCAGATACATTTATACTTGTTCTTATTGGGTCAATTGTTATAAGAGACAATCCAAGAAATACCATTGACAAACGTATAAATTCCAGAAATGCCATCAACAAGTGTGAGTTTCAAAAAATACCATCGTACAAACGACTTTATCCAAAAATGCCATTGCCGTTAGGGTTCCATCCATTCCACGCCGTTAAGTTCTATAGGATGGACAGTGTATTTAACGGCGCAAAATGGATGGAACCCTAACGGTGATGGCATTTTTGGGACAAAATCGTTTCTATGATGGCATTTCTTAGAACTCACACTTGTCGATGGCATTTCTGGGATTCGAACGCTTGTCAATGGCATTTCTTAGATTATCTCTTGTTATAATGGGATGCTAGGCCTTCCAGAAGATGGGATTGTATACCATATGTTTCTTAGTCACAAGTACCCCATCCATTTTATATTATAAGTAGTTTTAGATTTGTCCTAA
Organism: Oryza glaberrima; assembly: GCF_000147395.1. Classification (NCBI taxonomy): domain Eukaryota; kingdom Viridiplantae; phylum Streptophyta; class Magnoliopsida; order Poales; family Poaceae; genus Oryza; species Oryza glaberrima. Next base: position 21,354,524 of record NC_068331.1, on the reverse strand, counting down.
ATTAAACTTCTTAAAATTTGACCAAGTTTATAGTAAAAAAATCATTCTCAACACAAAACAAATTTATTATAAAAATATATTTAATGGTTCAACGAAACTAATTTGGTGCTGTAGATATTGCTACGCTTTTCTATAAATTTAATCAAATATAAAGAAGTTTAACTTAGTACAAACCTAAATAATCTTATAATAGAATGGAGAAAATAATAGGTTCCAGCTAGTGTACTAAAGATAAAATGTAACCTGCACTATGAAATGAAATGACCGTAGCTCGTCTTGTTAGGTCTCTTGTAGTAGAACCCGCCTATTGTTCTAGACTCGGTGGCAGATCTAGAAATTTTATGATATGTATTCGAGGTTTACAAAATCTCATTCAAGTAAAATGCCACTATAGATGAGATTTTTTTCTAATAAATCAATAGAAAAACAAAATTGAATAATTTTTAGGAAAGAAACAACATATGGAAGTTTCGAGACATATTTGTTTAAAAAATCTGCATAAATAATAAAAATTGTACAAGAGTAGAAGAATTAATAAAAGGAGACATATTGAATTTGAAGAATTACATATTTGTTTTGTTGGAACTTGTTGATGAAGATTCCGCGCTCGATCGATGGTGTCAGATCTGTGTTGGCGCGAACTAAGTCAACGAACACAACGGCCTAGGAGATCTGCTTAGCTTCAGTGCAGGTCTCAAATATCAATAAGAGGCGTGCGTGCGAGTCAGTTTGATCCTGTAACTGACAGGATATATAATTGAAGATCAAAGAGTCGATCGGCTGACAAACCGATGGAGTAATTCCAGCCGATGCTGATACTAGCCGATGTTAATAGGGTTTCGAGCAATCGGCTATATGTCCAATGTAGATAATGATATAAAGGCAATCGACTAACGATAATCAAAACAATAATGTAATTCAGTAAAAACCAATCAGCTAATAATGATATGATATAATGAACGCTGAACCGATGGTATAGCATACGTTGGCTAGAGGTCCGATGTCGTTAAATTCAAACAATTAGATAAACAGTGAAACCTATAAATATAATAATGTATAATTGTACAATTGTACAATTTAGAAAGGGACTGCCTATAAATATGACGCCATATTTTTCATGAAAAAATAGTCAGCATGTATTTACATTGTAAGTGCCTATATTACATATGTAATTTTAGTGTATTTACAATGTAAGTTCTAAAATAACACATGTAATAACTCCCTAAATTACATATGTATGTCGGCTGTCGGCTAGATTAAAGTTTTTTTTTCCCTTTTGGGAAGGCTAGATTAAAGTTGGGAGTACTGGATGACCAATATATATAAGTGGCAAAGCTAGCGATCCACCGAGTCCGAACTGTAAAATCAAAGGTGTTTTTGATTATTATTTTGTGATGAACAATTGGCATTGGAGATTATTGGTTTGATATTTGGAATTTATTTACGAAGTGGTTTTGGAGATGATTGGAATTTGTAGGTGAATAGGAACTGCTGCTGTGATTTGGGTCCGGTCAAACCGGGCATGTGCTGCCAGTCCGACCGGTGTGTTTTGTGCGGTCAGACCAGCCAGCCCACGGTCTGACCGGCTGACATTGTGTCGGTTTCGGTTTTGGGTTGTTTATTTCGATATCCGTGATTGTTTCATATTTATGGCTTTTAGATGGATACTATGCGTATGTAATACTGTGTTTGCTACTAATGAGTCAAGTTGGAGATAGCTTGGTCTCGGAGATGATTTCTTTGTTTGATTCATGTGTAGGTGACTTGATGCCTCGGGAGAGTATTGCCGGTGATGGATCGGGAGTCGGCTTGGAGATAAGACGATGTCCGTGACGGTCAGATATCATGCGGGATACTTAGGCTAGAGTTCAATACACGTGGTTAGTGAAGATTCCATATGGCATACGATGGAGGTATTGTGTGCGTATGGGATTCGGAGTCGAATTTGGAAGGAGTCCAAATTTGGTATGATTGGAGTTTGTACAATTTGTTTCTTGTACAAGAAGGTTTCCTAGGTGGATTAGGACTTCTAGTATGAGTTTGGTTCGTGGCTTTAGGCTGCCTACCTCATGTATAAATAGAGAGGGAGCGTGAGACTTCCCGGTATCGCTTTTGAGAGCAATTAAGTTGATAGTTTGGTTAGGATTTCGAGTTTAGTCGAGATTTTCGTAAGGAGTGTTGTTATTGCAATTTGTAAACACAGAGAGAAGCAATAAAGTTGTCATCTACTTTGAGGGTTCTTTGATTTGTGTTGTCTCGGGTTCGGCGGTCTAACCGGTGAGACATCGGTGGTCAAACCGGTGGCATCGCGGCAGTCAAACCGGTGGCGACTTCAGGCGCGGCAGGTGATCTCGGTGGTCCGACCGAAGTTCCAATCTCAGTCAGACCGACGGCTTGCAGGCGGTCAGACCAGCGCAACACCTTCGGTCAGACCACGATTCATCGAATTTGAGAGTAACTTTTAATTCCGCAAAAAGTTTGGGTTTTTAGGCATACCAACCATTCGCCCCCCTCTGGTTGGCTTAGTTCTTGTGTTTCGATCCTACACGAACAACTAATTAATAGTGTTTGTCAGGCATTGACACTCGCCAATTAACATATATAGCAATTGACACTTCGTTAATGGTGGAGGTAGGGCCGCCGCAGTACCTTCTTGGGAGGTGATGTTGATCATCTTCGTTCACATTGTCCAAAGCTTGGAAGAGGCCAAAAGGAAGATAATGGTGCAGAGAAGACCAAGGAGAACAAGCCGAAGAGCACATTCAAAGGGAAGAAGACTAAGGAGAATCTCAAGAAGATGTTTGATCAAATCTATGCGGCTTTTGAGCCACTAAGCAATGTAGATGGTGAGAGTGAAGATGAAGATAAGGGAAAGAACATCTCCGGTGTTTGCTTCTTGACACGTGGTGAATCGAATTCAGAGTGTGAAGACAATGAGGTGAGTTCTTTTGAGGAAGCTATTCTTATTTTAAGTGCAAAAAATAAGAAGTGTGAGAAGATGTATAAAAAACGGGAGTTTATTATTGAATCTCTTAATTCTGAAATTGCTAGATTAAAATATCTTATTCCCAATGATGATGATTGCAAAAATTGTGAGGTTTTAATGAATGAGATTTCGAAAATTAGAGAGGTCAATGCTGTACATGATTTGAAAAATAGATCTTCTCTAGCTCTTAGTTTTGTCTTACACACACGCACTTTGGATGAGTTGTTTTTGACTAAAAATTTGTTGAAAAAAATATCAAATTGCTTTTCATGCTAGTTTGATGTTTAACATGAATTGTGCCAAAAAGTTAAAATAACCACATGATGTTTTGGATTGCTCAACATGCTCACTAAATAAGTTGAAACTAAAGATGCCTTAAGTCGTGTTGAGTACATGGAAGATATTGTGAAAACCAATGAAGTGCTTTCTTGCCCCAAATGTCGTAAAAGCGAAGGTGTCATGGTAGATTGTGAAAATTGTGCTAATTTGGAAAAATAGGTTTCTTGTTTGAAAAGTTCTTTGCAAAGATTTTCTGATGGTAAAAAACAACTTAACATGATTTTGGATCAATCTAAAGTGACTAGCTACAATAGAGGTGTTGGTTTTGATGTTCATGACTATTTCACCAAAAATCAACCAAATGTTTTGAGTGTGACTGAACATGGTGAGATTTTGACAAAACCTAGTGCTAAGAAAACCGTTTTTAAATCTGCTGGAATTTTGCCTTATCTTTCTGCTACACTAAAAGAAACAAAAACAAATCTTTCAAAACCATCTTCTTCTAAAGAAAAGTATATTTGTTCTTTTTTGGTAAAGATGGACGTCTTGTTGGTTTTTGTTTTAGATTAGCTCGTAAACAGAAAAAGGAGAGAGAAATTTCTTTTGCAAAATCAAAGTGGCAAACATGAGGAGAGCTGACATTCAGTTCACCAAATTCCACCCCGAAGACTTCTTCATCACCTGCTCAAATCAAAGTGATCGTGATGCCATCCTTCGCCAGCCAAGGCTCTCCACTTCTTCTGGCAGAGTATACCTTTTCCGCCCCTGGGATGAAAGTCTACATGGCATCCAGTCTCGCTACCGCTACTGTGCCCGGCTCTGCATTGAGGGCATTCCCATGCACGAGCGAACTGATGAAGCAGCGGCAAAGGTGATTGGTCACAAATGTGCTATTCACTATGTGGAGGAGTACTCTAGGCGCGGCAACTACAACCGCACCTATGACATGTGGGTGTGGACGGACGAGCCAAGGGCCATTCCTCGTGGTGGCTCCTTCGCCATCACTGACGCCGATGAGGAAGGACTGCCCACGGACATCCCTTTGCCGGAGATGGATCCCCTCCGCAATCCCCCGCCTTCCGAGCCAAAGAATGGCTGGACCTACAATGTCCTGGTCCACGTTGATACCCTAGAAGACCTCCACACCCGCAAGGCTCGTGCTTACAAATGGGACTATGAATTTTAGGACGATGGTATCAGCTTCAAGGAGTACCCTCTCCCCTGCAGAGCTGAGCCAGACCATGCCCGGGGCCCGGACGATGAAGATGATGATAAAGAGGACCACTCCAGAAGCCGACACAGAAGCCGTTCACTCTGGGACAGGATCAGCGGCCGCTCTTCCAGTTGGAGTCGTGAGCCAGATCGGCGTGATGGTCAGCACCGCGACCAGGAAAGAAGGGGAAGATCGCGAGGCAAGGAGCGGTATGACCACAGAAGCCGCTCCCACCGTTCTCGTGAACCAAGCGAGGTTAGGCCTCCTTTTCCCTCCCAGTCTGGTTCTCGTGTAGATCACGTGCCTGTTTCTCCCCTCTCCTCCTCTACCCCTGCTACGGCCTCTCCATGCAAACTTCCAGCCACCCTCCACAACCCGAGTCCAGATGGAGACGCTGCTGCTGTCCTGATTGTCACCTCTGCGTCGGCCCAGACTACTCACCAAGCTGATTCTCTCCTGTCTTCGCAGGGTCGAGAGGATGTGCTCGAAATCCTGGAGAGCCATCTCGATCCCATGCTTCACGAGGCGGCGGTGAATCACTCTATATACTCTCCGGATACAAACTCTCCTCATGTTTCCTCCCCTGTTTTTGTGACCTCCTTTGCAGGACCGACAGCGGCTCCAACTCTGTCATCTCCGGCTGCAGCAAAGGACTCACAGATCGACGAGTTCATCAATGACATCGCAACGCCGATCCAGCCACCACTTCTCCCAACTCCGGATGTGAACGTGAGGAAGCCTTCCCGCGTTAAGGTGAAAATCCCTGCCATTGCCTCTGCTCAGCGTCACAGTGAACGACTGCTCTGCAAACGACGTGCAAATGCGAAATTTGAAAGTTTCGCCCAAGAAATACTTTCAAAAAAGTTCGGTATCATGAACGATTCTGCTTCTTTTGATGATAACGTCAAAAAGTTGTATTTGCAGCGATACAAGAAGCCACTCTCCCCAGCTTCACTGAAGACAATCGCTGATCTAGTGGAAAAGGGAGGATACAAGGCCATCCGGCTGAAGGTACCCAAGAAGAAGGCGTCTGTGGCGCCGCTGTGACCGACTCTTGCCGACCGGAAGCAGAAGCTTTTGCTCACCGATGATAAGACACCTTCTATTGTTGAAGACTCAGCTCTTCAGATGTATCTGTCTTTTAGATTGCTGCTACCTGTGCACTATGTTGCTTGCTGCTTCTCCTGTCAACTATGAATCAGAGTCACCGATGAGGTCTACCCCCTACCCCCTTTCTGGCTGTGTTTCTCCCAGCTGCGCTGGCTGTGTTTCTGCCATTTGGGCTGTGATAGTAGACCATTTACACTATGTCGCAGGATAATGTGTATCTGTTCAATTGGAATGTAAGAGGCTTGTACGCCAAGGCCAAGCAAGATTCTGTGAAAGTCTGTATTCAACAACATAGCGCTACTATTGTTTGCTTACAAGAGACCAAGCTTGCTGTTGTGTCTGACCAAATAATTTTAAACACACTTGGCCAACGTTTTGCGCGTCAAGTTGCTGTTCTACCAGCTGAAGGCACAAGAGGTGGAGTGATTCTTGCCTGTGATAACTTTTTTTCAATCTCTAATGTTCATCTGGGACGTTTCTCTGTCTCTGCAACCATAACTATGCAAGAAGAAGCTCAACAATGGTCAATTACAGTGGTTTACGGACCGCAATTAGAAGCTGAAAAAATTGCTTTTCTTGCTGAATTAGAAGGCCTTCAATCCTCAATGAAACCGGCCTGGCTCATCATTGGAGATTTTAATCTCATTTATAAAGCTTCGGACAAAAACAACGATCGCTTAAACAGAAGAATGATGCAACGTTTTAGGGGACTCATTGATAAAATCCAAATTAAAGAGCTAAATCTCCCAGGTCGGCGCTTTACTTGGGTAGGCGACGGCTCAAACCCCACTCTAACCAAAATTGACCGTGCTTTTGCGACCACGGATTGGGATTCCTTGTTTGCAAATTCGTGTCTTTATCCTCTATCCTCAACGTGTTCTGATCATGCCCTCATTTTCCTGGTTGGAAATGAACAAAGGAATAAATTTCCAAATTTTAGATTTGAATCTTTTTGGCTCCGTATCCCTGGTTTCTTGGAGGAAGTCCAAAGTTCCTGGCAAAAACTAATTCTCGCCATGAATAATCTCGCGATTTTGCGTCTGAAACTTCGTCGTCTAGCCCGCGACCTTAGAAGATGGAGCCGCTCTTAGGTAGGGGACATTAAACTACAGCTAGCAGTGGCATCGGAAGTCATCCTTCGTCTGGAGATAGCTCAAGAAACAAGACTGCTGAGCGATGGTGAGCGTCACCTTCTGTCAAATCTTAAATCAAGATTTCTGGGCCTTTCAGTCCTCAATAAAATACAAATTAGGCAAAGATCGAGATTAACGTGGCTAAAAGAAGGAGATGTAAACTCAAAATTCTTCCATATTAAAGCGAATTCAAGACGAAGAAAAAATTATATTCATTCGCTCCAAACCCCTTCCGGAATAGCCATCTCCTCAAAAGACAAAGAGGAAGAACTTTTCAGGTTCTTTAAAGACAGGCTGGGGACGATCTTTCAAAGGACAGTAAGCCTAAACTGGCTCCGTCTGAATTTACCCGACTTGGATCTTACCGAATTAGAGGAGGATGTCACAGAAGAGGAATTAAAATTAACTGTCTTTGACTTACCTCCTGAAAAGGCCCCTGGACCAGATGGGTCCATTGGAGCCTTTTTCAAAGCTGCCTGGGATATAATAAAAGATGACCTTCTAGCAGCAATTATATCCTTCATGCACCTCAACACCTCGCAGCTAGCTGACTTGAATTCAGCCTATATATGTCTTATCCCAAAGAAAGATGATGCTTCCGGTGCTGAACACTTCCGTCCCATTAGCCTCATCCACAGCTTTGCCAAAATTATCGCCAAGATCATGGCAAACAGACTAGCCCCTCGGCTCAACGAAATGATTTCCCAAAATCAAAGCGCTTTTGTTCGCAAAAGGGCAATTCACGACAACTTCCTTTATGTGCAAAACATGGTAAAGCTGCTTCACAGGACAAAAAAACAAAGCCTGTTCATCAAGATAGACATAGCGAAGGCTTTTGACACTGTGAATTGGTCCTACCTCCTAGAGATTCTTCAACAATTTGGTTTTGGAAACTGATGGTTAAATTAGATCACTAATCTTTTCTCCACCTCCTCATCCCAGGTGCTCTTAAATGGGTCCCCAGGGCAAAAAATCAACCACGCCAGGGGCCTACGACAGGGTGTTCCGCTATCCCCGATGCTCTTCATCCTGGCTATGGAGCCTTTTCATCGAATCCTAAAAGAAGCAGAAAATGTCAATGTCCTAGCTCCCCTTGGGGTAAGAAATGGGAGATTCAGGTGCTCGCTATATGCTGGCGATGTTGCGGTTTTTGCAAGCCCGAATCAAGAAGATTTGACAACCCTTTTTCATATACTGGCATGCTTTGCGCAACTATCTGGGTTACACACAAATATCAACAAAACTGAAATCTACCCCATCAGATGCGAAGGCATCGATCTGCAAAATCTTCTTGCTGGATGGCCAGGCCAAACAAAACAATTCCCCTGCAAATACCTTGGCCTACCTCTTCATTTCAGAAAACTAAGGAAAATTGATTTCCTTCCTTTAATAGACAAGATTGGGTCTAGGCTACCAGGTTGGAAAGGGCGTTTTTTCACTTCTGCGGGACGTCAAGCCCTAGTATCATCTGTTCTAAGTGCTATGCCAACTCATCATCTTACTGTCTACAAGCTCCAAAGTGGGTTTTCAAAAGAATCGATCGTTTCAAAAGATCTTTTCTATGGAAGGGTGAAGATCCGGACCATTCAAACCCGGGAGATAGTCTGATCAACTGGCAAACCGTCTGTAAACCAAAGGCCTTGGGAGGTGCTGGTCTCCTGGAACTAGAGCGTTTTTCCAGGGCATTGTGCCTTCGTTGGTTATGGTTTAATTGGAAGGAGGAAGAAATGCCTTGGGTGGGCATGAGCCTGCCCTGTGATGAATCTGACCATAGACTCTTTCAAGCTGCAACGACTATTTCGGTTGGAAATGGCGCCAAAACAAGATTTTGGCATGACAATTGGCTTCAAAATCGATGTCCAAAAGACATTGCACCAAGATGCTTTAGTCTGGCAAAGAGAAAACAAAGATCTGTGCAAGTTGAACTCACAAACAATAAATGGCTAACCTATTTCAGACAATTTACTTCAGTGGAGGAAATTCACGAGCTAGTGCAGCTAGGAGGCTTAATTCATCTGGTTATGCTTTCCCAAGAACCGGATAACATTACCTGGAATTGGACTGATTCCGGTACCTACACAGCCAAAAGTGCGTATCTTTACCAGTTTGAAGGGTCCTTTGCTAAGTTAGACTACCTTTCACTCTGGAAGGCCCCGGTGGAGCCCAAAATGAGATTCTTCGGATGGCTAGTCCTTCATCAAAAAACTGTCACTGCACAAAATTTACTTCCAAGACATTGGCCATGTAATTGGATTTGCTGCCTTTGCACTTGCGCCTTTGAAGATACAAACCATCTGTTCAGTGAATGCATTTTTACCAAACTTGGAGTCTAATCTGCCAGTTTCAAAACCTGACCCCTTTAACCTCGTCCCATTCACCTGACGTTGAAACTTGGTGGAATGGAACCAACCATGTGGGAAGCAAAGTTCAAATGCAGGTTATTAGAGGCTCATTACTAACTACTTGGTGGAACATCTGGCAAGAAAGAAACAGAAGAATTTTTCAAAATTCTTGCCTCTCAGTAAATGAAGTAGCACACCTTATCAAGCAAGATTTAGATTTGCGCAAACTAGCTTTTAAGCCCCCCTGATTCATTTTACTTCCTAAGTTGTATTTCACCTCTGTTATAGTCCTTGTAAACTCTTTGCTGGGCTTCGGCCTTTTCCCTAATTTAAATTCTGGCAGAACTCCTGCCGTCGTTCTTCTAAAAAAAAAATCTGGTTTTCCCTCGAGGAAACCGATCAGACCGCAGTGGGTCCCACGGTCAAACAGGCAGCTGTCTCACGGTCAGACCGGGCACCGGTTAGACCGACGGTACAGTGGCGGTCAGACCGGCCCCCGGTGAGACCGGTAGTACCTCGGCGGTCAGACCGGCCTCAGAGAGATTTTTCTAAAAATTCTCAAACTGTTTTTGCATGTGGATATATGCCTATTGGATCTACTGGTCGTGTCTTAGTACTGGATTCCTAAAGTTTTATTATCTAACCCCAGTACTGAGGCTTCGACGCCTGCTTGTGTGTAGGCTTTGGTGGCGAGGAAGGAGAACGTGTAGATCGTAGATTCTGGTTGTTCGCGGCACATGACCGGTGATAAAAATTGGTTCTCCTCCCTCAAACAGGCATCCAAGACTAAATCGATTATCTTTGGTGATGATTCTACTAGTGCTATTCTCGCTACAGGTTTGGTAAAGGTAAATGACAAGTTTGAATTGAAAAATGTAGCTTTGGTTGAGGACTTAAAGTATAATTTGCTTTCAGTTTCACAAATTGTTGATGAAAATTTTGAGGTTCACTTTAAGAAAACTGGAAGTAAAGTTTTTGATTCTTGTGGTGATTCTGTGTTGAATATTTCTCGATATGGAAGAGTGTTTAAAGCTGATTTTGAAAATCCCGTTTCACCTGTGGTAACATGTTTGGTTGCTAAGTTTGATAGGGATGTGATGTTTTGGCATCATAGACTTGGACATGTTGGTTTTGATCATCTCACGAGGTTAAGTAGTTTGGATTTTGTTCATGGTTTGCTTAAACTTAAGAAAGATCTTGATTTGGTTTGTACACTGTGTCGTCATGCTAAGATGGTTGCTTCTTCACATACTCCTATTGTTTCTGTGATGACAGATGCACCGGGACAGCTATTACACATGGACGCTGTTGGTCCAGCTAGAGTGCAATCTGTTGGAGGAAAGTGGTATGTGTTGGCTATTGTTGACAATTTTTCTCAATATTCTTGGGTTTTCTTCATGGCAACTAAGGATGAGGCTTTTCAACACTTTCGTGGTTTGTTTCTTCGATTGGATCTTGAATTTCTTGGTTCTTTGAAAATAATTCGAAGTGATAATGGTGGTAAATTTAAAAATGCTTCATTTGAACAATTTTGCAACGGAAGAGGTCTTGAACATGAATTTTCTTCTCCTCGTGTTCCGCAACAAAACGGTGTTGTTGAAATAAAGAATTGTGTTTTGGTTGAGATGGCTAGAATGATGTTGAATGAGTATCACACTCCTAGAAAATTTTGGGCTGAGGCGGTTAACACCGCATGCTATATTTCAAATCGGGTTTTCTTGAGGTCAAAACTTGGAAAAACTTCTTATGAGCTTCGGTTTGGACGTCAACCCAAAGTTTCACATTTGTGTGTTTTTGGTTGCAAATGCTTTGTCTTGAAATCTGGAAATTTGGATAAGTTTGAGGCATGCTCTACCGATGGAATTTTCTTGGTTACCCCGCACACTCTCATGGCTATCGTGTACTTATTTTGGAAACCAACAAAATTGTTGAGACTTGCGAAGTTTCTTTTGACGAGGCTAGTCCAGGTACTAGACCCGATATTGCAGGTACATTGTCACAGGTTCAAGGGGAGGATGGTCATATTTTTGAAGACGAGAGCGACAACGACGACGACGAGGTCGGCTTGGCCGGTTAGACCGGGCGTCAGGCCGGTCAGATCGCCGGCACACCTCCGGTCAGATCGGCACAGGAGGTGCGGTCAGACCGGCTAGGGTCGTTGGGATCTAGTTGTGTTGACGCTGATCAAGATGGTCCTCCAGAGGCTACAACTTCGACCAGTACTGGTATAGAACGTGAAACAACTTCAGAAGTCACTGCTCGTTTGCATATTCAACAACGACATCCGCCAGAACAAATTATTGGTAATATAGGTGAGTGGACTACAAGGTCTAAGGTAACGACTCATGATGTTTGTGCAAATTCTGCATTTGTTTCTTCTTTTGAACCCAAAGATGTTACTCATGCATTAACTGATGAATCGTGGATTAACGCCGTGCATGAAGAACTTGAAAATTTTGAGAGAAACAAGTTTGGACTTTAGTTGAGCCACCTTATGGACAAAATATTATTAGAACCAAGTGGGTTTTCAAAAATAAACAAAATGAGGATGGTTTGATTGTAAGAAATAAAGCTAGACTTGTTGCTCAAGGTTTTACTCAGGTGGAGGGTTTGGATTTTGATGAAACTTTTACTCCTGTTGCTAGAATTGAGGCAATTAGACTTTTGTTGGGTTTTGCTACTTCAAAAGGTTTTAAATTGTATCAGATGGATGTGAAAAGTGCTTTTCTAAATGGTTTTATATAGGAGGAAGTTTATGTCAAACAACCATCAGGTTTTGAAAATCCTGATTTTCCCAACCATGTTTTTAAATTGTCTAAATTGTTGTATGGCTTGAAACAAGCACCTAGAGCATGGTATGATAGGCTTAATAACTTTTTACTTGCGAAAGGTTTTCGAATGGGAAAGGTTGACAAAATGCTTTTTGTTCTTAAGCATGGTGATAATCAACTGTTCGTTCAGATTTATGTGGATGATATCATCTTTGGTTGTTCAACTCACGCTTTGGTTGTAGAGTTTGCTGAGACTATGCGCAGGGAATTTGAGATGAGCATGATGGGTGAGTTATCGTACTTTTTGGGATTGCAAATTAAGCCAACACCTCAAGGTACATTTGTGCATCAAACGAAGTACACGAAGGATCTTTTGAGACGGTTCAAGATGGAGAATTACAAGCCAATATCAACACCAATTGGTTCTACAGCTGTGTTGGATCCTGATGAAGATGGTGAAGCTGTTGATCAAAAGAAGTATAGAAGTAAATTGGATCTTTGTTGTATCTAACTGCTTCTAGGCCAGACACACAATTTGCTGTGTGTTTGTGTGCACGCTTTCAAGCTTCTCCTTGTGCTTCACATCGTCAAGCGGTCAAGCGAACAATGAGGTATTTGAATCATACACTTGAGTTTGAAATTTAGTATTCTACTTCATTTTCTATATGCTTGAGTGGATATTCTGATGCTGATTTTGCTGGTTGTAGAATTGATAGAAAAAGTACTAGTGGAACATGTCATTTTCTTGGTACATCATTGATTGCATGGTCTTCTAGGAAACAATCTAGTGTTGCTCAATCAACTGCTGAATTTGCATATGTTGCTGCTGCTAGTTGTTGTTCACAGATTCTTTGGCTTATTTCTACTTTGAAAGATTATGGTCTTACTTTTGAGAAAGCACATCTCTTTTGTGATAATACTAGTGCTATTAATATTGCTATGAATCCTGTTCAACATTCACGCACAAAGCACATTGATATTCACTTTCACTTTTTGAGGGATCATGTTGAGAAGGGAGATATTGAATTGACATTTTTGGATACAAAGTTACAACTTGCTGATATTTTCATTAAACCATTGGATTCTAATCGTTTTGCTTTTCTTCATGGTGAATTGGGAATTATTCATCCTTTTGGCATGGTGCGAGGGGGAGTTTTGTACCTCATGGTTTTATCAAGCAAAATTTGACAATAAGAAAAATTGAGAAAAGAGAGCTTTGTTCTATCATATGGTATTTTCTTGTGCATGCTAGCAATACTATGAAGGTTTATTTGTCTCTAGCATAGCTTGTATGTATTCTAGTATTTTTATGAGGCTTAGATATTGCTTTTAAGGGAGATGATGCATGACACTTAAATTCTATACTTGAATTAAGAAAATATGCAATATTGATGCTAGCATATGGTTTGATTTATAAATGCTTTATATATATATATATGTATATATATATGTATGTATATATATATATATATGTATATGTATATATATATGTATGTATATGTATATATATATATATGTATATATATATATATATATACATATATATACATATATGTATATATATATATGCTTTATTGAATTGTTGTTCCTCAAATAGTTTTGTAATTGCTAATTGTGCTAGAGAATAAAAATATCTTTGAGAGAAAAAATGAATACCGAATACTTGGAAATAGTCTTGACGACAAGGATGTATTCGATGTGAGCAAAAATAATGGGTGCCGAATCATTGGAAACAGTCTTGACGACAAGGACGTGCCCGGAATGATCGAGGGAAAAAATATGAGCAAAAAGGCTCAAGAAAAGAAAATGTTACACAAATTCTCTTGATTGTTTTGTGCTAAAGTTAATTTGAGAAAGAGTGATAAATGCAATAGGCATATATGTATAGTGTTTATTTTTAACCTACGTGCTTGTTAAGATGTTGCATTATAAATCATATGAAATCATGAATTTTGATTGTTAATTCAAACTTAATTGTAAAATCTTTGATTCATGATTATACTTTAATGCATGCTTGCTATATTATAGATGAGTTCATCTTCTTTTTATTGCAACACATGACTTGATATGATATATGTATGCTAAGCTCTTGAACATTAATGAACATAATTCTTATGCTTGATGAAATCATTGTCAAAAGGGGGAGAAGCAATGAGTTTTTGAAAGAAGAGGAATTTTTTTTGGAGAGTCTTTGAGAAGAGCATGTTTTTTTATTCAATTGGGAATTTCTTTATTTACAAAAGTGAGAGAAGTTTTCTTTTGGATTTCAAGCACGATGTGTACGTTTGTACGAAGTGTGCTTTTTACCACTTTTGTTTTTATTTTTCCAAACACCAAAACATTTTTTATGGGTTTGCCAATGTGTTCATCAAGGAGGAGATTGTAAAATCAAAGGTGTTTTTGATTATTATTCTGTGATGAACAATTGGCATTGGAGATTATTGGTTTTGATATTTGGAATTTATTTACGAAGTAGTTTTAGAGATGATTGGAATTTGCAGGTGAATAAGAACTGTTGATGTGATTTGGGTACGATCAGACCGGGCATGTGCTGCCGGTCCGACCGGCGTGTATTGCGCGGTCAGACCGGCCAACCTGCGGTTTGACCGGCCAGCCCGCGGTTTAACCAGCCAGCCCGTGGTCTGACCGGCTGACACTGTGTCGGTTTCGGTTTCGGGTTGTTTATTTGGATATCCGTGATTGTTTCGTATTTATGGCTTCTAGATGGATACCATGCTTATGTAATACTGTTGTTTGCTACTAATGAGGTAAGTTGGAGATAGCTTGGTCTCGGAATATGGTTTCTTTGTTTGATTTATGTGTAGGTGACTTGATGCCTCGGAAGAGTATTGCCAGTGATGGATCGGGAGTCGGCTTGGAGATAAGACGATGTCCATGACGGTCAGGTATCATGCGGGATACTTAGGCTAGAGTTCAATGCACGTGGTTGGTGAAGATTCCATATGACATACGATGGATGTATTGTGTGTGTATGGGATGCGGAGTCGAATTTGGAAGTAGTTCAAATTTGGTTGATTGGAGTTTGTAAAGTTTGTTTCTTGTAAGAGAAGGTTTCCTAGGTGGATTAGGACTTCTAGTATGAGTTTGGTTTGTGGCTTTAGGCTGCCTACCTTATGTATAAATAGAGAGGGAGCGTGAGGCTTCCCGGTATCGCTTTTGAGAGCAATTGAGTTGATAGTTTAGTTAGGGTTTCGAGTTTAGTCGATATTTTTGTAAGGAGTGTTGTTATTGCACTTTTAAACATAGAGAGAAGCAATAAAGTTGTTATATACTTTGAGGGTTCTTCGATTTGTGTTGTCTCGGGTTCAGCGGTCTAACCGGCGAGACACCGGCGGTCAGACCGGCGGCATCGCGGCGGTCAGACCGACGGAGCAACGGCGGTCAGACCGACGGTGACTTCAGGCGCGGCAGGTGATCTCGGCGATCCGACCGGAGTTCCAATCTTGGTTAGACCAACGGCTTCCAGGCGATCAGATCGGCGCAACACCTTCGGTCAGACCGCGATCCATCGAATTTGAGGGTAACTTTTAATTCCGCAAAAGTTTGGCTTCTTGGCATACCAACCATTTACCCCTCTCTGGTTGGCTTAGTTCCACCCCCTCTGGTTGGCTTAGTTCCTGTGTTTCGATCCTACACGAACATCTAATTAATAGTGTTTGTCTGGCATTGACACGCGCCAATTAACATGTATAGCAATTGACACTTCGTTAATGGTAGAGGTAGGGCCGCCGCAGTACCTGCTTGGGAGGTGGCTCCGCTGTTGGATCAATTAGATTTTGCAGGTTAATCAAATTGAGTTTAAATTTGCTTTCACTTTAATTTTAAGGGGCTGTACGTACGTGCGGTATATTTTGAAGGAGCTCGTGAGCTTTCCTACTCCATTTAAAAAATATGACGTGTATTATCTTGAACTGACAGTCCAACATAAACGATTCTTCTATCCCAAATAATCTACTCTTGGTTAAGGTGAACATCAAACAAATGTCAACACCAGTATTGCGAAAGTTATAATATCAACTTCAAACAATAAGGTACCGTTGAGAGAATATATCGATATATTTTGGGGGTGAAATGAGTATGTATATATACCGGTATTTGATTACAGTCTTTTTATTTTCTTTTGCGACGATGATTGTGAAATTGTAATATGTTTTTAGAGATATTTAAACACATTTCGACTTTTTGTGAGGACGCAGACAACTTTGTCAGTTCACTGTTCCAGACAATCAAAAGATCTTCTTGTGTAACAGTACTCCTACACAATCTAATGATCATCTTTTTTAACAGTAACAACAAGAATTAAGGGCTTAACATTGCAACGTGAAATTAAAGAGTAATTCTATTTGAAGTATATTCTACTAGTATATTTGATCTAACGGTGTAGACGCTGGGGCACGGGAGACGGCGGACACATGGAGGTTTGGCTTCTCCCGGCGCCGGAGGAATCGGGATGAAGGAGCCATGGCGGGAGTGAAGTGTGTCGGGAGCTAAGGATGCCGGGGACGCAAATGTATCGAGAAGAAGTGCTATCATGCGGATGACGAGATATTAAAAAACAACCGACGGAAAGTTAATCCCGATGAAAATAAATCTCTATTTTAAATAACTAAACAACTATTTTTAGATTTTTAATAAATACCTGTTATATACTCAGTACAACGTGTCGCTTCCATACAAGACAAGAGGAATCTCTCAAAACAAACCCGGATGGGATCAATGCTCCTGGTTCTTTTGTCATAGAGCGAGTCAAAAACTGACAAAAGCGGATCAGACGAATCGAAGATTATCCTGAAATGCAGATTATCCGTATGTTTGCAAGCGCTACACGTTAGGTCCAGTAATCTCTCTATGTGGTGTTCTTTTCTAACGAATATAAAAATTAAAGATCAAGTTAGGACACATAAAAAGAAAGCAATTAGCGCACATTTAATTGAGTTTTAATTATTATATAAACTTAAAAAAATGGATTGATTTGATATTTTTAAGCAACTTTTGTATATAAGTTAAGCTTTCACACGAAACACACTGTTTATTAGTTTAAAAAATGTGCTAACAGGAATATCTATATCTTATTCTGAAAACAACACCACAATAGGTTTTCTAAAAGAAAGCAATAGTATATGCCACCACATTAATTTTGTTGTATATATTTTTTAATTAACTACTTCGTTGTTTTAATATTCCGAAATAGTCCTAGTATGATTCTATGTTATTTTATATCATGCAAAGACATATAAATGAACGAAATTATTCCTAGAACCTAGTAACAGTTAATATGCTTTAAGCAATATTAGCACATGCATAATTTACTTTAACCTGTAATAAAGTGGCTAGTAAATATAAATATAAACATGCCATGAAACTTAATACTCTTCCTATGGATGTGTATCACTAGCTGGTTTTCGAGTATTATAATACAATGGCAAAATTTGCTACAGGACACCTAAAAGATATGTAATTAGCTATTAGACATCGCAAAAACGTGAATTTGCCCAAGGACACTTCAAAAGTGTGGTAATTTGCTGCAGGACACTAGACGCATTAAAATATAATATCCACCTAATTGATGAGAGAGAAACCACATCAAATGACCGTTTTGCCCTTATTTTCTTCCCTTTTTCCTGCTGTTCTTCCGATGCTTCCGAAAAGAATAAACACCAAACCAAATAAAATGCGCCGGCGAGCCACCCCATGGCTCCTCACACTCGAGACGCACCCTGAACACGCTGCTCGTCGTCACGTGCATAGGCATGGTGTTGCCCATCGCAAGCGCCTCCAATCGCGTGACCACGCCGCTCGCCGGCTCGCGCGTCGTGAATCACATGCCACCCACGCGCGCCGTGGCTCGCCCTTGCGACACGGCAGGGTCGTACACACGAGCAACGGCGACAAGTCAAAGCCCTTGGAAGGGACATCAGGTGGAAGGCGTTCAGCACCTTGCGCAATTCATCCTTGTCGTTGTCGACATTGCCAAGCATGTCCACTGGCTCCTGCGCGAGCTTGGTGATGGGTCACAGAACATATGCCATCTTCCGGAACCACTCCATCTTGTGGAGGCCTGCGAAGGTGATGCAGGTGTCTGGGTTGAGGTCAAACAACATCTTGATGAGCTTCCGTGCGTCCGTTGTCAACCACGTCGGGCAGCTGAAGTCACCCTGCCGCATCTTGTGATAGATGCACACCAGGTTCTCGTCTTGGAACAGTAGCGCGCCGGCGAGCAATAGAGGATGATGCTACAGGACTAGAGGTCGGCCTTGGTGCTATCGTAGCCACCTGGCGAGTACCTCGGGACAATGTACGTCGGCGTGCCATAAGCGGTGTGGAGGAGCCCGTCGGGGCACGCATGGTAGCTGACTGCGCTGAGCCCGAAGTCGGAGGTTCTCAGCCTAGTTAAGCAGCAGGTTCTCAAGCTCAAGGTCACAGTGATACACCACGCTGATGTGATTTGGTGTTTGTTCTTTTTAGAAACGTCGGAAGAAGCAAGATAAAGATAAGGGCAAAATGGTCATTTGATGTGGTTTCTCTCTCATCAATTAGGTGGATATTATATTTTAATGCGTCCAGCGTCCTGCAGCAAATTACCACACTTTTAGAGTGTCCTTAGGCAAATTCACGTTTTTGCGATGTCCCACAGCTAATTACACATTTTTTAGATATCCTACAGCAAATTTTGCCTAATACAATATACATCCATGGTTTTATATGTCTATTATATAGTTCTATGTAAACAATATATATTTCGCTATATTGGTATCACAAGCTTTTATGTGGTATATAATAACAATTATGCCTTACTAGCAGCACAAGTTTAATAATAAAGATAATGGTCACTTCTAATTTTATCTATATTATCTACTCCTTCCGTCCTAAAATAAGCGCAGCCATGAGTTTTCATGTCCGACTTTGACCGTCCGTCTTATTTTAAATTTTTTTGAAAAAACTAAAAAACATGAGTTACGCATAAAGTACTACTAATGTTTTATAATTTGATAACAATAAAAATACTAATCATAAAAAGAATTCAAATAAGACAGACGATCAAAATTGGACATAGAAACTCATGTCTGCACTTATTTTGGGAGGGAGTAGTCGTAGTGTAGTGCTCACAAAATAGGACACACACAACACATTTCATGTAGTACATCTGCCCAAATACCTCATTTATTTACTCCTAGTTTGTTGGTCCTTTTCTTTCATCTCTCTTGTATCTTGTAGAGTGTTCTTCTTATACGAGGGCAACTCGGCTCCTCCATATCATTATGAGAATCTACCTGACACTCTTTAAAAATAACTTTAAGGCCTTGTTACAGTTGCTCTCAGCAATAAGACGGAGAGACGATAGAATTCATCGTCTTCCCATATCTACCAATCTCAATCTCCTTCTAGTAACCTTTCGTTTAAAAGAAAATTGTGAAGATCATTGACCATATAAGAAGTAATTATTACAATAAAAACCTAACACTCGCGTGCGGGCCTCTAGCCTGTCTGCCCAAAAGTGTTTGCGATAATGACAATTTTTCTATGCAGGTGGTGCACCCGCACGCGTGCGGGTGCTTTTATGTCGTCCACGTGCAAAAACCAAAATCCGAAAAAAAAATCGCAAAATATCAAATTCCTCGAATCCACCGATCACTTGCCATGCGCCCGCCGCCCGCCCGCCTCCTGCCGCTGCCGCGCGCCTGCCGCCACCGCAGTGCTCCTCTTGCCACCGCCGCTGTATCCACACGGGGGATGGCTGTCGCCCCTTACCCGCGACCACGCGGTCGCTGGCCGAATGTCGCCTGCTGCTGTGCGCCCATCGCCTCCTACCGCGCGCCCACCGGCCGACTGCCACTCGCCACCACGCGACCACCAGCCATTGCTGCCCAGGAGTGGAATCGAGTGAGCGAGTGGAGAGAAAGTTCTCTCCCGGGAGAGAGAGAGGTGAGGAGATAAGGATGACTTAAAAAATTTGAAATGCTAAGAGGGAAAGATGAGGTAAGTCAGGTATTTAAGAGGCACGTCTAAAAAAATACATTTTTCCGTATGTCCGCTTAAGATATCCATTTGGAAAAATAGCCCTATTTTCGCATACGGCTACTTAAGATGTCTGTCTGAAAAATAGCCCTATTTTCGCATACGGCTCTTAAAGAGGACCATCTGCGAAAATTTATTTTTACATACGGACCTCTTAAGAAGCCATATGTAAAAATGTGGTCGATTTTTACGTACGCGGAAATTCATGGTCCGCTTATAATCTATTAAGGTGCTTATCCAGAAAAACCATTTGCATAAACTTTTATCTAGCACGAATGGTTAAACGTCACCATTCAAAAGGCAACGACGTCCTATACTTAACAGAGCAAGCATTCAGAAGAAACAAAACAAAATAGTACTGATCGATAATATTCCCTAAACTCTTTGAAGTAGATGCCATCTCAGAACGTGTCAAATTTGTTCTCAAAAGGAAAGAAAAAAGGACGTGTCAAACACCTCCTTTTTGTGGGGATAAAAAAAAAAGAAGATTAATGCCAGTTATTATTTTAAACGAATCTCGTTGATCATAGCAGCATGTCAGCATCTATATATGGCCTAGTCTCGCATCGATGAATTAAGTTGTAGTAGTGATGCCATCGTTGATCATAGCAGCATTGATTAAGTTGTCGCTTTTCCTCCCCCAACTCCACGATCAACTGAAGCGGGCGACGGCGACGAGCCGCGCGTGCGTGTGGGTGATCCATGGAGGCGTTCGTGTCGGGCGGCGCGGGCGGGGTCGGGGCGGCGGCGGTGGTCGGAGTGTTCGTCGCCGCGGCGGTGGTCGGAGGGTTCGTCGCCGCGGTCGCGCTCGTCGAGAGGGCCGGCGTGATCGCGCCAAGGAAACGCCCCAACGCGCCCCCAGGTCAGCCGCCCCCTCTCAATATCTCTCTCTCGCCTTAAAGCTTAAAGTACTATACTTTAGGGACATTTAATTTTTTCACCGCTTTTAAGATGTGGTAATTAATTATTTGTCACTCGCTGTCTATGACATATGGATCCTTATGTGTCTATGACATATGGGTCTAGTGACAAATCATTTATCACCCTCCGTGAGAGTGGTAAATAATTAATTATTCCTATACTTTATTCCTTAATGTTAGTTTTCATGCACACGGTGGTTGCTCATCTCCCAGTGACTTACTGTAGACTTCCGTTTACTTCTGGCTGGGAGCGTGATTTTTCAGTTGCAACAGTAGAAAGTGATTCTTCAATTGCAGTAGCTTTTTCCAAAGCTATCCTCATCGGACCACTTGGATATAGCAGTTAGTTGGTAATTATTGTTCTCTTGATTTTTTTTTCTAGCACATTAGTTCTTCTGACTAACGTAGTGTGGATTTGAAAATTAGGAAACTATCCTACAGTGAAACATTCTGAGTAAGTACATAATTAAATGATATCACATACTCCCTCCATTTCTAAATATTTGACACCGTTGATTTTTTAGCAAATGTTTGACCATTCGTCTTATTTAAAAACTTTTGTGAAATATGTAAAACTATATGTATATATACAAGTATATTTAACAAGGAATCTAATGATAGGAAAATAATTAATAATTACTTAAATTTTATGAATAAAACGAAGGGTTAAACATATTTAAAAAAGTCAACGGCGTCAAATATATAGAAATGGATGGAGTTACTACTATATAAAAAAACAACCCTAACTATGAATTTGTACACATATTATATTGTTATATGTGTCCAGGTTAGTTCGTAGGATTAGGTTTTTTAATGTGACGGAGGGGTAGAGACTAGCCTCTTGTAGTATGGAATAATTTTAACAAACTTTAGAAAACCTTCATCAAT
Organism: Oryza glaberrima; assembly: GCF_000147395.1. Taxonomy (NCBI): domain Eukaryota; kingdom Viridiplantae; phylum Streptophyta; class Magnoliopsida; order Poales; family Poaceae; genus Oryza; species Oryza glaberrima. The sequence goes on along the minus strand of NC_068331.1, from coordinate 21,332,845 downwards.
CCATAAAAAGTGTCCAAATTTATTCTTTCGTTTTATAAAGATATCATGCTAGGTTAGCATGCAATTATTGCCCCATGATGATGGAATAACATACATCTGTTTTCCGTTAACAGCCAATAAATTCACATAACTAGCTTTATTACTTTGCAAATAAAACTGAAATGAGAATCCCTAAATTTGTCGATTGTTACCTTCTTTTAGTATAAGTAGACAAAAGACTCCCGGTTCACTGGAGACACATGGTACATCATTTGTTCGTGGAACATGGACAATATGGAATTAACCGAGCCGAATCGGCCTGTCTAAGAATACGTCTATAAATTTATTAATAAATTATTTTTCATTTACAAATATACTGTTTCGCTTATTCCATCACTAAGCGAGACGATGGAGTCCTGAGTCGGCAGTTTTTTGTTTTGAAAAGTCTCGCAGATATGTGTGTGTTATATTTATATGCAATGTATTAATTATTCTGGTCTATAATCACCTAATTCTATTTGATATTCTGAGCTTATCGACCATCATCTTGTCAATATCTTACAACATCACCAAAGAAAGGGACAACACTAATTCATCACTAGGCTAGTAATTACTTGCATGAATATATGGTGTTATCATCTATGCAAACAAATTAAATAACGCATTTCAAGTTTTCAGTCTAGTGTACAAGTTAGTCTCCCATGATTCTATGATTTTATTTTATTGTCATGCAGCTGTTCCTGGTTTACCCATAATCGGAAATCTGCATCAATTGAAAGAAAAGAAGCCTCATCAGACCTTCACAAAATGGGCTGAAATTTATGGCCCAATCTACACTATAAGGATTGGGGCTTCTTCCGTAGTTGTGCTCAATTCAACTGAAGTAGCCAAGGAGGTAACTTAGAAGTTGTCTATCATTTCAATTGACTTGCTAACTCTAGAATGATAGTCTCACATTTGATTTGATCATAAATAACACAAACCAATACTGTACTATCTTTTGCAGGCGATGGTTGCAAAATTCTCATCCATATCTACCCGAAAGCTATCCAAAGCACTGACAGTGCTTACTCGTGATAAATCCATGGTTGCTACCAGCGACTATGGTGATTTCCACAAAATGGTGAAGCGTTATGTCATGTCAAGCACGCTGGGTACTTCTGCACAGGTATACTTCTCAACAATTTCATTTTTGATTTTTACTACTGATTATTCTCAATAACTCCAGTGTGCATTTTCAGTACTTATCATCTGCTACCAATTATACTTACAGAGTTTCAGTTATCTGTGGTCTGACAATGCAATGCTTCCATAAATTTCAGAAAAAATTTCGTGACACAAGAGATATGATGATCAATAACATGTTAAGCACTTTCCATAAACTGGTGAAAGATGACCCACATGTTCCTCTGATATTTAGAGATGTTTTCAAGGATGAGCTATTCCGGTTGTCCATGATCCAGGTTTGGATTGTCTCTCTGAACTTGAACTGTCAGATGGTCGATTTGTTATTTCCGGCACTGACAATGAATGTCGCAAACTTCAGAGCTTAGGAGAGGATGTGAGTTCAGTCTACGTGGATGAAATTGGGAGGGACATTTCGAAGGAAGAAATCTACAACGCCACTGTGACCGACATGATGATGTGCGCAATTGAGGTTGATTGGAGAGACTTCTTCTCCTACCTCAGCTGGGTTCCAAACAAGAGCTTCGAAACAAGAGTGTTTACCGCAGAAGCTAGACGAACCGCGGTGATGCGCGCCTTGATCAAGCAACAGAAGGAAAGGATTGTGCGTGGAGAGGTGACGAAATGCATACTTTGACAAATGACAACTTCTGTTTCTATGCCAAAAAAAAAAAGTTACTCCCTCTGTTTCTAAATATTTGACACCGTTGACTTTTTAATATATGTTTGACCGTTCATCTTATTCAAAAACTTTTGTGAAATTTGTAAAACTATATATCTACATAAAAAGAGTAAATTGTACTAGCAGTCCTTAAAACTTGTAACTAGGTTTCACTTAGATCCACGAACTTGTAAAACACGCATCGAGATCTTTAAACTTGATTTAATATATCATCGTGGTCCAAAGTCTCGTTTGACCGTGGTCTTACCTTACGTGGCATGCCACATGGACGATGACATGGCATAAATTTCTTTTTCCCTTTTTTCTCTCTTTCCTCCACCTTTAGATGTATCGGTGGCATGCAAAGGGAGAGAGGGAGGCAACGAGAAAGATGATGTTGACCATCGGAGGCAAAGCGCGTGGTCGATGGCGGAGCGGAGGCTGGGGGGACGATGACAACTCCGGGCGACGACAGTGATAACTAGTGGCATGGTTGCTCCCCAACGAGATCGTGCATTCTCCCGTGCAGAGCTCGTCGCCGCCAATCTCGTCATCCTCTGTCATACAGAGCTCGCCGCTGCCCATCACGTCGACCTACGCCGTGCAGAGCTCATCGCCTTCCACCGCACGGAGCTCTTTGCCCGACACTGACCGACTTGCCTGCCGAGGTCACGACTGGATCCAGCAAGATTGTGGCTAGATCTGGCGACCTCGCTGTCATCGTCGCCGCCGCGGTTCCCCGACCATCGTGAGGAGAGGGGAGAGGCGGTCCGATCCACGCACGCGCGCCCACACACACACACACAGAGGAGAGGTGAGGCCGCCGGGGATGGGAGAGGTGACGCTGCCGCTGGCGGTGGGCGGAGTGGGAGGGGAGGCATCGGCGCCTCGGTGGCGTCTGGCCATTTGTTGGCGTCAGTGGGGAAAAGAAGGTGGGCAAGGGATGAGAGTGGAAGAAGAAGGGAGGAAAAAATAAAAAATTCCATGTCATCGTCCACGTGCTACGCCACGTAAACAAGACCACTGTTAAACAAGACTTTGGATCGGGATGATACATTAAATCAAGTTTAGAGATCTCGATGCACGTTTTATAAGTTTGTGGATCTAAGTGAAATCTCGTTACAAGTTTAAAGGACCGCTAGTGCAATTTACTCACATAAAAATGTATTTAACAATGAATCAAATGATAGGAAAATAATTAATAATTCCTTAAATTTTTTGAATAAGACGGACAATTAATCAAACATGTTTAAAAAAGTCAACGACGTCAAATATTTAGAAACAAGTATTATGTCCACATATCATCTCTTTTTGGCTCCATGAAACTGAGATAAATATGCAGGCAAAGATATGCTATCTGGACTTCTTGCTGGCAGAGAACACACTGACAGATGAGCAACTGACGATGCTGGTGTGGGAGGAACTCATAGAGGCTGCAGATACTACCTTGGTCGCCACAGAATGGGCCATGTACGAGCTTGCCAAGAACCCTGACAAACAGGCAAGAAATATTTGTTACTCTGATCCAGCTCATTCTTGGCATTATCAACCCAAACGTTTTCTTTTGGGCGTTTTTCTGGTCATGCCAGGAACGGCTTTACCAAGAGATCCGGGAGGTGTGCGGCGACGAGGCGGTCACCGAGGAGCACCTGCCGCGGCTGCCGTACCTCAACGCCGTCTTCCAGGAGACGCTGCGCCGCCACTCCCCTGTCCCGCTCATACCCCCGAGGTTCGTCCACGAGGACACCAAGCTTGCAGGCTACGACGTCCCCGCCGGCACCGAGGTAAGCACAACCATACGACAATGGCAGGGTTTACACTTTCAGTTTGGGCCGAAGTTTCAGTTATTTCGGTGTCGCCAAAATTTCAGTGATTTCGATGTCACCGAAATTTCACGAACTTCGGTGTTTTTGGAACTTATTTTTGCACGAAATTATTTGAAATTTTAACTGAATTTGAATAAAATTTTAACCAAATTCACAAAACTTTGGAAAATTCTGAAAATGTTGGTTTTTTTTCAAGAGATTGGATTAAAATCCGACCTTTATATTCACACTGGACCGTAAGAAAACAAGAAAGCTAAGAAAAAAAATAGAAGACTAAGCTCTACTTATCTTGTATCCTTTGTTTCAAACCTGCCCGTTGAAATCCAATAACTTTTATCATATTGGACAAACTCGTCGTTCTTGACTTCTCGTAGAGTTTTCAGGTGGGCCTCATCTTTTTCGCTTATGCTTATACTTATCAACCAAAATTTAAATTTTTAACTTTAAATTTGAAACTGATTTTGAGAGTTTTTTTTTACAGAAGTTTATTTTTCAGCCTTTGCTTTTAGCTGAATTTGAAGCTAAGAACACGTATATAAAAGTTTTATTTATAAATTACTTTTTGTTTGCAAATATGCTGTTTGGCTTATTTCACGTATTCTTATTCCACGAATACGTGAAACAATGCGGCCATAATTGCTTTCTGGGGGAGTCCAAAATTTCAATCACCCTGACAATCTAACAAGTGATGGTCATTTGCTAGCAGATGGTGATCAACCTGTACGGGTGCAACATGAACAAGGAGTGGGAGTCGCCGGAGGAGTGGGTGCCAGAGAGGTTCACCGGCGGGAGGTTGGAGGTGGCAGACATGTACAAGACGATGGCGTTCGGCGCCGGGAGGAGGGCCTGCGCAGGGAACCTACAGGTGATGCACATCGCGTGCACCGCCATCGCGCGCTTCGTGCAGGAGTTCGGGTGGAGGCTGACGGAGGGCGACGAGGAGAAGGTGGACACCGTGCAGTTCACCGCCTACAAGCTCCACCCGCTTCATGTCCACCTCACGCCCAGAGGAAGGATATGAACCATTATATTCATTGGAAGCTGTTTTTCGATCGTTGAATAATGATATATACTTGTCTTTGGAGATGTATTTACTATTAGCAAAATCTCCATGCTTTGTTATGGATAGGAGAAAACATATATTATAATATATCTGTCGGAGGATGAACTCCTCTAGCAGGGAACCGTGAGGCCCCCCTTTGTGAGTTCGGCCAGGGGTAGCGGGTTAGATTCGAGGATTCCTGTGATGGGGGAGAGAAAGTGAGGGAGTCGGGCCCCTCAGAGAAGATGAGACAAAAGGGGATTATAAAGGTTCAGGCCGCTGAGAAGCGTAACACCTTGCTCCTGTGCTTGGTTGAAGCTGAGGGGATTACAAGCGCTTGAGACGAAGGATCTCAAGTGTGTGTTTGAAAAAGGGCTCATCCCCTCCCTTAGATGGCATGAACCTCCTTTTAAACCTCAAGGGGTTACCACATGGGCCCAGAGAACCTATCTAGGGGAGAAGGAGTACAATCTTTTTATTAAACGCATGTCTTGTTCCTTAACTTGGAAGCCACATGCACGCCGCCTCGGTTGTGGGGCCCATCAAATTATGTCGCCTGACACGGGGGACGCCCATGTCATTCGCTATTTAATGAGTGAAGACTTTTGGGTCCTTACTTGCGCGGGGATATGGAAACTCTGCTTTGACCGGGTCAGACGAATCGACTCCGGCTGGGATGAGAGGCTAAAAAAGCCTCCCATCATCACGATGTGACAGGGGATGCGCCGACTGACACATGGGCAGCGTGCAGGCGCACTACCCTAGTCCCATCGGTCACTCGACCAGTCACAGACCGGTCAGACGCGCTGCACGCCGCATTAAATACGGCGTGGTGCGCCCGTTCAATCCGCTTTCAATGCGGTTAGCTGGGCACTGGGTGCGCCCACCCAACTCGCACGCGTAGGCTGATGCGTCGAGGGGGTCGGGACGGCCCAACCCCCAAGTGAGGAGGGGGCAGCAGCCACTCCACCCCAGGCCCAACCCTCCTCGGGGGAGTGCCACATGGGTTTGGGGGCGGCCTACTCCCTCCAAACTCGGTACCCCAAGCTAGGAGGGGGCAACCGCCGCTCCAACTCGGGCCCGACCCCACTTGGGGGGCACCACGTGGGTTCGGGGGCGACCTCCTCCCTCTAAACATGATACCCCCAGGCCTATATCATGGACAGTAGCCCCCGGTGTTAGCCCTGACCAAAACCTTTCCCAGGTGGCCAGGGTTGACACCACTCTCCTAGTCTAATGAAATTTGGGCCTGGTCTTCTGTTCTGTCGTTCTGGGAGTTAGGCGGTGGGAGTTTAGCCACGTTCATACGTCACCTTAACTCCCCACTTCCTTCCCAGTTTCCGAGACGCTGTGGGCATGGGAGCGGAACCGATACGCGGGGTTTTTTTATGGCTCAAAACCCCCCTCCTCGCCATAATTCGCTCCTACTGTGACCTAGCTCCTCTGCTTTCTTTTTTCGCCGCCACCAATCTTCTCCTTTCTTTACTGGCACTAGAGCTCATGCGCCTTTTTCGCCCCAGCCTGAGGGTGACTCGCCAGCCCGTACCTTAGGCTGTGAACTTATTTCTTGTATCTATTCAGCAAACGTTGTTTGATTCTCTTGGGCCCGCGACCTCACGCTGCATACCTCAACAAAGCAAAAAGGGGTCTTATCAAACCAACCCACCCCATAAAATTGGAAAGAAAGATAAAGTAAGTGGACCTGACTCTTTGAATGAGGCCTCTATCCGCTATTCTGATATATAAATTCAATGTAGATGAAATTGTATAAGTGGATTTTTTTTGTATTTCTTTAGACTTAGACTACGCAAGGCAAGAATTTCTCGCTCGCTTGCCCCTGCCTTTTCTTAACCTCTGTTCGCGTTCTATTTCATATATCCAAACGATTATTTTCGCGTGAGTGTGAGGACCGAACTTTCCATACCCAGCAATCTTCACCCGCGATCAAGCCAAGGTGGGCGCCACAGCCAGCTGGTGGGGCCAAAGCCAGCTGCTACAAAAGAGCCAGTACAGGGGGCCCGGGCATCGACGGCGCCCAGAGCTCGACGAATTACTAGGATAGAGCTAGAAACCGTAGCCCCCACACTTTTAGCGAAGAACCGTTTGAATGGATGAAGCGAATACAAATTTCATGTTACCAAGGGGGCTAGCGAGCGCGACACGTGGGTACCACGAGACCGCGAGGAAGAGATGGGTGAGAGATAATTATAAGCCATAATTTTAATCATGCTGGACAAATGGTTTTCATGGATTTGTAAATTTTGCTGATAAGCATGAACAAGGAAGATATAAACTTAAAGGAAGTATTAAAAATGCTATGCTTAGAAAAAAACCCCTAGCCAACGCGGAGCTTTCCCAGAGGTGTCTGCTTTGGCCCGGGTACTGTAATACTTCCTTTGTTACCTTTGTTCATCCTTGTTTGAGAGTGTCACTTGGTTCATCTTGCTTGCACGTCGCAATCTTTCAAACCTTTGGCTCGAAGAGGGCTTCCCACCATAGGCTCCGAACCATTTAGGGAAGCCTGCGACCACTTAGGAAACGAGGTCAGGTTCCCACGAGCCTACGCCCCCATGCTACACATTCTGTTCGCTCTTTCCTTTCGGTGGCCTCCTTCAATCTTTCTTCCTTCTACACGTATGACTACTTTCGCACGAGTGTGAGAGCCGAAAAACTCTAGAGCCAGCAATCCCCGTCCACAACAGAGCCGAGCCAGGCACCATAGCCAGCCGACGGGACCCAATCAGCCGCTACAGAAGAGCCAACATGGCGGTCCGGGCTTTGATGGCGCCTAGGGCTCAACTTAATGCTAGGATAGGGCTAGAAAACTTAGCCCCCACACTTAGCGAAGAATCATCCATGTAGATGGGAGAGAGGTTAGGCTTTTCCCACCGAGGGAGCAAACAAATGCGCAACACACGAGCGTTGCAGGGCCATGAGAATAGAATGTGGGGAAATTTAATATAAGATTTCATGCTGTGTTATGCTGATGAATTGAAAATTTGAAAAATACTTGAAACTTGAATGGATGATTAATTCTTGAAAGATGGATGCTTTTGTGCATGGATTATGGTGGCGACAAGGCTTCCTCTTCGGCAACCAGCCTACAAAATCTGAGCACAGAACACTAGCAACTAAGAAAGGACCTTTCCGCTGGAGGAGAGGACTTGTCAATTACACAGTCATGCTAGGGCATGGTGTAAACCTGACTTCCCATCTTAACATTCTAATTCCCATAAACCCTAATCCCTTTTCTTCCTACAACCAACCCCATCGCCGGGGGCTAATGAAATTTTATCATACTTATTCAATGTATTGCAATATTTTTATGGAGTATTAACTCCATCCGGGTGATGCGGGCCCCGGTCACCCACCAGGTATCCTATGGGGGTGGGGACGGGTGATGTTTTTCGCCCGCCAATATAAATAGGCCCATTAGGAATGGAATTTAGAGAGGTGTCCTCTTGTCACACGATCGACCATGGGCCTGTTAGGTACGTATTTGTGTCCCTCTATTTGTCGACTTTGGGTCCCTCTATTTGTCGCCTAGTCCGATTTTTGTCCCTCAACCGTAAAACCGGGTACAACCCATCCCCCACTTATAAAAACCGGGCAAACAAGGTCCCTCGGCGGTTTTGAAGAAGGTTTGGCTGACGTGGCGCCTACGTGGCTTGTTTAACTAGGTCTCCATCCCACGTGGCATTGACGTGGCGCTTACGTGGCAATTATATCCTGGAAAAATAATAAAAAGCATGACCCCACATGTCAGCTGCACACAAAAATATTTTTAAAATTGTGAGGCCCACGTGGGCCCCACATGTTAGCCTCACTCCTCACTCCTTTCCCCTCTCTCTCTCCTTCCTGGGCAGCGGATGGCGCCGCCGAGGACGTCCGCGTTCAAGGTGTTCGAGATGGTGGACCCGCTGTCGGGCACGCGCATCGAGGCCCTGTACGCATGGAAGGAGCTGGAATCGCTGGGTGGGCGGATGCTGTTCGTCGCGCGAGGCTGCTCCAGATCGTATGACGCGGGCGACTATCCGGGCGATGAGTTCGGCGAGGGCGTCTACTTCCTGGATGACGGGAGGCTCTACCGCGAGTCGGCAGTGTTCACGGCTCGGCGACGGCGATATCCCTGCAGAGACACCGGCAAGTGGCTACCGGCGGCGGCGGCGGCGGTTCCGCGTGTGGACAGCTTCTTGCCGGAGCAAAGCCCGTCGGACTACTCGCCACCGGGGTGGCTTCTCCCCTGAGATTGCTCGTGTTAGTTTTGATCGTCCTGGTACAGGTATGATTCGCTGTCGATTTGATCCCTCGAGATGTGGTACAGGTATGATTCATGACGCTTTTTATTATTTTTCCGAAATATAATTAATTGTCACATAAGTGCCACGTGGGATGGAGACCTAGTCAAACAAGCCACATAGGCGCTACGTCAATCAAAACCGCCGAGGGACGTCGTTTGCCCGGTTTTCGTAAGTTGAGGGACGGGTCGTACCCGGTTTTACGGTCAAGGGACGAAAATCGGTCTGGGCGACAAATAGAGAGACTAAAAGTGAACTTATTCCATCTATTTCTTGGGCTTTGGCTTACACAAGTCTAAGAAATGTGACCAATACAATGTAATAAATCATTTTAGGCTAAAGGTTTTAACATCTACTCTTGGCAGTTTAAAAGCCAAGGATAAAAACAAAACGATAAAAAAGCAGTAAATTAATTTTACAGTTAAGTTAAAAAAAATTGGCTGCCACTGATAATAATATGCTGAAACAAGCATGCATGTCAATTTCTTAGCCTTTTCGATCAGCATGGCCCTAGACATGAAGATAAGGCTTTGCTTTCACCTTTCTCTAAAGGTGGATGATGCTTGAGATGAGGACACCCCATATGTATCTCGGCTGTCGGCTAGATTTAAGTGTTCTTTTTTTTTTTTTTGGTAGGCTGGATTAAAGTTGGGAGTACTGGATGATCAAATAGCGTTTGTCAGGCATCGTCGCCAAAACGCCAATCAACATAGCAGTCGGCACTTCGGTAATGGTGGAGGTAGGGCGCCTGCAGTACCTGCTTGGGAGGTGGCTCCCGTTGGATCAATTCGACTTTGCAGGTTAATCAAATTGTGTTTAAATTTGCAGGTTAATCAAATTGTGTTTAAATTTGCTTTCACTTTAATTTTAAGGGGCCATGTGGCATCTTAAATTTTAAGGAGCCCGTTAGCTTTCCTACTCCATTACAAAAGTATGACATATATTATGTTGAACTAATTAAACAGTCCAACATCAACAGTCCAATATAGACAAAATAAACGATTCTTCTATATATGTACCCCAAAAAATCTACTCTTGGTTAAGGTGAACATCAAACAGATGTCAACACCAGTGTATAATATCATCATCAAACGATAAGGTACCGTTAAGAGAATAATGATAGATATACAAATGGGTAATTGGGATTGTAAGTACTCCTACTCAATGATCATCTTTTTTTGTAACAGCAACAACAAGAATTAAGGGCCTAATATTGCAATGTGAAAGTACAACGGTCGCTTCCATGCAAGACAAGAGGAATCTCTCAAAACAAACCCGGATGGGATCAATGCTCCTGGTTCTTTTGTCATAGAGCGAGTCAAAAACTCGAGACAGTAGTGGCATGTCGCATGCAGCAAATACCTGACAAAGCAGATCAGACGAAATGAAGATTATCCTGAAATGCAGATTATCCGTATGTTTGCAACCGCTACACGTTAGGTCCAGCAATCTCTAGGTGGTGTTCTTTTGTAAAAAAGATAAAAATTAAAGATAAAGTTAGCACACGGAAAAAGAAAGCCATTAATAGATTAATTAAGTTTTAATTATTATATAAACATGAAAAAATAGATTGATTTAATATTTAAGGCAATTTTTTATAGAAAGGTTTTATACGAAACACACTATTTAGCAGTTTGAAAAACGTGCTAATAGAAATATCTCTATCTTATTCAGAAAAAAACACCACCTTAGGTTTTCTAAAAGAAAGCAATAGTATCTGCCACCACATTAATTTTGTTGTATAGATACTTTTTTATTAACTACTTCATTTGTTTTAATATTACAAAAATAGTCCTAGTATGATTCTATCTTATTTGATATTATGCAAAGACATCTAAAGGAATGAAATTATTCCTAAAAACTAACAATTAATTTTCTTTTAAGCAAATATTAGCACATGTATAATTTATTTTAATCTGTAACAAAGTAGCTAGTAAATATAAATATAAACATGCCGTGCATGGAACTAATACTCTTCCTATGGATGTGTATCTGCACTATCACCAGCTGGTTTTTCAGTATTATAATACATACATCCATGGTTTTATATGTCTATTATATAGTTCTATGTGAACAATATATTTTGCTATATCAGAATCACAAGCTTTTACGTGGTATACAATAACAATTATGCCTAACTAGCAGCACAAGTTTAATAATTAAGATAATGGTCACTTCTAATTTTATCTATATTATTTTCTAAGATTTACGGAGAAGTACAATATTTTCCGTGCAACATCACAAGCTTCTAATTTTGTAAGTTACGAAGCTAGTGAAAATATCATTTGCACTAATCTATATTAGTGCACGGAGAAGTACGTTCAAAGCTTGTGAAAATATCATTTTGTGCACTAGGATTTTCCAGCGGCATCATCTAGTAGTAGTGTAGTGCTCATTAATCAGGACACACACAACATATTTCATGTAGTATATCTGCCCAAATACCTAACTTATTTACTCTTAATTTATTGGTCCTTTTCTTTCGTCTCTTGTATCTTGTAGAGTGTGCGTCTTATATGAGGGTAGCTCATCTCTTCCATATTATTATGAAAATTTTCTTTCGTCTCTTGTATCTTGTAGAGTGTGCGTCTTATACAAGGGTAGCTCATCTCCTCCATATTATTATGAAAATCTACATGACACTCTTTAAAAATAACTTCAAGGCGACAAGGCCTTATTAGAATTGAGACAGAGACGATAGAATTCATTGCTCTCAAAGCAAGTTTTTTTTTTTTAACTTCCCATATGTACCAATCTCCTTCTAGTAACCTTTTTTGTTTTTAAAAAGAAAATTGTGAAGAGCATTGACCATATAAGAAGTAATTATACAATAAAAACTTAATATATACACCAATCTCCTTTATAGTAACTACTAGTAACCTTGTTTTTATTGTGATTTGTTTCATGGAACCGCATGAGTACTTTAATTATGACTTACATATTTTTATATGCACATTAAACTTTATTCTAGCACGAATGGTTAAACGTCACCATCCAAAAGGAAACAACGTCCTATATTAATAAAAACAGAGCAATCATTTATGTATATTCTTCTATTAGCATAAAGAAAGAAAACAAAATAGTACTAACAATATTCCCTAAGCTCTTGTAGTAGATGCCATTTCGGGACGTGTCAAATTGTTCTAAAAAAGAAAGAAAAAAGAACGTGTCAAAACACCTCCTTTTTGTCGGGATAACGAAAAAAAAAGATTAATGGCATTTTTTTAAAAAAAAAAAAACCGAATCTCGTTCTATATATGGCTTAGTCTCGCATCACAACCGCGCGACGCGAGTTGTCGCTTTTCCTCCCCAACTCCACGATCGAGTGAAGCGGACGAGGGCGACGGCGGCGAGCGCGCGCGCAGCGTGTGATCCATGGAGGCGTTCGTGCCGGGCGGCGCGGGGCCGGCGGCGGCGGCGGTGGCGGCGGTCGGAGGGTTCGTCGCCGCGGCCGCGCTAGCCGAGAGGGTCGGCGTGATCGCGCCAAGGAAACGCCCCAACGCGCCCCCAGGTCAGCCGCCCCCCCCCCCCCCCCCCCCCCCATCTCTCAATCTCTCTCTCACTCACTCACTGTCACTGTTTGATGGAATGCCGCCTTGGTGAGTGGTGGGGATTGGCACTTACCATCGGTGGAGAGGGGTGAGATTCGCATCGCACCGGGAATCAACAGGAAGTGGCCTCGCCGCCATCTCATCCATCGTGGTCGCGCCAGGCCCCGCCGACGAGGTCCGGGCCGCACGGCGCTCGCCGGACCACGGCTTGGTGCTGCCCACGGGCGCACCCCCCCAGCCGGCGCAGATGGAGCCGCTCGGCGCTCGTCGTCGCACGCGTGCTCCACCTCGCCGTCTCCGCCATCGCCGGCACCCACTCACACGGTCCCTCGCCGGGAGAGATCGGGGAGAAGAGAAGAATAGAAAGGGGGATTAGGGTCTACCTCAGCCGCCGGCGATTTCTCCGGCACGGGGGAGATCCTGGCCGTCCAACAGATCGGACGGTCGACCTCGCTCCCGCGTTGGCCCGCTGTGCTAATGGGCCCACCCGATTTCATGGGCCTTCCGCTTCCGCACCCACCTGGGCCGCGCCGCCGCAGCTCTTAGCCCGCGCGCACATGCGGCACGAACGCCTCTTGCCCCATTTCCACCGCCCTCTCCCGCTTCCGGCGATGTCCACGCCGAACAGCCTCACGACACGTGCTGCTTCGCTGCTTGTAATTGGCTTCTCGTCGCCGGTGGCCGCCGCCGTGTTGTTCTTCTAGCAGTCGATGAAGAGCAGCTCATCGGCGCAGTGGCCCTTCTCCCTCACGAATCGGCTCCATCCCTTGGTCAGCACGTAGCTCTGGCTGCTGTTGCTGGAAGAGTCACAGGTGGAGAAACCTTTGTATTCCGGTTCGTAACATCAATCGGGACTAAAGTTAGGATCTTTAGTTTGTACTCCCGGCGGGGTCGGGGCAGCAGCGGTGGCGGCAGTTGGAGGGTTTGTCGCTGCGGCCGCGCTCGCCGAGAGGGCCGGCGTGATCGCGCCAAGGAAACGCTCCAACGCGGCCCCGGGTCAGCCGCCCTCCCCCACCAATCTCTGCATCTCTCTCACTCACCCGCTGTCACTGTTTGATGGAATGCCGCCTCGGTGAGTGGCGCGCGATCGGCGAATTGGTGGAGAAAGGTGAGATTCGCATCGCACCGGTGAGTTTCTGAGGAATTGGAGATGTGTGTTGCTGCTTGAAATCAAAAACTCTGATCTCTTGATTCCCTTTGAAGATTTGAGAGCCAATCAAGTTTGCATTCGCCACAATTTTCGCACCGTTCTCCGTCACTGTCTCTTCTCACTCTCTGTCTCTTGATCTCTCCATTGATATCACTCGGAGACGGAGGCGGAGACGGAGACAGCGGTTGATGCCGCTGCTCGCGTAGGAACATGTTGAATTTTCTCCCCTCCTTTTGATCTCCCTTTGATGGAAACAGAAGCTTTTGTCCTGCCTTTAGGCAGAGACGATCAGAAGAATCTATCCTCTCCTTTGCTTTACATTGCCTTTTTTTCCTTTTCTTCATGTTATTCTTTTTTTTCTATTCAAGTAGAACGATATACCTCGTGGTGATCATGGTAGAGACCGAAAATGTAAAGCATTGCCATTATCTGCGAACAGAATGATGGGATGTTTAGTATTTTCTCAAACAAACATAGGCATTGCACTGACAGGATTGAATTCTAAATAAAGGAATAAATAAAAGATGGGCCAAATTGTTTCGAGAATCACTGGATCACACTTTGAATTGTTTGGATGAAATTTACCCGTATGTTTGCAACCGCTACATGTTAGGCCCAGTAACCTCTATTAAGGGAATTCGTTTCATTTTTTTTCCACAAAAAATGTTTCACCTAGTATATTCACAATGTTTCACTATGTATAAATCTAATGTTGTAATAAATTGAAACATTTTTTTGCAACAAATCACCCACATATTTAGAAACCCTCTATTAAGGGAATTCGTTTCATTTTTTGTTCCACCAAAAATATTTCAACTAGTGTATTTATAATGTTTCACTATGTATGGATCAAATGTTACAGTGAACTAAAACATTCTTTCGTTGCTGAAACATTGTTTTTATATAAAGTGAAACAACGTCTGGTTTAAACGATTGAAACATTTTCGATCTACTTATTGAAACAATTCTGATATACTTGGTGGAACATCGTGCAACATTTAAAAATAATTCAATAATAAGCTAATTTTTTTTTGTCAGAATATATCCATATATGGTCTTGTTTTAAAGATTTAATTGCAACGAATTTAATGGTGCAATCGAATCATGATTTAATTTGGATAAATAATTTAAGAGAAAAAATAGTTTAAAGTGGTTTTGCACGCATGCGTCATGCTGATGTCAGCGCCCGATTTTTCCCCTCCCTAATCGGGCGCCCGATGCGTAGCCTCCTCCATTCTTCTGTTAGATTAAAGAAAGAAAACAAAATAGTACTAACAATATTCCCTAAGCTCTTGTAGTTAGATGCTATTTTAGAACATGTTAAAACACGTCGTTTTCATCATCGGGATAACAAAAAAAATAAATAAATAAATTAATGGCCGTATTTTTTTTTTAAAAAAAACGAATCTCGTTCTTTATATGGCCTAGTCTCGTATGGATGGACGTGCAACCGCGCGACGCGAGTTGTCGCTTCTCCTCCCCAACTCCACGATCGAGTGAAGTGGGCGACGGCGGCGAGCGCGCACGCAGCGTGTGATCCATGGAGGCGTTCGTGCCGGGTGGCGCGGGGGCGGCGGCGCCGGCGGTGGCGGCGGTCGGAGGGTTCGTCGCCGCGGCCGCGCTCGCCGAGAGGGCCGGCGTGATCGTGCCACGGAAACGCACCAACGCGCCCCCAGGTCAGCCGCCCCCCATCTCTCTCACTAACTCGCTGTAATTGTTTGATGGAATGCCGCCTCGGTGAGTGGCGCGCGATTGGCGAATGACTCACTCACGATTGGTGGAGACAGGTGAGATTCGCATCGCACCGGTGAATTTTCCGACGAATTGGAGAGTTGTGTTTCTACTACTTGAAATCAAAACCTCTGATCTCTTGATTCCCTTGAAGATTTGAGAGCCAATCAAGTTTGTATTCGCCACAATTTTCGCACCATTCTCCGCCACTGTCTCTTCTCACTCTCTCTCTCTCTTGATCTCTCCATTGATATCACTCGGAGACGGAGACGGAGACAGCGGTTGATGCCGCTGCTCGCGTCGGAAAATCTTGAATTTTCTCCCCTCCTTTTGATCTCCCTTTGTTGGAAACGGAAGCTTTTGTCCTGCCTTTAGGCAGAGACGATCAGAAGAATCTATCCTCTCCTTTGCTTTACATTGCCTTTTTTTTTCCTTTTCTTCATGTTATTCTTTTTTTTTTTCTTCTATTCAAGTAGAACGATATACCTCGTGGTGATCATGGCAGAGACCGAAAATGTAAAGCATTTCCGTTATCTGCGAAGAGAATGAATGAATTTTCTGCACTAACAGGATTGAATTCTAAATAAAGGAATAAATAAAAGATAGGTCAAATTGTTTCAAGAATCGCTGGATCGCACTTTGAATTGTTTGGATGAAATTTACCAAAAAGCAAGTTGCTCTTCAGAGGGCATGCATTCATGCCCTTCAATAGGGCGTAGCAAGGAATTAGAGGTCCTGGTGCGAAAGGTATAATGGGACCTCAACATATGATTACATCTAGTTCTAATCGATTTAGCTTTAGATATTAAGCCCTGTTGTGCCTTCTACTTTTAGTTTTGGGTCTTAGGTTCTCTGACCGTCTGGGCTTTAGCATTTTAGTTATGCTGCTAATTAAGTACTCCCTCTGTACCTAAAAAATCAACATAGTACCAGATGTGTCACATCGTATTACTACAAATCTGGACATAGATCTATCATATTCGTAGTACTATAATGTATCATACCGGTACTATATTGATTTTTTATGTGACGGAAGGAGTATATACTTAGCACTTCATGTAATTAAGATTTGGGGCTGAACAATCGCACACCTCACTATGTTACTGTACGGCCTGTTCTCCAAACAGACAGCCCTTTCTCTCTCGCTATTACCAAAATTTCAGACGATTTTTTTATATTTGGAATTTCGAATATTTTTTCATGAATTTGATCCCCCCTCCTCCCGTAAATTCAAACAAATTTAAAATTTTTATGCCAGAGGCATTTCCTGCTTACTGGTACCTTCAAATTAACCGGTGCTGGATTACAGATAGAGGATGAGCCGAGGGGTTTGGCGGTAGCTTGCTTGTTTGCAGATAATAATTTTATTTAAACATATAAATTTGTATGAAGCATAAAGCGGAACGCCTTTCTTACCAGTGACTTACTGTAGCCTTCCGTTTATTTTTGGCTGGGAGCGTGATTTTTCAGTTGCAACGGTAGAAATTGATTCTTCAATTGCAGTAGCTTTTCCCAAAGCTATCCTCATCGGACCACTTGGATAGCAGTTTTTTTTTGGTAATTATTGTTCTCTTGATTTTTTTCTCTAGCACATTAGTTCTTCTGATTAACGTAGTGTGGATTTGAAAATTAGGAAACTATCATAGAGTGAAACATTCTAAGTGAAGAATTTAATGATATCACATAGAGACTAGCTTTTTGTATAGTATGTCATAACCTTAACAAACTTTAGAAAACTTTCATTAATCCATAAAAATCTTCCAAATTTGTTCCTCTGTTTTATAAAGATTTCGTGCTGTGTTAGCTTGCGCTTATTGCCCCATGATGATGGAAGGACATACATCTGTTTTCCATTAACAGCCAATAAATTCACATAACTCGCGTTATTACTTTGCAAACATAACTGAAATGACATTCCCTAAATTTGTCGATTGTTTTTCAATCTTCCTTTTGATATATCAAAATTTTAAAAAAGTAAATATAGTATAAGTAGACAAAAGACTCCCACTTTCACTGGAGACACATGGTACATCATGTGTTCGTGGAACAACATCGACAATATGTACTTAACCAAACCCAATCGGCATGTCTATGCGAATGGCAGAATGTGTATGGACAACACCAAGAGTCCAAGGCAGAAAAAAAAGGAGAGTAAATGGCATAATAAATAAAGAAAAACCTGATGACCCATAGAAACGAACAGGAGAATTTTGAAAATATTCAGATCAGCGCTATTCATTTTGATTTTTTATAAGTCAAACTTCTTTAGGTTCAATCAAATTGAAATAAAGAAACTATGAAAATATGTTCAATGTAGATAAACTAATTTAGTTCTATAAGTATTGCAATATTTTTTTTATAAACTTGATCAAACTTTCAAGAAGTTTGATTTAAAGAAAAAGTCAAAACAATTTATAATATGAAACAGATGGAGTATATATATTTTGTTGACCCACTTGTGAGTTGAGAGTGCAAAGTATTAATTATTGTGGTCTATAGTCACCTAATTCTATTCGACCATCATCTTGTCAATATCTGACAAAATCTGACAACATCACCGAAGAAAGGGACAACACTAATTCATCACTAGGCAAGTTACTTGCATGAATATATGGTGTTATCATCTATGCAAACAAATTATCAGAATAACTCATTTCAAGTTTTTAGTCTAGTGTGCAAGTTCTAAGTCTCCTATGATTCTATGATTCTATTTCATTGTCATGCAGCTGTTCCTGGTTTACCCATTATCGGAAATCTGCATCAACTGAAAGAAAAGAAGCCTCATCAGACCTTTGCAAAATGGGCTGAAATTTACGGGCCAATCTACACTATAAGAACCGGGGCTTCTTCTGTAGTTGTGCTCAATTCAACTGAAGTAGCCAAGGAGGTAACTTGGAAGTTGTCTATCATTTTTATTGACTTGCATAGCTCAAGAATGATAGTCTCAAGAAACCATAGATTTACTGTACTCTCTTTTGCAGGCGATGGTTGCAAAATTCTCATCCATATCTACCCGAAAGCTATCCAAAGCACTGACAGTGCTTACTCGTGATAAATCCATGGTTGCTACCAGCGACTATGGTGATTTCCACAAAATGGTGAAGCGTTATGTCATGTCAAGCATGTTGGGTACTTCTGCACAGGTATACTTCTCAACAATTTCATTTTTCATTTTTAGTACTGATTATTCTCAATAACTCCAGTGTGCATTTTCAGATTTTATTATCTGCTACCAGTTACACTTTCAGAGTTTCAGTTATCTGTGGTCTGACAACGCAAATGCTTCCATAAATTTCAGAAACAATTTCGTGACACAAGAGATATGATGATCCATAACATGTTAAGCACTTTTCATAAACTGGTGAAAGATGACCCACATGCTCCTCTGATATTCAGAGATGTTTTCAAGGATGAGCTATTCCGGTTGTCCATGATCCAGGTTTGGATTGTCTCTCTGAACTTGAACTGTCAGATGGTCGATTTGTTATTTCTGGCACTAACAATTAATGTCGCAAACTTCAGAGCTTAGGAGAGGATGTGAGTTCAGTCTATGTGGATGAATTTGGGAGGGACATTTCAAAGGAAGAAATCTACAATGCTACTGTGACCGACATGATGATGTGCGCAATTGAGGTCGACTGGAGAGATTTCTTCCCCTACCTCAGCTGGGTTCCAAACAAGAGCTTCGAAACAAGAGTGTTTACTACAGAAACTAGACGAACTGCGGTGATGCGCGCCTTGATCAAGCAGCAGAAGGAAAGGATTGTGCGTGGAGAGGTGAGGAAAGGCATACTTTGACAAATGACATCTTTCATATTTGCTTCTATGCCAAAAAAAAAAAAAACTTGCAGAGATCATCTTTTAACTCCATGAAACTGAGATATATGTGCAGGCAAAGACATGCTATCTGGACTTCTTGCTGGCAGAGAACACACTGACAGATGAGCAACTGACGATGCTAGTGTGGGAGGCACTCATAGAGGCTGCAGATACTACCTTGGTCACCACAGAATGGGCCATGTATGAGCTTGCCAAGAACCCTGACAAACAGGCAAGAAATATTGTTACTCTGTTCCAGCTCATTGTTGGCATTCTTGGCATTATCAACCAAAGCTTTTTATTTTTGGCCTTCTTCTTGTTGTCATGCCAGGAACGGCTTTACCAAGAGATCCGGGAGGTGTGCGGCGACGAGACGGTCACCGAGGAGCACCTCCCACGGCTGCCGTACCTCAACGCCGTCTTCCACGAGACGCTGCGCCGCCACTCCCCTGTCCCGCTCATACCTCCGAGGTTCGTCCACGAGGACACCAAGCTCGCTGGCTACGACGTCCCCGCCGGCACCGAGGTAAGCACAACCACTCGGGCCGAAACTTTCGTGTTTTCGGTACTTGTTTTGCACGAAATTATTTGAGTTTTTAACCGAATTTGTATAAAATTTTGACCAAATTCACAAAACTTTGGAAAATTCTGAAAATTTTGGGCGTTATTTTTAAGATAATTGATAGAAATCTGACCTCTATATCCACAGTGGACCATAAGAAAACAAGTAAGCTTTGAATAAAAATAACACAAGATTAAGCTACACTTTTCTTCTATATCCTTGTTTCAAACCTGCCTTGGCACATCCCGTTGAAATCCAATACTCCCTCTGTCCTAAAATATAGAAGCCTAGAACCGGATATGACATTTCCTCTATCCTGATACAGTGCTAGAAAATGTTCTATCATGTGCTAGGTTCTTATATTTTTGGACGGAGTATTTTTTATCATATTAGGCAAACTTATCGTTCTTGACTTCTCGTAGAGTTTTCGGGTGGGATATAATTGCTTGCCTGGGGAGTCCAAAATTTTAATCACTGGTCAACTCGCCGATCAGTGATCAAAATCCCCTAACAATCTAACAAGTGATGGTCATGTGGCAGATGGTGATCAACCTGTACGGGTGCAACATGAACAGGAAGGAGTGGGAGTCGCCGGAGGAGTGGGTGCCGGAGAGGTTCGCCGGCGGGAGGCTCGAGGTGGCGGACATGTACAAGACGATGGCGTTCGGCGCCGGGAGGAGGGCCTGCGCGGGGAGCCTGCAGGCAATGCACATCGCGTGCGCCGCCGTCGCGCGCTTCGTGCAGGAGTTCGGGTGGAGGCTGAGGGAGGGTGACGAGGAGAAGGTGGACACCGTGCAGCTCACCGCCTACAAGCTCCACCCGCTTCATGTCCACCTCACGCCCAGAGGAAGGGTGTGACCATTAATTCGTTGGAGCTATTGCTCGTTTAATAATGATATATACTTGTCTTTGAGATGTATTTACTATTAGCAAAATCTCCATGCTTTGTTATGGATAGGAGAAAACATATTATAATATATCATGGACTATATTTCTTTTATCAAATATGGCTGTATATAACTTGTTACTTGTTTACTTATTCTTTGTTATGGACAGGAGAAAACATATATTATAATATATCGTAGACTATTAATTTTTTATCAAATATGGTAGTATAACTTGTTACTTGTTTACTTATTCAAATATATGGTATTTATTTATGTGAACTATTCAATAGTAGCAGAAAATATCAGGGTGCCACTGTAGCCTTTTAAAAGAGTGCAGGCAAAGAACCTTACAATGTTAGCAGTGAATCTTTCTTGAGGTAAACCTCAAAAGAGCACCCAATACGACAAATCAACAGTTTCAAGGCTGAGATATTATAATCTGACCGACATCCACATATATTTCAAACCAATTTCACTAAAACAATCATTTATAAAGCCAATTGTTCACTACAAAATATTAATCATGACAATGATTTCACAGTTACTTATATTTTTCTATATATATACTTACTTTCTCTAATCGTACGGTTAAGAGTTACTTCGATTTCTTTACGGTGTTATCTAATCCTATGAAAAATTACTTCTATTTTTTAGTTCCTCTAGCAGTGTACTTGCTTCTAATGCCATAAAGAATTACTTCTATCTTTTAAAAAGTTACTTTCCCCTAACTATGTAATTACTTTTAATACCTTGAAGAGATATTAACCTCTCTAAATGCCGTGGGAGCGCTGAGATTTTAGAGCGCCACGTCAGTGATTTTTTTTCATAGAAGTCCCCGTACTTCCGGTTAATTATACATTGACCCCAGTTGCTATCCACCGTGAACCGTTTGATCTTGCTCTAGGGTTGATCTGCCGTCCAGGTGTCTCCCTTGTGGCGGCTCTTCCACATGCATGAAATTAATCGTTGGATGCGGAATGGATGGTGCCGATTTCGCCGACTGCATCAAACCCTAGCCCCGTCGCCCCCACCCTCGCATGCGCCCTCGCCCTCGCCCTCACCCTCCACCCTCGGTGCGTCGCCACGCTCTCCTCCCCTCGCATGTGCCATAGTTGTCGCTGCCGCCGCAGTTTCGCGCTCCTCCAACCATCGTTGCGGCGCCAGGCGCCGTCCTCCTCGCCGGCGTATCCGGCCACCCAGATGAGATGGATGCGAGTCGCTGCCCTCTTCTTCCCTTTCATCTCTACGCCGCCACAGGCCATCGCTTCCCTATCCCTCGCCCTCTCCACTCTGCTCGGCGAGGTGTTCATCAGAGTGTCATGGTTGTGCCATTGCCGGACATCACAGTGGCGACAAAGGAAGGAGAACAGGGGAAAGCGTAAAGTGAGAAGACGTGTCTTCGCCAAGAAAGCGTATTGTGTAAAGAGAGTGGTAAGTGTATGTGAATGCCAAGTGGGGCACAGGAGACAGCAGTGTGAGTGGAGGATAAAATCCCCTCGTCGTTGTAATGATACGATTACGAAATGAGAAATGAAAAAGAATCTCACCTCCCCCAAGTTCTGTCTCTTCTTCTCGCCTAAGTCTTCTTCTTCTTCTTCCCCATGCTAGTTCGCCGTGTCCCTCAACTCCGGTGAGCTTTGCCGCTGCGGATTGGGTTGTGACAAGTTGGTATCAGTCGCTTTGTTCGGTCTCGGGGCTGTCTCTCACATTCTCTCGGCTCGATCAGTAAATCCTGTGGCTCCGTTCGTGGTCTTCCTTCGGGTTGTCGCCGTGGTAAATCGTAGTTTGGTTTGATTGGGTTTGGAGGAGACGACGCCACGGCACCAGCAAAACCTAGTGCGCAGGTTCGGCACATGGTGGCGGTGATGGAATCTATGGAGGAGCGTTTGATGGATACTCTCAAGGCACTGGCACTCAAGGTGGATGGTGTGGAGGACATCGCCAAGCGTTTGACGCAGATCGACCTCAAGCTGGCGCAGCAAGGCGAGGGGCTAGATCGGGTGCAGACGAAAGTGGATCTCTCCATGACGTCCCTCGGCCAGGTTCAGCAAGAACAGAGTCAGGTGGCGCGTGCACTGAAGGCGGCCGCGGCACCACCAACACCACCACCGCCGCCCCCTCCGCCGCCTCCGCGTCCTCCACCACTACTTCCATCTCCGGAGCAGCCGTTGGGAGCATCTTCATCTTCATCAACACCACCACCAACACCACCGCCTCCACCACTTGTTCATCGGTCTCGTCAGGTACCAGGTCATCAAACTGCTCCTGATGTTTCTGATTTTGGGGATTTGGGGCGACGCCAGTGGACTCCGAAGATGGATTTTCCTAAATTTGATGGTACTGGTGTCCGCGTGTGGATTGATAATTGTGAAACATATTTTGCCTTTTATCAAATTGCGGAGGGGTTTATGGTGTCAGCTGCTGCTCTGCATCTAGTGGGGGATGCTGCTAATTGGTACCAGGTGTGGAAGTTAGAAGTGGGTTGGCATGATTGGACCATGTTAAAAATGGCTATCGCTGGAGAATTTGAGGTTAATCTCAGGAGTCTTAAGATGGATGAACTGATTTTGTTGACACAGACTGGCACAGAATATCGTTCCAAGTTCAATCAGTTGGTGTATCAGATTAGGCTCTATGATCCTTCTCTGTCTGGTTCGGAGCTAATTAATCATTTTTTGTTGGGATTGAAAGATGAGTTGCGTTCTTTTGTCCAAGCGGTGCAGCCAACTTCTATTACTCAAGCATATTTGGTGGCTTTGCCTAATGAGGGGGCACAGCTTGGTAATGTGGGCAAGAGACATTTTCAAAAGGGAGATCCTGTTGTTTGGAAACAACCTGAAAAGCCTAAGTTAGCCACTGGGGAGTTATGGAAAGCACAGCAACTCAAGGAATATCGTCGAGCTCACGACCTTTGTTTCAAGTGTGGGGATAAGTATGTGCCTGGACATGTGTGTGTGAAACCAGATAATGCTCAGCTAAAGGCCATGGAAGTTCAGGAGGATCAGGTGATTTTGTCTGATGATAATTTGGATGCTGTGGTGGCATCTGACATGGTGGAAGATGATTGCAATTTATCTTTGCATGCCATGGCTGGTACATGTTCTGCTTCTACTTTACAGTTGCGAGCAATGGTGGGCAATCAAGTTATTCTGATTTTGGTGGATTCAGGTAGTTCACACAGCTTTGTGACCGCTGATTTGTGTACTAGGTTACAGCTGCATCCTGTGTCAACTGTGCCAATTTCTGTTAAAGTGGCTAATGGGGAGTTGTTGTCTTGTGAGGCCACAGTGCCTCAGTTTACTTGGTGGATTCAAGGATTTCATTTTTCTTTTCCTATGAGAGTTATTGCTATGGGGGGGTTATGATGTGGTGTTAGGCATGGACTGGTTGACCAAACATAGCCCTATGCAGTGTGATTGGGTTGCTAGAAGCATTCAGTTTCCCTATCAAGGTGATTTGATAACCTTGCAAGGCATTCAGTCTACTCCTTTTTCTGCAGTTACTGAGGCATCTGTTCATCAGGTGGTTAAGTGGACTCAAGGCAATGATATTTGGGCTATGGCAGTACTTGAACCAGATTTCTCTAAGGGCTCCCCACCTGTTGAATCGGCTGTTCAGTCAGTATTGGATAAGTTTTCTTCCGTCTTTACTGCTACCAATTCTTTGCCTCCTCATCGTGTGTTGGACCACTCTATTGCTTTGATTCCAAATTCGGTCCCTGTTAATTCCAGACCTTATAGGTATTCTCCAGCACAGAAAGATGAGATTGAAAAGCAAGTTTTGGAGATGTTGAATGCTGGTTTGATTACTCCTAGTTGCAGTCCATTTGCTTCACCTGTTTTGTTAGTTAAGAAGCAGGATAATTCTTGGAGGTTTTGTGTTGATTATCGGCGGCTGAATTCTTTAACTATTAAAAATAAGTTTCCTCTGCCAATAGTTGATGAGCTATTGAATGAATTGGCTGGCACCAAGTTTTTCTCTAAACTGGACCTTCGCAGTGGATATCATCAAATAAGGATGTTAGAAACTGATGAATTTAAGACTGCATTCAAAATTCATCATGGCCATTTTCAGTTTCGGGTGATGCCATTTGGGCTCACTAATGCTCCAGCTACTTTTCAGTGTTTAATGAATTCTATTTTCGCTCCATTCCTTCGTAAATTTGTATTGGTATTCATGGATGACATCTTGATCTATAGTAGGAGTTTGGAGGATCACATTCACCATATAGAGTTAGTGTTACAATTGCTGCAGCAACATCAATTGTGTGCTAAGCTTTCTAAATGTTCTTTTCCTCAAAATAAGTTGGAGTACTTGGGGCATATCATTTCTGCTGAGGGTGTGGCTACTGATCCAGAAAAAACCAGGGTTATGCAGGATTGGCCACTTCCTAGCAATGTCACTGAATTAAGGGGCTTTTTGGGGTTAACTGGTTATTATAGGAAGTTTGTCAAACATTATGGCATCCTGGCAAAACCTTTAACCATGTTACTCCAAAAGAATGCTAAGTTTGTATGGACACCTCAAGCTCAGTCAGCATTTGTTGCTCTTAAAGAAGCTATGTGTTCTACACCTGTTTTGGCCCTTCCTGACTTTGCTAAGCCTTTTGTGATTGAGACTGATGCTTGTGCCACAGGAATTGGTGTTGTGTTGTCTCAAGAAGGACATCCTGTGGCATTTTATAGCAAGGCATTGGGAATTGTGAATCAGCGGCTGTCTATATATGAAAAAGAATTTTTGGCTATAATGATGGCAGTTGATCGTTGGAGATCTTATTTACTTCGGGGTCCTTTTGTTATCAAGACTGATCACAAGGCTCTTTGTCATTTAGATGATCAGACTTTGGACACTGAGTTACAGAAAAAGGCGATGACTAAGCTTATTGGATTACAGTACAAGTTCCAGTATAAAAAAGGAGTTGAGAACAAATCTGCTGATGCACTATCCAAAGTAGGGCATTTTTTTGGGATTTCTGTGGTTCAATCTGTTTGGGTTTAGGAGATTCTCAACTCCTATGCTGTAGATTCATCTGCTCAGCAGTTACTTTGTGAGCTAGCTGTCTCTTCTCCAAATGCTAAGGGTTTTTCTTTGTCTAATGGTTTAATCAGGAAGGCTGGTAAAATCTAGGTGGGTGCAAATTCTGCTTTACAGACTAAGTTGATTGCTGCCTTCCATGCATCTGCTATTGGGGGTCACTCTGGTGTGCTAGTCAGTTATCAGAGAGTAAAGAAGCTGTTTGCTTGGGTTGGTTTGAAAAAGGCTGTGGAAGAATTTGTCCAACAATGTTTGATCTGTCAACAAGCAAAGCATGAGCATTGCTCTTATCCTGGTCTCTTACAACCCTTGGTGATTCCCTCTGCAGCTTGGCAAGATGTTTCTATGGACTTTATAGAAGGATTACCTCTGTCAAAAGGTGCCAATGTAATCTTTGTGGTGGTGGATAGATATACAAAGTTTGCACACTTTTTGCCTCTCAGGCATCCCTTTTCAGCCTTGCAAGTGGCTGAGGTCTATCTGAACAATGTGGCATCATTATATGGGCTGCCTAAATCTATTGTCTCAAATCGTGATAAAGTCTTTACTAGCAACTTTTGGCAGACTTTGTTCAAGCACTTTGAGATTCCTTTACATCTGTCCACAACCTATCACCCACAATCCGATGGACAAACTGAGCGAGTGAATCAATGCCTTGAAATGTATCTCAGGTATGCAGTTTCTTCTACTCCACAACGTTGGTGTGCGTGGCTCCGTCTTTGGCTCAATATTGGTACAATACATGTTACCATTCCTCTCTGCAATGTTCCCCTTATAAAGCCCTATTTGGTCAAGAGCCATCTTGCAGTATGGTGCCTGAGCTTACTCTGTCCACTTTTGACAGTCCTTCTAATTCTCCTAATGCTGATCAGTTATTCCAGGAATGTGCTATGTTCTCTTCTTTACTGAAACATCATTTGTCTCGTGCTCAAAATCGTATGAAACAGACAGCTGATGCTAAGCGCACACCGCGCTCATTTCAGCCTGGTGATTTGGTCTTACTGAAGTTGCAACCTTATGCTCAGAAGTCTGTTGTGGCTCGTCCTTTTCCCAAACTGGCGTTCAAGTATTTTGGTCCATTTCCAGTTGTGGCTAAAGTGGGTTCAGTCGCATATAAACTGCAGCTCCCTGATCATAGTGAGATTCATCCCGTTTTCCATGTGTCTCAATTGAAGCAGTACATTCCAGATGCTTCACCGGTGTTTTCCACTCTTCCTTCTACTCTGCAGTTGGATGCCACTGAGTTGATTCCATCTGAGATTTTGGATCGCCGAATGGTTAAGAAAGACAATGCTGCAGTGGTTCAAGTCCTGGTGTGCTGGGGTACTTTGTCGCCGGAATTGGCCACTTGGGAGGATTATGACGTGCTGCGTGCTCGGTTTCCTTTGGCACTTGTCTGGGGCCAAGCTGGTGCTCGTGGGGGGGGGGGGGGGGGGGGGAGGGCAAATGTCACGTGTGCCATTACCGGACATCACAGTGGCGACAAAGGAAGGAGAGCAGGGGAAAGCGTAAAGTGAGAAGACGTGTCTTCGCCAAGAAAGCGTATTGTGTAAAGAGAGTGGTAGGTGTGTGTGAATGCCAAGTGAGGCACAGGAGACAGCTGTGTGTGTCCTTTTTTTGACTTATGCTTAATCTCTATGTGCAAACTTATTCCAGGTCTATAGACTACCGATTCCCCCTAACCTCGCTTTATTAATTGATGCCTAATTATCTAACCTAGCATGAGTGGCTATTTCTTTCAGACAAACACTACAATATTTATACACTTTTACCCACATAATGTTAAGTGATTCAAGCATTTTGGAAATTACAGGTGGTGATATTAGTCATCTGATATTGAAATATTGCCCCAATGTTTCTTACTTCTAAACTTTATTTGAATGAACCATTCGTAATAGCTCATATGTATTGCTAAATGCAACAACGGAGACAAAAATAACTGTTACATTTCCAATGCAAATGTGTTTAATAAGCTCCTGGTTGTTTGTCTGGATCCCAATGTGAAATAATACTTATACTTCAGTTTTTCTTGCAGGTCCAACAGATGGATATAAACTTGAGACTGTTTCTCTGAATGATGCGAGTGCTTATCTTCTGCCCAAGTCAGCTGATCTACAGTTGGGGAGGTTTCTTCTTTGAGCAACAAGGTGGGATCATTACCTTCTTTTCCATCCTTAAAAATCATTAGTGCTATTGCATATACAATAGAAAGATTCACATGAAAACATTGGTTCAAAAGTGTTCGGGTGGTCTATATTTTCGTGGATCCTGGTATTGATTCTGCCACTTTGTAGTTTGTTGATCGCCGCTGTTTCAAACCAATAGAACTAAAAACAGAGCAACAAAGTGTCTACTGCATCAGAAATTTTATGCATGGTATAAACTGTTATGTGTTGTTTCTGAATGCATTCTACATATATATTTATTGTGACGCTGACAAGTTTGTTTACACAAAATTTTTAGTAGCTTCTTTCTTGGCTATTTACGCACGTTGCTGCTGTGTATATGGTTTCTGTCCAGTCTTTTCAAAAGAAGCATAGTAAAAGTTGTTGGATTCTTACAAGGGAAAAGCATTTTTCTTCTATAAGATATGTCAAGATTTCAAACAATGGTTTTCCACTGTAGCGTTCCTTTACTCAAATACAAATTGCCATTTATGTCCACCTATTTGTATAATTATATTTTGTGCTTGGTCTACCTCGGTATCTTTTGGCATGTGAGATGCTGTTCTTTCAAATCTCTGCCTCAAATTTAATCAATTTTACACAATATGTGCCATGTGTGGGACTGCTATTATCTTTTTCAGGCAAGCATCTTGCACATGATTGTTTTGGAATTTGTTACTGGTCCATCCTTTCATACTGAATTTTTCCCTTGGTAAACATGCTTATGAACTTTTCGTTACAAGTTGGATTTCACGGTATGACTTTGTTAAGCCATTTTTTTGCTAGGAATTTTCATTAGATTATTTGGGATTTATCGGTGCCATGTTTATTGCCCCTCTTGGGAAGATGAGATCGAATATACTGATAAATGAGTGGCCATGCAAAATTTAGCTTTAGACATGATGTAGAACATATCTCATTATTCAATGCCACTTTGCAAAGGAAGTATCTGTCATCTACTATATAGATTGTTGCGAATACATGTAATGATGTGTTGTTTATTATCAATCTTAAAAAGACAATCATCTTTGCATCGGCAGGTGTCATGAAGAGCATAGCTATGCGGAAATGTTGAATGTTTCTCTGAAAGTCCATGTTTTTGTGGACTTCTCTAAAAATGAGGAAGAGCGCTCCTTGACTCCCCGAAAGAGATGGATCCTAGCATCCTTAGAGTTTTTCTAATCTATAGGCACGATTGTTTTTCATGTGTGGTTACTACTTTTGTCTAAGTGCACGTTATTATACAAATTCATATTGGATATTGGTTGCGATGTAAATTATTTCCCCATGTAGTGTTAGATTACCATATCGATGTTTACATACCGGACATTTGTATTTATTATGTGCCATTGACTATATATTCCGCGCACGCAGCGGAGTGGCTGTTTCTTCTAGTACTTATTATATGACACCATATTACTCTTTCCAAAAAAATATAGCGATTACTTCCAAATAAAAAAAATAATTGTATTTAGTCATGTAATCTTCTCCACATTTTACTTCGTATAGTTTCTTATTTCAATATAGTGCGATATGTTTTCTTTCAATGCTAGAGAAAAGTTTCTTCTATTGTAAAACTGAAAACTATGTTACTTCTACAATGTGAGTAAATTACTATTAAATATAAGAATATACTCTTGGACTCAATTTATGATATATTTTGAGTGTAGTATAATGGTTAAATTGGATCTTAAAAATAATGCACGGTTTAAAAATATAAATCATCGAAGGTTCCATAGAAAAATATCAGTGTAAAGAGATTATCAGTGTAATGATGGTTGATTGGTTGATGTTGTCATGCGCACGTGGATAGACATCTCTTTTCACCTACAATTTTAGCTAATTCCTTCTATGCCCCTGAATTTTTCTTACTTGTATGCCCCTAAAATTTAATTTGGATCCCTTCCATACCCCTCTTGTCAGTTGACCGTTACTTGACCGTCTAATTTCTATAAAAATGATCATTTTACCCTTTGGATAAACATAGAAATTTATGAATTACATTATTGAAAATGTAAAAGTTTATCGCATGAGACTATTATAGTTATGAGTTTGTTGTGCGATACATTATTTATGAAAAAATAATTTTAGATAATGAAATAGAAAATGTATTTATTTTATTTTTTAAAAAGCTATAAAAAATGAGGAGCATTCATACAAAGATAGACTACTAATGCTCATGATATTTTTTTATGAATGCTTCCATTCTATTATCCTATTAAAATTTCAAATAAGAATTTAAATTATTACATCTGTTTTATTTTCAAAATTTATGTCAAAGTTTTCTGCACTAATTATTTAATCTCATTAGTTTCATAAAATGCACATATTTTGCACTCAAACAAAATTTTCAATCGTTTTTCAAGCGTATATTCAAACCTAAATTAT
The DNA here is from genome assembly GCF_000147395.1 of Oryza glaberrima. Lineage (NCBI taxonomy): Eukaryota > Viridiplantae > Streptophyta > Magnoliopsida > Poales > Poaceae > Oryza > Oryza glaberrima. The sequence goes on along the minus strand of NC_068331.1, from coordinate 21,302,567 downwards.
CAAGTATATAAAAGACATTTGCAACCAAACTTAGCAGCAAAATGAAGGAAAATGTAACAGCAGGGGTATGGAAGGGATCAAGTTGAAATTTCAGGGATATAGAAAGAATCGAGTAAATTTCATGGGCATGAAAAGAATTGGGTGAGTTTTCAAGGGTCTAGAAGAAATTTACTCTAGATTTGATACTTTATAAGTATCGTTCGATACCTGAAGGTACCAACTGATACCTCTTCAGTACCAGTTGA